>NC_132782.1:130263168-130570868 GCF_048418805.1 Vulpes vulpes
CCCACTGGGCTGTAGATTTCTACCCAAATCTCAGTGCTGTTAAAAGGAGAATCACAATAGGAGGCCATGTGTGCCCTTATAGAGGAATGCTTCCTGTGTGTAGTCAAGGAGGGCTCCTCGGGGGAGGGGACTTTTAGGATTCTGAGCCAAAGGCCCTGGGCTCCAGTCTGAAGGGCATGGCCGGAACTGAGTAACCACCCCCTTTCCCCTCACCACTGGCCCCCACTGTGCTGACTTCAGAGGAGCCTCCTCTACCCTTCCTTCCTGCCCCACCTACATGCCTATGAAATTTTTCCAGCCTGAGGCATCCTTGAACTTCTAAGGCTTCCCAAGCTGCCAGTCCAGCTACTGCCAGGGGCTGCTATCTGTGTACGCTAACCACGGCTTAGCATGGCCTCCGCCAGCAGCGCCCATGGAGTTGGCTCAGGCTCTTCGCAGCTGCTCAGCACCCTGATGCAGGCATGTGGCAGGGCGGGCAGGCACCCCAAGAGTCCAGGGGCAGGCACAGAGCACTTGGGTTCATTTTTTTTCTTCTCCTAAGTGAGAAAAGGCTCCCAGGACCAGTAATGTGGCATCGAGTAGGGGTGTGTTTCTTTTGTTCCTCAGAATGTTCTCTTTCTACCTTGTCTTGCTGTTGTTCATTTCTTTTAAAAGAAGTGATTCTGAGTTCCTCTCATTGGAAAACAAAAGCAGAAACAACCAAAGGCAGGTAGAAGTTTTATGATCTTTGCCTATGAGTGGCAGGAGCGACTCCGGCAGTGACTTTGGTTCTCTATCAGGCACTGTGGCCGAGGGAGGGGACCGGGGGCCTAAAGGCACTGCCCTCCAGGGAAGGCAGGCATGGTTGAAGGGGGTTCATTATGAATAACAGAAGACACTCCTTTTACCCCACCACTCAGAAATCCCAAAGGTTCGAAGAGCTCTGTGCCAGGATGAAGGATGAAGGCCAAGTATATATTTCTTATTATAACACAGTATCACAGGAGATCTTTCCCAGGGGTACAAGGGCTCACAGATAAAGAGATGTAGTTTTTTTTTTTTTTTTTAAGATTTTATTTATTCATTCATTCATGAGAGAGAGAGAGAGAGGCAGAGACATAGGCAGAGGGAGAAGCAGGAGCTCAGTGTGGGACTCAATCTTGGGACCCTGGGATTGCAACCTGAGCCAAAGGCAGATGCTCATGCAGATGCTCAAACACAGCCACCTAGGTGCCCCAAGATGTAGCTTTTATACATGAGCTGACTATCACAGTGCCTGGTACTTAGTGGGCTTACCAAAACAAGAAGAGCTGTTATCATTATTTAGTATTTGGGGAATGAATGAGTCATTTGAAGGGTGGAGTGAATGGCAAAGGGTGTGGGTAGATGAGAGAGAAAAGATAGTGAGGGAGGCAGCCTCCAGTGATCCCACCCCTGGTATTCCCCTTGGGTAGCCCTCTCCTCTGTTGTTCCACAGTTGATCTGTGTGGACCAATAGAATACAGCCTTGCTGCAAGTGGGCCTATGGAGGCTCACGTGGTGAAGAGCTGAAGCCTCCAGCCAAGAGCCATTAAAGAACCAAAGATTTGCCAGCTGCCACATGAGTGAGCTTGGAAGCAAGCCTTCCCACCCCAGTCAAACCTTCCCATGTCTGCAGCCCCTGCCAACATCTTGACCCCAACCTTACGGGAGACCTTGAGCCAGAACCACCCAGCTGAGCCCCTTCCCAGCTGTGACCTTCAGAAACCATACAAAATAATAAAAGTTTGTTTTAAGCTGCTATGTTTTATTGTGACTTGTTGCACAGTAATAGAGAATTAATACAGGCAGTGTGGTGGAAGCTACTGGTGCCCCTTGGCCTATCTGTAGAGTACCCTCAGCTTTGGTCAGCTCCCTTAAATGCTGTATTGATTAGCTGTTGCTACATAGCAGACCGCCCCCAATTTAGCAGTATAAAGTAACAACAGCTCTTTAGTTTATGATTGTGAGCTCAGCAACTTAGGGTGAGTGGTCCTTCTGGGCTAGGCTGGGCTGGGCTCAATAGGGCATGTGTCTGTAGTGAGCTGGCAAGTTGACTGGGGGCTGGTTGACCCGAAAGTGCTGAGCTAGGTGATTCATCTCTGCTCCCGGTGGTCTCTCAGCCTTTAGCAACCTAGCGTGGTCTCATTCACACGGTGGCAGCACGGTTCGAATCGTGTAGAGCAGATGCTGTAAGGTCTTTGGGGACCTAGGCCAAGAGTTCTCACGACTCTGCAAGCTTTGTATGCTATTTGTCGAAAGACAAGTCTAAATTCGAGTAGAGAAGTAGAATCCACCTCTTGATGGAAAGAGCTGCAAGGCACGGCAGACGTTTTTATGATCTGTCCAGAACCTCTGTAGTTTCTACCTCAAGCACCTGGACCTCCATGCCTGGGTGTTCTTTGGTCTTGAGAGTGTTTTCAGCCCTTGCATGAGGCTGATGAGAAGGGCCACAGAGGCAACGCTCTCAGGTCAACCTACAACCGTGAGAAAGGAAGCTGGTGAACAAATCTCCCAGGCTCCTTGCCCTGGTCATAGAATTCTAAGGTGTGTCCACCCAGTCTCTCAGAGGGACCCTGGGGGATTGAACCCATAGTATCCCAAGCAGTCAACATCTCCTCATGCACCCCTTATCAGCACCCCTTCCTTCCTTGTCTCTCATGCCCCCACCGCCTTCCCAGGCTTTGGGGATGGCTTCCCTGTAGCAATCGCATACTTGCACCCACACCCTTATGGAAGGGCCTGCCTCTGGGGGATCCTACTCTAAGATGGGTAGGCAGGAGTTAGATCACCCCTGGTGTCACAGGCTACCCTAACAAATTCTAACTTACTCTGTGAACTAATACCATATCACTGACTACCCCCCCCGCCCCCCCGCTGCCCCCCCCCCCCCCCAGACCAGTGCTCTTAAGTTAGTTCTACATTGTAAGTTAGTTCTACATTGTTTCAAGCTCTGGGTGTAAAACTATGTAGAACTTTAAAAAAAACCTTTCCTCATTTATCTTTGAGTAAGTAATATACACACGTTCAAAATTAGAAAGCCACAAAAGGTCAAATCTATTTTTATAGCCATTTTCATTACCAAAGGAGCATGTAAATAGCCATTGTTTCCAGAGTGTTTTAAGCCAGGGTAGGGTCTGACTCCTGGCCCTTCCCCCTCCAGCAGCCTGAAAGGGGGGGCGGGGGGGGGCTCTTTCTACATCCCCCTGCCTGCAGACTTCTGCTTAAAGTAAAGCAGTTGTCCTGCTGCAGAAGGATGCTGACATTCTGGGCCCAAAGGAAACGGGGCAGTGTTGGCAGACGTCAACATCCTTGGCGGATGCCATCTTTCCTTCCTCAGGACAGATAATTGTCAGTTGACCGAGCTCTACCCAAATGCATTCATGTTTGTGGCTTGTTCTGACAGAAATTTTAAAAGTGCACCACTAAGGCCGAGCCTGCAGCTTTTATCTGCTAGCTGGAGAGGGGAAGAGATAGTGATTCCTGACACCCCAGGTCTTTCAATGTCCCCCAAAGAGCTTCCATCTGTCCACAATGTGGAGAAGTACAATCCAGTTAATTGCCCTGGTTCGACCAAACCATCGCATTTATTTAAATCAATCAAGCCGGGTAATAGTTTTTGAGTGTCTGCTGTGGGCCAGCTCTGGCCTCAGCCCTCTGAGGTATTTAAGTCACAGTGAGCCAGCTCAGGCCCTCAGGGAGGACTGGTGAGGCCGCAGGTCTGCTGGCTCTGAAACCAAGCAGGTATTTGGAGAACACAGCAGGCCCCAGCCCCCACCAGCTGAGGAGATCTTGGGCAACTTGGCTTCTCTCCAGAGCCTCCATTTCCTCACCTTTAAAATGATCCCCCCTGTTGCACCGGGGTGCGTGGAAATCCCAAAGATAGTGCTTTGTTTCCTTCCCTTTTCCCTTGAGGAACTTAGAACCTAGCCAAGAAAAGAAGACACAGGTGAAAGGATAAGCTATCTCCGAGAGATCATCAACAGTTCAAAATAAAACAAAGAGAAAAGAAAATGAAGGAAAAGAAGTCAAGAGAGATACACACAGGGGTGATGAATTGACAAAGGTATTAGTCTGCAAGGGCGGCCTTGACAGTGTACCTCAGACTGGGTGGCTTCAACAACGGAAATGAACTTTTCTCACGGTTCTGGAGACTGGGAATCCAAGAGTAGAGCATCAGCAGGGTTGGTTTCATCTGAGGTCTCTCTTCTTGGTTTGTACGTGGCTGTCTTCTCCCTGTGTCTGTATCTTCATTTTTCCCACTTACAAGGACACCAGTCATACTGGGTGAAGGCTCACTTGTATGACTTCATTTTACCTTAATTACATCTTTAAAGGCCTTATCTCCATGGGGCGCCTGGATGGCTCCGTCAGTTAAGCATCTGCCTTTGGCTCAGGTCATGATCCCAGGGTCCTGGGATAGAGCCCCGCATCGGGCTCCCTGCCCAGTGGGGAGTCTGCTTCTCCCTCTGTCCTTACCCCTGCTTGTGCTCACTCTCCATCTAATAAATAAACAAGATCTTTTTAAAACAAGGTTTTAAAATGTATTTTAGAGAGATAGAGCATGTGAAGGGGCAGAGGGGAGGGAGGAAGGAGAATATCAAGCAGACTTCCCACTGAGCACGGAGCCTAATGCAGAATTTGATCTCAGGACCCTGCGGTCTTTTTTTTTTTTTTTTTTTTTTTTAAGATTTTATTTATTTATTTGAGAGACAGAAGAGAGATCATAGAAGGAGAGGGAGATGCAGACTCCCCACTGAGTGCAGAGCCTGCCATGGGGCTTAATGGATGCCAGTGATTGTGCTCAAGGGACCTGGGCATGTGCAACAGATGTGGCCTTGCTGGGCCAGGCTAGAGAGATAGGGCGAGGGCAGAGGGGCCTGAGGTTGAGGTGATGTGGGGCATCAGGGTAAAGGGAAGGGGGTGACATTTATGCAGTGCCTGCCTCTGTGTTGAGCACCCACACCTCCAATTGCACTGAAACCATGCAGTAGTTCTGAGGAAGGCATCCGCATTTTGTGGAAGAAGAAACTGAGGCAGGGTGAAGGATTTGCCAAGGTCACACAGCTGCTAAATGACAGATTCAGGACCCAAGCCTGCACAGACCTCCTGTGGAAACCTTTAGGCTCTGGGGAAGGCAAAATGATGGTGATGTGCAAGGAGAGTTTGGTTTTTTTAAAGATTTATTTACCCATTTATTCATGATAGACATAGAGAGAGAGGAGGGAGAAACAGGCTCCATGCCGGGAGCCCGACATGGGGCTGAATCCCAGGATTTCAGGATTCCAGGATTCCAGGATTCCAGGATTCCAGGATTCCAGGATTGCGCCCTGGGCCAAAGGCAGGCGCTAAACCGCTGAGCCACCCAGGGATCCCCCTGCAGGGAGAGTTTGAAAGGAGTTGGCACTACATTTATTCATCACTACTGAAGCCCAATGCCCTGTCAGAGTTGTGGGGTCACAAACATGAATGAGATAGGTGCCCTGTGTTCACGGTGCTGCACAATGGCGAGGGAGACAAGCCAAAGGCAAAATAAAGACAACTAAAGATAAAACATCCAAACTCATTCATTTAAGAAATACTGTTTTTATCAAGTACCTTCAGTGTGCCAGGCACTGCCCTAGGCTCTGGGGATACTGTGGTGTGCTGTCATGAACTATTTATAAAAATGGCTATATTTCCTCCTTCCCATTCTTCATGGCTCTTTGTGGTGTGACTTTGCAGCTCCTCCCCCTAAGAGTTTGTGTCTGTTTCTCCACCTTTTGAATGTTGGCTGGCCTTGTGACTTGGCCAATAGGAAGGGGTAGAAGTCCTGTCTACCTTTACCAAATCAAAGACTTGCACCCCTCATTCCTACTCTTGAATTCCTACCCCTGCCATGCAAAGATGCCCTGCCTAGCCTGCTGAATAATGAGAGACACAGGGCCCATTCACTTTCATGGTTCCAGCCAATGGCCAGCCACCCGCCAGGCAGATGAATGAGGCCATCTTAGGCCCATCAGCCCCGGCTAACCCAATACCTGATGCCAGACACCTGAGAACTAATACATTGGCTGCTTTTTTAAGCCACCGAGTGCTTCATCAGTTTGTTTCATGGCAAAAGCTAACTGATGTATGAGCAAAAGTTCTCAAGATGCTTATGGTGAAAGGGGAGAGACAAACTTTAATCAAAAAATCCTACAAAAATATATTAAGGGAAAGGAAGTGATAATGAAGTCAGCCTCCCCAGTAGCCCCCAGGCCCCCCACACACTGATATTCACACCACGTGTGGTCTTCTCTCACACTGCGCCAGGTTTGCCTGCTTGACCGGTAAGGTACGCCAGAAGGGATGATGGATCCTTTCTGAGATCAGGTTACAAAAGACTGCAGTTTATGTTTGGGGCTCCTTCCCTCTCTTTCTGATAATTAATTCTGGGAGAAGCCAGCTTGCAGGCCCTAAGGATAATGAGGCAGCCCATGTGAAGGCCATGTGACAAGGAACTCAGGTTTCCACCAATAGTCCAGGAGATACTGAGGCCTACAGACCACCAAGTAAGTGAGCTGGGAAGAGGATCCTCTGGCTCCAGGAGACAGAAACCCAGGCTAACAGCTCGAATGTAACCTCTTGAGAGACCCTGACCCGGGACCATCCTGCTAAGCTGCTCCCAGATTCCTGACCCAAAGAAACTATGAGATAGCAAGTTTGTGTTATTTTAAGCTGGAAGTTTTGGGAATAATTTGTTACAAAGCAACAGTTAAGTAACAAAAGGAGTTAATAGATAAAGGAGGGGAAAGAGGTGGAATGTTCCAGATAGAGGGACCAGCATGACCTAAGTTCCTACGGTAGGAGGAAATATAACACGTTTGAGAAACTGAAGGAAGACCAGTGTTGCAAGGGTTCAGAAAGCGAGCGTGGCATTGTGGGTCTTACTAAGAAATCAAATGATTAGAGGACCAGCCCTGGAGACTCCAAGGAAGCCCAGGTTCTTAGATTAGTGGGAAGAAGGTAGCAACCCAGTCCTGAGGAATATTGTCCTGCTGTGGCCTTCGCCACAAATTGTAGCTATTAGAATTGGAAAATCCAGGAGCTTGTCCTCAGTGGGGGCGGCTCCTCATCTCGCGGTGACACCTGCCTGGGGCCCCTGGAGGCCAGCGATGGCTGGAGATGATGCGGGCAGCAGAGTGGGGAGAGAGCGGGAAAAGGGTGTGAAAGAGAACAGTGGCAGGGAGGGCGAGGAGCCCGCGAAGGAAGAGGGGAGGTGCTAAAGAGAGAGAAGTGCAGTGTCACTGGTGGGAGGAGGAAGAGGTAGTGGGAGGTGGGGGGCCACAGAGGACCTAGGAAGTCTACAGGATGGCACTTAGCCAGGGGGAGACCTAACCAGCAAGTAGGAGGCTCTTAAGAGACACTGCTGTCTGGAAAACCTGAAAAACTCGGGAATCGGTGAGTAGTGTCCAAGGACAGAAACAGACACTTGGATGAAACAGAGAGGTGGAAGTAGGACAGGAATGGGACTCGGGGACAGCTAGTGCTGCTGTGGAAAGCAGCCTCCGCTCAGGGATTTGAACTCCCCATGTGACCTGCAGAAGGGACCCTAACAGCCATCCTTTAGGCAAGAGTGCGGAGATTCAAAGTCTGAGTGCTGGAGATGTGATTGCACACACGCAGGCACACACACACACACACACACACACACACACACACACACCAGCAGAGCTCAGTGGGCCCTTCAGTCTCTGCAGGAGTTCTCTGATTAGCCCTGCTAGGGTACTTCTCTCAGAATTAGTGACTTTGGGTTTTGGTTCTCCGTACTCAAAAGTACCTCTGGAGAGGCCAAGACGTGACAGATACCTGCACCAGCAGGGGGAAGGCTTCTCCTGCCCCAGCTATGCAGGCGCAGCATAGCTACACTTGCCTGGTTTCCCAGACTGACCCCTCCAGCAGGGGCAAAGACAGAAACGAGGGCTCAGGTGCAGGAGGGAGGCCACCTCTCTAGTCTCATCATCCACCCTTTTACCCCCTGTCCCACCAGGAATGGATTTATACTCTTTCAAAGTACTGGGGCACCTAGATTTTTATTTCATTCCCTTGTGTATTTGGTCAAGCAAGCCTAAACTTTTTTGAGTAGCGAAAAGGGATCTAAAAGTATGTGTTCTCCAAAACACCTTTGCAAAGGGAAAGCAGACAACAGAGCACTGAGTAGATCTATTCATTTTGTGCATTGATTATAGAAAGCTAACATTTTTCTTATTTTAAAAAATATAGGGGATCCCTGGGTGGCGCAGCGGTTTGGCGCCTGCCTTTGGCCCAGGGCGCGATCCTGGAGACCCGGGATCGAATCCCACGTCGGGCTCCCGGTGCATGGAGCCTGCTTCTCCCTCCGCCTGTGTCTCTGCCTCTCTCTCTCTATCTCTCTCTGTGACTATCATAAATAAATTTAAAAAAATTAAAAAAATATATATATATTTGACATAGAGATGTGAGAGAATTATGTGACGTTCCATCAGCGTAGCAGATTCCATAGAGATTATGTGATAGGAGCAAAACTCTGGTCCTTACAGAGGAGGGTTGCCTTGATCAGATAAAGAATTTTTTTCCTCCAGTCGAAACTCCACAAATGAGAAATAGAATTGAAAAACACAACAGCTTTTGTATCTAAACTGACTTCTTGGGACTCCTGGGTGGCTCAGTAATTGAGTGTCTGCCTTCAACTCATGGAGTGATCCCAGGGTCCTGGGCTCGAGTCCTGCATCGGGCTCCCCACAGAGAATCTCCTTCTCCCTCTGCCTATGTCTCTGCTTCTCTCTCTGTGTGTGTCTTGTGAATAAATAAATAAAATCTTTTAAAAAAATAAACTGACTTCTTTTTTCTCTTTCTGTATCTAGTGTGGGATATATTCTCCTCCCTCTCTTGCCATTTCCGTTTTTTTTTTTTTTTTTTTTTTAAGATTGATTTCAGAGAGCGAGACGGTGAGTAGAGGAAGGGGCAAAGGGAGAGGGAGAGAGAATCTCAAGCAGACTCCCTACTGGGCATGGAACTGGACATGGGGCTCGACGCAGGACTCGATTCCAGGATCCCAGGATCATGACCTGAGCCGAAATCAAGAATCAGCTGCTCAACCGACTGAGCCACCCAGGCACTCCGCTTCTTGCAGTTCTAAGGGAGAATTGAGAGGAGGGCTGCCTTTGAGCACTCAGCGCTGTCGATGCTAATCTGATGCCAGTAGTTGAAGACATCCTTGTCAGGGTGGCCTAGGCTAAGAGAGGGCTCTGTGTTCCAGGGACCCTTGCAAACACCTGCACACAGCACAGCCCCGCTCCACTGAAGCGCACAGGACCTATCTGAAAACAAAGTGTGTGTCAGAATGTCAGTGCTTGCTCAGAACCACTTCTCGGACAGATTCATTGGCTTCTCTTTCCCTTGAGTGTGCTTTGAACGGACTGCAGACCGGGAGGATGGGAAAGAAGGGGAAAGAAATGAGGCTGTAAATCAGTGTAGCCTCTCTGACTCTTGGGCTCAGAGAGCAAGTGAAGGGACGAGAGAGACACCCCCTCCCCAGGAAGGCCTGCTGTTATCACATGCGCCGAGCAGTTGCCCATGGACACCCCCATGTTCCTTTCTTCTCTGTGGCTTTGAACCAAATGCACTCGGAAGGGAAAAAACTCTGACTTCAGCTGGGTCCCCAGCCCTCCCTTCTTGAAACACAATTAGGACTTTTTTCAGGTTATTGTGGCATGACTAGTGATTCTTTGCATTGCCTTCTTCAAATGTGCAATCAATTCTCCTCCTGATACAAAATCTGTGATCCCTGTTGTTATAAGCCTGAAGCTTAGAAGTCGGTCCTCAAAACATGAACAGAGAGCACCTGGGTATTCTAATCACTCTTGGTTCTTGCTGATAAAATGGCCTGCGGACCTCGGTCCGCCCATGCACTGAGCCCTGCGCTGGGAGGGGCCACAGCAACCCCAGGGCCCCGTTGGTTCTTTGGGAACAAAGGATTATTGGGATGATCCTTCCCATGCAGAGTGATTTGTCTGTAGGTGAGGAATATGAGACGTTACTGGTGGTAACATTTGGAAAGCCAGAAGGGAGAACTGAAACCAGTATCTGTAAGTCCAACGTTTCATTCAGCCAGCTGATTTCAGAATTTGCAACTAGTATGTTGTACTCCTTTCAGAGCTCTTTGCATCTTTTACGGGTAGCAGGATGCCAAGGAGAGAATTTATGGTCTAAAAATATGGAGATGAATAAGATCCTAACAACTTGCAAAGGAGCTGCGGTCGGATTTGGGAAGAGGGCATACGAAACTATTAGCGTTAACAAAACACCAGGCCAAACCAGATGAGGCACCTTGCTAGTGAGGTTAAAGTAGTTTGGGGGCTCATCCTAGTGCTTGCTCTCTGACACACTGAGGGTTCGATTTCAGGTCCGCCTCGTCCGTCAGATATGTCTGGAGGTTTATTGTTTTGTAAGATCCTGGAGCAGAGTGAGAAGTGGTTTGGTGACAGAGTAGAAAGTCTGCTCATTACCGAAGGTCATGGTTCAGGAGGTGGTTCTTGATTCAGTCTTTTCTCCATTTGAGTCCTACACAACTGAGCAGTAAAAGGAGATGCTTATCTCCTTCCTTTATTTTAGCAGCCTGAAGTTCCATTTCCTTCTTGAAACCTCTGACTCAATGGTGGGAGGAACGCTCGCCCTGCCCCATCCTGTCTATGCATGCAACTGGCGTGACGCCCCCTCGCTCATCACCTTGCAAAGCACTCTCAGTTCACTGCTCTTACACATGGTCATTTGCTTTTTGTTTTTTTACATATGTAGGTCACCTGTGGCCTCGGTAAGATTTAAATCTGGCTGTGTTGGTATGATTAGCTTTTGACTGTTTCCAGAAGCAAAACAGCATGTCATAGCCACATATGCGTATAATATTATTTTTTCTTTTCGATGATAACATTTGACTAACCATTGAAGTATGTGGTAGTGGTCATCTCTCAGCGTCAGATCTGAACGATTTAGGCTCAAGACTGTTAGAAATAATATCATCATCATCATCATCATCATCATCGTTGTTATTTCAAAGAATGATCGTTTAATCTGGATTATGCATATCTACATTTGAATAATTGTTACAGTACTTCATTATTGAGTAATTTGTATTGTTTTCTTATGGTTTTTTATTACCAAAGTAACACACAGAACACAGAAATTTTGGAGGACTGGAAAAATTCTTTCAGTGTATATTGAATCCATTTTTCAATGTACATAGATTTATTTTTTATTTTGTTATACTGTAGTTTGCTTTGGAGCTTATTGTTTCACCGAGGAATAGATCACGAATGTATTTCCATATCGCTACTCTTCTATAATTGAGATTTTAGTGGCTGTGCAGTATTCCATTATATGAATTTTATATAACCAGGTGCCCACTATTGGACATTTATCAGACACTGTTAGAAGCACTTACTATGAACCAGCATAGCTCTAAACTCATTTGACCCTCATGATGACCCTATGAATTGTCACTATCATCCCCATTTTAGATGAGGAACCTGAGGCGCAGAGAGGTTAAATTAATTTGTCCAAGGTCGCACCACTTTGTAAGTGGTGGCACCAGATTGAAACACAATTTAGCCCCACATCTGTGCCTCTAATCACCATATTTTGCTTGCCTCTCTCTCTGTCTACTGAAAAGCAAAGACCTTTCTCCACCTAGAAGGAAGGTTTGATTTACAGAAGACTGCTTTATAAAAAAGGGAACCACTATACTGTGAGTCACTATTATTGAGAATTAAGTTGTCAGCTGTTCAGACAACAGACAAAGAAGCATCTGAGTGGAATGGGCAGCGTTAGCTCTGTAGCCCGGAAGGCAAGCCCGGGAGAGGCCACAGACCCAGGTGCAACCAGCCTGAGACCCACGTAGCTCAACCTGCGGCAGAACCAGCCTTGTCTGAGCTCCGGTAACTTCCTCACACCGAACCCAGAAGGCCTTTGCTGTGCATTCACCCACAGGAGCAGCGACATCTGCTCGAGGTAGGAAGTGGCCAGCTGGCTGCTCTCAGCCCTGGAGCTCAGGGCAGTGCTGAGCCAGCGGAAGTGACCGGGGCTGTGGAATGGTGTTGATCCAGGCCACCAAGTGGCTTCTGGGGCAGTGCCTGGAGCTTTAGGAGAGTCCTTTGACTAACCCCCAGAGGCTCCAGGGGGTCATTTCCTAGGTAATTCTGGGTCCTTATTCATCATATCCTTGAGTCTGTGCTTTGGATGTGGCCACTTCCTTTCTTGTCCTTTCTGTTCTGGTAATGATAACATGATGTCATAGCTAGTGATGCTGATCGTTCTGTGTTACTTATTTAGTTCTCCTGGTAGCACTTTGGGGTAGCCCAACAGCCAACAATAATTATCCTCATTTTTAAGGATGGAGCCAGGAAGCCACACAGAAGTTAGATCACCTGACATAAGGGAGAGGGTGTCAGGGCAGGGAGCCCTGACTTGAAACTGCCCCCCAGAAAAGGCCACCACTCTCTGGGCCTCAGAAGGTGGCTGTGGCTAGAAAGGGACACACTAGGTGTGCCTCCTTGCTTCCCTTAGTCCCGTCACCTCCAAGAAGAAAAGATCTGAGGAAACAATGGGCATTTGGTAAGGGCAAATGTAAAGGCTTGAGGCGGTTACTAGTTGCATTTTAAGGGAGCCTGGGTGGCTCCATGGGTTGAGCATCCAACTCTTGGCTTCGTCTCAGGTTGTGATCTCAGGGTCATGAGACTGAGCCCCGAGTTAGCCTATGTGCTCAGCGAGGAGTCTGCTTGTCCCTCTCCCTTACTGTCTGCCCCTCCCCATCTACCCCTCTCTCCCAAATAAATAAAATCTTTAAAAAAAAAAAAAGGTTGCATTTTATATAGGCGCCTCAGGCAATTGTTTATAGGAGCTTGGAGGTTTATATGAAATAACATCCATGCATCTTTCCCTGGGAGGTCTGTCAGTTTGCCTTTATTTCCTCTTTTACAGGAGAACCTGGAACACACAGACACCACATCCAAAGTCAGTGTCACAGGGTAAATAGGCCTGGGGAGCCATGATTATCACTGCAGTCCTAGTACCTGCCCCTCTAAATACTGAAAAGATCATTAAAAGATCAGGTGCTTAAATTCTATATAGTCTGTGAGCTTCTCCTCCACACATACATCCCACACCCTGAGTCAAGACCACTGGAGACCACTGGAGTCAAGATTCTGCCCCCTTCTCCTACCTGTGGAAACAACCCAGGCTGGAGCCAGAACCAACTTCCCAGCTCAGGAAGATCATTGGCTTAATCTGATGACAATTTATTTATTTTTTTTTAAATTAATTTTTATTGGTGTTCAATTTACCAACATACAGAAAAACACCCAGTGCTCATCTCGTTAAGTGTCTGCCTCAGTGCCCGTCACCCATTCCCCTCCAACACCTGCCCTCCTCCCCTTCCACCACCCCTAGTTCGTTTCCCAGAGTTAGGAGTCTTTATGTTCTGTCTCCCTTCCTGATATTTCCCAACATTTCTTTTCCCTTCCTTTATATTCCCTTTCACTATTATTTATATTCCCCAAATGAATGAGAACATACACTGTTTGTCCTTCTCCGATTGATGACAATTTAAAAGCTATATAGAAAAGGTGTTTTATCATGGAGTTAGGTAAGATTGGTAAAAACTGGCTTTCCTGTCCTCAGTGATTTGGGGGCGGGGGGTGTCTATTGAGTTTTGGAGGTTTTTTGTTTTTGTTTTTTTTGTTTGTTTTTAGTTTTGGAGGTTTTTTAAGAAAAGAAAAGCTGTATTGTTTTGGCTGCCAAAGTCTTTGAAGATAAACCACGAAAAATAAAAGTGCAACATCTGATTGCACTCTAGGGCTTTAGAATTTTTTTTTAATTTTACTTATTTATTCATGAGAGACACACAGAAAGAGAGAGGCAGAGACACAGGCAGAGGGAGAAGCAGGCTCCATGCAGGGAGCCTGACGTGGGACTCGATCCCAGGACTCCAGGATCACGCCCTGGGCTGAAGGCGGCGCTAAACCCCTGAGCCACCCGGGTGTCCCCTGATGGGCATTAAAAGATAAGAGTTGCTGCTCTGCTGGTCAGGGTCGCATCAGTGATGCTTTCTACCATCTTTTCTCCCCACTGGGAGCAGATGGGTCATTTACAAGTGCAACAGATCAGGGGACTCTCCTGCCTAAAAACTCAAAGTGACTTCCTGTCACATCCAGATGGGGCCCTGAGACACCCAGGCCACAGCCCCTGTCCCTTTGCAGAGGCAGTGCCTGGTGGCAAAGGGCATGAGGGCCACGGTGAGCAGGTGAAATCCGGGCCCTGCCTCGCTGTGACTTTGGTGAAGGGGATTGCCTGTCTGCCTCCGTGTTCTCATCCATTACCACAGTCAGTGGGAGCCCCTGGCACATCTCCCGAGCCTGGTTGCTTCCAGAGCTACAGCTCGGGGCTCGACTGGGATCCGGTCTGGAGCCTCTGAAGTGCGGGCGTGGGTAGCCGCCACCCTGACTATAGTGAAAACACGAGCACGGGTGATTGCCGTGTTCCTGAAATAAAAAACGAGGTGGGAGCAAGACATCTCCTTCCTGTGGGAGTAGCTGAAGCAGAAGTGTGCCCAAAGCCGATGCCCCGAGCTCCGGGGAGGGCTGGGCCCCGGGGGCCCTGGGCACTGGCCTGTGTGCGCGGTCTGGAGGGCCGGGCTGCCCCCACCTCCAGTCTTTTTTTTTTTTTTTTTTTTTTAATTTATTCATGATAGACCTAGAGAGAGAGAGAGAGGCAGAGACACAGGCAGAGGGAGAAGCAGGCTCCATGCAGGGAGCCCGACGTGGGACTCGATCCCATGACCCCCGGATCACACCCTGGGCTGGAGGCGGTGCTGAACCGCTGAGCCACCCAGGGATCCCCCCTACCTCCAGTCTTGATGAAGTGCTCTGGGGCTGCCCCGGCGCCTGCAGCCAAGGGACCGGGCACCTTGCTGTCCTCACTATACAGAGCCTGGACCGGAACCCAGGGCTCCCTGGACTTCCTGCAGGACCTGGTTGCCACAGTAGCCACTTCCATTGCTCAAAGCCAGGTGCCAGGTGTGGGAAGTAGGGCAGATGCCAAGCAAAGCTGGCCACAGACCTCCCCTGCCCCTGGCTCTAGCTGATAAGTTGGGGTAAAAGAGGAGACAGCCAGGCTGCAGTTGCTTTTGAGACTTTTCTGGCCCATATGCTTGGATTTCTTGTCAACCTTCTCCCTCCCTACGTGAATACCCACACCCCCCAACCGCCCCCACCCCCCTCCACCTGAACACACATTTTCTCCCCATAACACCCAACAGGATTCGTGGGCTGTTTGAAGGAAATATAGTGGGGACGTGGCTTCAGGGGGGGACTGTCACAGAGATGTGGATATGCACAGGGGGTGGGAGTGGCGGTGGGATGTCTACAAGGGCTCGTGTGTTGGCCCCAAGACCTTCCAATACAAGAATGTCTCTCCTAAAGTTTCATTTGGGATGGGTCAATACCTTTACAGGAGAGTTAGGTTTCTTCTGTGGAAAAGCAGTGTGTCCAAGCTACCCCATCCTGAACCACCAGTCTGTGTGGCCTGAGCTCTTTGCTACATTCACCCAGCCCCTTCTCAGGGCCAGATCCCACCCTGCCCCTGGGGCAGTCTTGGGTACCCTCAGAGGAGAAGGTGGCTATTGGGCACCAGGGACCCAGGTGACCCTGGTGACCCTGGCTCAGGGTCCCAGGCAGTGGCTCTTCTTCCTCAGATACTCATTGCTTAAATGGTGGGTGAGTCACTAGGAGAATGTTGGGCCCCAGGGCAATGCTCTGTATCCTTTGGGATTACACCAAAGGTAGAGGTAAATTCATCTTGGGAAAGAGACCCTGGGGGTGAGGCTAGAAAGTGTGCATGAGAGTTGAGAAGGAAGCACCAGGTCAAACAAGCCCCTGAGGTCCTGCCCAACCTGCTCTCTACCCGGAGACCAAGTCATTTTTGTCTCAGTGGCTTTATGTTATTCTGCTTTTGATGAATGTTCGTTAATGTTGTTAATGAAAATTATATGCCTTTGTGAAGAAATGTCCCATGCTAGGAATTCTGTAGGGCTTTTCTCATTGCCCAGCTGACCTGACACCTGTGGGGGAGATGGTTGTTTGCCAGGACGGGCCCTGAACTCGTGGCCATGTGGCTGCCCAGCTTTCAGGGCTCTCCCTCTTCCCCCAAAGGCACATTTTGGGTCAGATGTGGGGCCTCAGATCCTCTAAAGAAGGCTCAAAAAGGGGACCAGTGACAGTGGAGTACACGCCCCATGAGCTCATTTCAAGCCAAGTGAAGGATCTCACAATGACAGTCGTGTGTCTGGTGGTGACTCAGGGCATGCATGTGCCAGGCCCTGTGCTCAGTGCTTTGCTAAAGTTATTGTTTCTAATTCTCAAGGGCTAAAGAGGTGGGAACTCCTATTATCCCCATTTGACAGTGGAACCTGAGGACCAGAGAGTTTGGAGCAGTTTGCGGGAAGTCACCCAGCCTCAAGCCCAGGTTTGACTCTGAAGTTCTGAGCTTTTAACCCCCACTGCATCTGCCTCCTGCTTGACAAATGTCCACTGCAGGTCCCCCCTCCCTGCTCCACGCTGGGGGCTGAGGGACCCCAGATGTCTGGGCAGCCCCTGCCTCCAACCCTGCTTCCCTTCCCTTTATATTAAAGCCTTAAGAGTCAAAATCCCCTCCACTGATGTAGTGTTTCTTCCTGTAGTGAATCTGCTGAAAGAGAGATGGCTCCTGGCTGTGTCCATGTGTTCTCTACAGGAGAATTCTGTAGGGGACAGATTATCAAAATATTTGCTGGCCTTGCTGGGTGTGCTTAGAGTTGTTGCCAAGCACTGCTGGGTGTGTGACATGGGAGGTGCTACTGTTCCTCTTGCTTCTGTTTGTATCTGTCTGCTGAGGGGAAATGGGAAGAACCTAATGGAAGTCCTGTTTAGCTTTCTATGAGCCCAGCAGGGGTGCTCAAGTACAGTACAGATGTCAGACAAATAAATAGGTATTTAAGAATTCTCTAGTTGGGAGCATCAGATGGGATCTGAAATCTGATCTGAGTGAAGTGCAATTAGCGCACTCCTGGAGTCTCGAGTGTGCCAAACCCCCAGGGTGTGACATGAGCCCTGGGTCCCAGCCAGGAGACCCAACCTGGCTCTGCCCTTGGAGGTGACAGGAGGGGCAGTGAGGAGATGACCTTTGAGAGGCAGGGCTGCATCTAGGAGCCAGGCTGTGTCAGTTTGATTGCAAGTCTCCTTCCTAATTGCTGCGAGACTCTGGGCAACTTCTGTCACCTGTCTGGGTCTCAGTTTCCCCATTCATACTGCGTGCGTGTGTGCGTGTGTGTGTGTGTGTGTGTGTGTTAAATGGGTCTCTGTGTAATATCCCTGGAAAGGTCCTTGGCTCTTATATAAAAAGCACTCAGTAAACATCGCTATTATTGTTAGCAGCCCCTTCCTGCTCACATTTTATCAACTAAACTGTGGGTCTTGGCAGTTATTCCCTAAGAGCTGATGCTTTGGTTGAGTGGTGGGTTGAGGAGCTGGCTGGATGGAAAGAAGGCTCTCCCTTGCTGGCTCATATTCCATCAGCTCATGAGTTCCTCTACCCATCTCTCCTGCCCCTCTCAAGGTGCAGCTCTTTCTTTCTTTCTTTCTTTCTTTCTTTCTTTCTTTCTTTCTTTCTTTCTTTCTTTCTTTCTTCTTTCTTTCTTTCTAGATTGTATTTATTTATTCATGAGAGACACACACACACAGAGAGAGAGAGAGAGAGAGAGAGGCAGAGACACAGGTAGAGGGAGAAGCAGGCTCCATGCAGGGAGACTCCATCCCAGGTGTCCAGGATTAGGCCCTGGGCTGAGGGCAGTGCTAAACCGCTGACACACCAGGGCTGCCCAAGGTGCGGCTTTAACACAGTCATTTCACCTGAATAAAAATCCTTGGGTGGGGTGGGGGGGCTGGGGAAGCAAGGAACATAATTGTCCCCTTAGGATGCCCTGGAAGGATGAGCATGAACGGAGAAGGTTGTAGGGAGATTGGCTTCAGTTGCTGAAGCCAAACTCTGCAAGCTTTTTCTGTTCCTTTTCACTATTTTGAGTTTTGCTCTCCCCAAGGGAGATACTTTGCAGGTGACATCGTTTGGGTTAAAATCCCCCATGTGTCTGACCCAGAAAGACCAGGAAATTCAAATCAGAGCCCTAGAGCTTACCAGCTGGCCAGGGGTGTTTCTTCATCTGTAAAATGGAGAGAATGATACTTGCCTCACGGGGTTGTTGGAGAGTTCAATACAATCGGGTACTTAGGGGATCCCTGGGTGGCGCAGCGGTTTGGCGCCTGCCTTTGGCCCAGGGCGCGATCCTGGAGACCCGGGATCGAATCCCACGTCGGGCTCCCGATGCATGGAGCCTGCTTCTCTCTCTGTCTCTCTGTCTCTCTCTGTGACTATCATAAATAAATAAAAATTAAAAAAAAAAAAAAACAATCGGGTACTTACAGCACAGAACAGGGGCTCAGAAAAGCTAGTTCCACCTCCCCCAGGCTCCCCTCTCCATCTGTGCCTGAGGGTCCTCCACCTGCACGGCCATCTTCTGTCCCAAGAGGAAAAGGCAGGAGGCAATCCTCAGGTTCCTTTATGTTGTGTGCTGTTAGCTTTCTGAACAAGGCTATAATCTTTCTAGAAGTGCCCCTGGCAGGTTAGAACCTGTGAGCTGTCACCAGGAGTGGATGCTATTAAGGTGAAGCTATAAATAGGACAGGAATAAAGGGGGAGAAACTCAACAGCCTCTTCTAACTTGGCATTCAGCCACAGGCTGGTGGCCTAGCTCTCCCGCTGAGGTCTCACAGGCGGGCTTGGGGACACTGCTTCTCTTTACGGGGTGTCCTTTACCCCATTCAGGAATGAGTCATTAGGGTTTGGGTAACCGGAGCCACATATACTGGCCTCCCCTCCTCCGGCCATGGAGGCCTTGGAAGGCCGGGGGTGGCCTAGGAGAGAGTGGGATGGGGGTAAAGGAGGTAACGGGGTGGTGTAGGGCATAATCATGGGCCTGGGCAGCATATCAATAGGCTGAGACTCTGAGCTCCCACCCAGTAGTGTCCCTGGGGCTCTCAAAGCCCTTGTCATCTTTTGCCAGATCCTGGGTTTCTCTTGCATTCATCTAAGCTTTTCTCACTGCTGCTGCCAATGTCTTCTCCCTCAAGGTCACAGCATTCCCAAATGGTGCCTTTTTGTAATTTAGAACAGGCCCTCTTCTTCCCAGCAAATGCACTTCTGCACCAGGACAAGCAGCTTGGGAAATAAATGGGTGCACAGGCTGGATTTCAGCCTCCATTTCCTCCTTCAGTGGGGTGACCTTTGCAGTGAACAACCTGCACAACTGCACCTGGCAGCCCCATTTTCCATTCTCTGCTTTAATGATCTGGATTGGCCATGCTGCTTCTGCTGCCTCCCCTGAATGTAATGCTCCTACCTCCACTTCCCTTCCCATAGCATAGCCAGCTTTTGATGGGTTACAAAAAGATAGCTTGACACTATTGGCATTTCCAGCCCTTCTTTGGAGGAGTTTGTGACCCATTAGTACTAGGGCTGGGTCAGAGGGCTCTACAAAATCCAGTTCAACAATATTCTTTTTTTTTCTTTTTAATTTGAATGAGAGAGAGAGTGCACGGTATGGGGAGGGAGCAGAGGGACATTGGCTCTTAAGCAGGCTCCACACCCTGTGTGGAGCCCAACTGAGCAGGGACTCCATCTCACGACCGACCCTGAAATCATGACCAGAGCCAAAATTAAAAGTCAGAAATTTAACCGACTGAGCCACCCAGGTGCCCCCACAATACTCTTCCTGATATTATTCAGCAGTCTAGGCCCAGGTGGAGATTTACGCCATCTCCTATAGTAGTGTGAACACCTTGTCCATCCAAGGATCTCCTACAGAGGCTGAGGGCAGTGTTTCCCTCACCACTGGTAGTGTACCCTGGAGTTCTGGGGGCTCTAACATCAGTCTCAGCTCCTGACCATCCCTACCAGAGGTCTGGCAGGTTGGCTTGGAAATAGCTCTCCTGATAACCTGCTCTGACATCTCCAGCTTCTTGAGGGGGCAGGTATGTGGGTCAGCATCCTCTCTCCCACCTGGACTCCACAAGCACAGTATTCCCTCACCAGTGACTGGCCCTTAGGGCTCAGGGTGGTCTGAAAACAGGGCATTTTATGACTCCGTCTCTCCCTCTCTGTGCCAGTATATCCGGACCACCTGTTAGACACGAATGGTTCAAAGCCAAGTTTCTGGTAGCTTTGCCAATAGCCAGGAGAGGCCACTCCCTTTGAGGAAGAGATAGAGGTGGGCTGATCCCTGGGTGGTCCTCGTGCTGCACTCTGAAAGGCCGAAGAAGGGGAGAGTTGGCTTCAGACATATTCATAGGTATGAGGAAGAGCCAGCTCTTGGTCACTGCGGGAACAACTAGGGGTGGAGAGAGGCTGTAAACCTGAAAGGAATCCTCAAACTTTCTCCCTAGTTAATAGCTGAATTTGCCCATGTAATGTGGTAAATGCAGGCTGTTAGAGGAACATGTTTGAGGGCACTAACCCAGCTGTGTAGAGCCAGCAAAGAAGTTGTGAGGAATGTGATGCCCGGGCTGGGGGTGGAGGCAGGGTGGGTGGTGGTGGGATGAAGGAGGGAGAAAGCTGAGCAGTGACGTGAGGTGTGGGCTCAGTGAGCAGTTGAGGGGAGCCATCCTAAGCAGTTTGGACTTTAACTTGTAGGTGGCAAGAAGTTCTTGAGGGGCTTTAAGTGGTGGAGAGATGGGCTCTGGCTCCCAATCTAGAAATAGTGCTCAGGTGGCCAGGTGCAAGACCAATGGCAGAAGGGCAGGATTGAAGGGTGGGAGACCAGCCTGGACACTAAGGAGAGTCCAGGTGACAGAGGAGGAGGAGCTCTACTGGAGAGGAGGGCATGGATTTGAGGGCTATTGAGGAGTTGGTGAGTAGTTGGCTCTGTAGGGGTGGTGATGAAGAGAGACTGGGGCGCAGGATGGCTCCCAGGGTTCCAGCTCAGGCAGCCAGCCTGACATACAGAAGTACAAGAGAAGGAAGACTGGCTTTGGGGTGAGTTAGGTTTGGGATGTGCTAATTTTGAGCTGTAGGTGCCACCATCAACATTTAACAGACCGCTTGGACGTGGAACTGAAGCTCAAGAGGCAGGTTGCAGTTAAACTATGGAGAACCATGTCTGGAGGTCAGTGTGCTTGGAAACTGGAGTACCAGAGGTATGGTCATGGGACAGGAGTAGGGGGCTTTGAGGACTAGCCAGCTCTAGGCTGGGTTCAAAGGAGTGTCTGATAACAAGGGGAGTACAGTCCAGGGTTTCCCAAACATCTGTTACCATAAGGACACACAGAATCTCCTGGGCTCTGTCTGGATCTCTCCAATCCAGACCTCTAGGAGATGAGCCTGGGAATCTGCATGTCCAAGTTGCCCAGGAGATTCTTAGGATCGGTCAAGCTGGAGAACATTGGTGTCAGGGCGGAGAAGGGGTATTTAGAGAGGAATGGGTAGAGGAAAGGTTTGCAAGACACCCTGTGGAGGAAGCAGTAAGAGATGGGCCAGGTAAGAGAGCCATGAAAAGGGATGGAGAAGATCCGAGTCCTGAGCGCTTATTCTCGATGGTGAGTGAGGATTCCCCTCTCTTTCTTATGTGACCGAATTGGACCAGATTCAACTTCTGGCCCTGGTAGGGAAGACTGAAAAGTGTGCCCTGGAACACTAGAAGCTGAATCATTTGTGGATGTGGGTTGGGATCATCTCTCCTCTGAATTGTCTCATCTGTAAATAGGAGGGTGGTTGAACATTGGAGCAACTCCTCTGCCTCTTTACCTCTTCCTTGTCTGGCTCTTGTCCTGGCGTGTCCCAAGAGCAAATGGCCACAACTTGTCATTGGGTTTCAAAATACAGAAAGGCTCTATTAAGTTACCTCATCTCTGTTTCCAAATAAAGCCAGAAAAAAAAAAAAAAAAGCTAAATGCCATTCTAAGAAGGAGTTTATACCATCTCCAAAATAACATGGCTTAGATAACCCTCCCAGGACTGGAACGGTTCCTCTTCTCAGCCCTTGTTGATTCAAGCAGGGCACCTCTGGATCCTGGAGCTGGCACCACATAGATACATAAAGTGGGGTCAGCAGCCACCAGTAAGATAACCACCTCCGCCCGGCTTGGTATACATCCCTCACCTGAAATTCCACCAGGAGGCAGGTGAGGTTGAAGCAGCCAGGTGTGGAGGGAGAGACCTGGGCTTTAGAATCTCTGTTAGATCTATAGTCTAGTCCTCTGATACTTTCTAAACACGTGACCTTGGCAACTTTCCTGATCCTCAATGTTCTCTTCTGCAAAATGGGCATAATATCTACCTCTAGGTGCTACGGTGAGGATTAAACAGGCAAAGCACAGAGTGCTGATAGTAGGTGCTTGAGCAATGAGCCGGGCCTGTTGCTATGGACACTATTGGCTACATTCTGCAGTGAGAGCCCAGAGCAAGAGACCTGAGGTGGGGGGAGAGGGCAGGGAATAAGGGTCCCTAGAGCTACTGTTGACAGTTTGTCCCCAATAGTTAGCCAAATCATTGCAGTCCATGTTCACAGAGGTGTCTTACCTGTCCTTCATTTAGCTTTGCTACCAGAGGCGGTAACAGTATAGTAGTATTTCTGTATAAAGTGCCTCAAGGTCAGGGACTACCTGACCTGCTGTCCCCAGCACCTTGTACTTTGGGGAACACTCTCTAGGTGTTCGTTAACAGTATACTCTGAATTAAGAAATAGAAGCCACAAGCCTAATCATCTGGGATACAGTGTCTAAGAAAGGTCAATGTGACTCACTTCAGAATATGCAAGGATTATTCACTAATTTCCTTCCATGTGGCACATTTGTCACCACCTGATCACGCTGTGAGGAAGAGCTCTTCTTATGCCTTCCAAGTTCATGAGCCCCAGGACAGAGACAGACGAGGTCACATGGGGAGCACACAGGGGTTTGAACTTCCTGGAAACTCTGACAACCAAGAAGTTTGCCTCCCACTCTCATTCAGACAGGTCCTTCAGGCGGGAGGGGGTTAGGGCAGCAGCTCAGCCCCTCTAAATCTACAATAGGAAAAAGAGATTTCCCTCAGGCTGCCTGGGGATGACGAGGATGATGACTGGTACATTCCCTTACAGGAAGGCTGCTGAGCCAGGGCAGGGCCTTATGCACAATCACCTGGGAAGCTAGTAAAATGTGGGTGTTGAGTCAGCTGGTTTGGGGTGGAACAGAAATTTGACACTGAGCAGAGATTCGGCATTTCTGACAAGTCCCCCCCAGGGATGGTGAGGCTACTGTTCCCATGCTCCTGGTCGGGTAGGAAGAGCTCTGAGGATGGAAGGGGTGTTGGGGGCTGGCGCCTGGGACTTCACAGTTTACACCTGTGACCAGTCTATGTGGTTTCCTGCCATAGGGGGAAATTCAAGTGCATGTGGAGGCCCAGACTGTGATCCCCGACCTACTGGAAACTCCCACCACCCCCCACCTTGTGTCTGAAAATCTGTTCAAAAGTCCAGTTCACAAATATCTACCAAATGCCCACCAAGTGCCAGGAACTGAGTTAACCCAGCTGACTTGCTTGCTTTCATGCCATTTTTGAGCAACTCAACCCAAGCTCTTTTGCTCACTCTGAGAAGCAGGAGCTCACACTGGGAAGTGATGTAGGCAGTGGAGTCAGGAAGTCCAGTTGAGAGGCCTCCACATCTTAGCTATGTGAATTTGGCTGGTTACTTGGCCTCTGTTTTCTCATCTATGAACGGGCTTGATCTTCACTTGTCTGGGTTGCCCAAGGGATTAACCAAGATGATGTGTGTAAAGCTTAGTCTAGTGCTGGTGAAAACATAGCTACGGATTTGAATTCAAGCTGTGTTTCCTCCCTTGGAACCTCTGGCTCTGCCCCTCACTGCAGATACCTATACTAATTCTAGGGGCACTTGACGGTGTCCTTACCTTTTGGTAATCTTGGTACTCTCAAGAGGGCCATTCAAAAGAGTTCCAAATAGTCATCACCCAAGAGGAGTGCCCCATACCAACTCGTGGAGGGAGGGGTTCATGTGAGGAAGGAAACAGAGAGGAAAGGACCAAGCTGATGACCTCCCCCAACCCTCCACCTTGCTATCCCAGCTGCCCTTTCACTGGGGTATTGAGGTGTGTGGCAAGCATTTCACGGCAGATGATGTAGTACTGCAGATACGGCATACAGTAAATAATGTATTTTTAAAAAATCAGGGGCAGACACAAGATTGCTCTATCACAACATCACTTTCATGCCCTTGCATTCCAAAGGGCTTTTTAGGGATCTCTGGGTGGCTCAGCGGTTTAGCACCTACCTTTGGCCCAAGGCGTAATCCCAGTGTTCCAGGATCGAGTCTCACATCAGGCTCCCTGCATGTAGTCTGCTTCTCCCTCTGCCTGTGTCTCTGCCTCTCTTTCTCTGTGTCTCTCATGAATAAATAAAATCTTTAAAAAAACAAAAACAAAAACAAAACAAAAAACAAAAAACAAAAAAAAACCCAAAGGGCTTTTTAAATTTAAATTTTAACTGTTCATCATGGCATTTTTCTTTTTTAAGATTTTATTTATTTATTTGAGAGAGAGAGAGAGAGAGACAGAGAGTGGGGGGAGAGGCAGAGGGCGAGGAAGAGAGTCAGACTCTGCTAAGCATGATGCCTGCATGGGACTCGATCCCAGGATGTTGAGATCATGACCTGAGTCGACATCAAAAGTGGACGCCCCCAACGGGGCATTTTTCAAGCATACACAAAAGTAAAGAAAATAGTGTAACAAATCCCAGCTTTAATAGTCCACGTTTTGGGGGATCCCTGGGTGGCACAGTGGTTTAGCGCCTGCCTTTGGCCCAGGGCGCGATCCTGGAGACCTGGGATCGAATCCCACGTCGGGCTCCCGGTGCATGGAGCCTGCTTCTCCCTCTGCCTGTGTCTCTGCCTCTCTCTCTCTGTGACTATCATACATAAATAAATAAATAAAATAAAATAAATTAAAAAAAATAGTCCACGTTTTGGCCAACAAATGGTGTCTTGTGTGAAAGAGAAAGTTGTGCGATCATGCCCCGGGATTGCACACCCCTGGCACTCACCTAGGAGTGAGTTATACAATATTCATGTCTTGTTGGAAAAAAGGCTGAGAGGCCCCCCCCCCCAAGGGAATGGTAATAACCCCCATCTGGCAGGGATGGAGCCCAAAAAACTGGCGGTGTGGTTGGAGCCTCACAAACAGAACCGCCTTCCTTGGCTCCCTCCTGACCCTGCACACTCTGGAGTGGAAAATGAGGAAATATGGGGTGGAGCCAAGAGGTTGCTAAGCTGGGAGCAATGGGCAAGGCTCTACTCTGTAGGCTCCTCCACCGCCTGCCAGCAGCTACCTGCCTGCTGAGGTCACCGGTGTCCTCCAGGATCGTGTGTGTCCTGTTTTGTGGAAAGATGATTGCTGTAAAGATAAGTACCATAAGCAGCTAAGAGAAAGGGATGGTGTAATCTAACCCCGGGCTGTGTGGATCCCAGAGGGAGGGGTCGGTCCCCCTTGTCAGGGAATCCACAGCTCTGATGTGTGGAGGAGACCATTGTTCCCACTGACGGATCATTTCCCCCAGAGGCAAGATCATACTGTCATTGTTGCTACAGTGGTGTCCCTCTGAGAGGCTGTGGTCATCATTTCTCAGCCACGGCACCGGACACTGACTCAGGCAACGGAGGGGCTCGGAAAGAGGAGTGAATGTGGAACGAGCAAATCTACATTTCAGTCCTAGCTCTGTTGTTTAATGGGTTCGGTTCCCTTGTTCTGTGATTTAATTTGCCCTTGGGCAAACCCCTAAACCTCACTACCCTCTTTCAAACAAATGAGGAGGATGATATATTACCCCAGGAGGATTTAAAAACCCATGTGAGTATTATTAATTTTATTTTCTTAACCGCCCCGGCTTCAGGCAAAACCGTGCAAAAGGTGGAGGGTTAATTTAGCACTTCCCAGGTCTGCATCTGAGCCAATTCCCCCTTATTCTCAAGTCCCCCTTCTCTGCTTATCCCGGAAGCACCAGATGCTTCCAGACAGCCAGCCAATCAAGAAAACAGCCAATTAAGTTAATATTCACTAAAGGACTGGTAATTTAATCTCAGTATAGGACATAATCTATATTTAACAAGTGCTCACTAAGTGCTGGGTTTCGTGCGGTTCTCATGAGCTATGAGACTATCATCCCCATTTTACAGATGGGGAAACTGACATAGAAGTAAGACATTTGCTATGAATCATGTAGCTGATCAGCAAAAAATTGAGATTCAATTGCAGACATGTCTGACTCTAAAAGCAGTGCGATTTGTTTGTTTAATTTTTTTTTTCTATGATACTATAATCTTGTGATTCAGAGCACAAGCCTGAGCCAGATGGCCCGGGTTCAAAGCTCAGTGCCTTTTCATATTGCTGTGTGATCTGGAGATCATGTCCTTATCCACACAAAGGGATAAGAATAGTGCCGCCTCATAAGATTATTGCTGAAATTAAATGAGTTAATACACATAAAGCTCTTAGAATGGTACCTGGCGCATAGTAAGCGGTGTGTAAATTATCATTAATTATGGAAGCAGTCAGTGCTCAAGGAAAAAATTCGAACAGTTTAGAATGACGTAAAGGAAAAAGCAAAGTCACCCCCTGCTCACCTGTCAATTTCACCTCTCAGTTTGCTGCGAGAAAATTCTTTCAGTGGCGCCTGAGTGGCACAATCAGTTAAGTGTCCGGCTCTTCAATTCAGCTCAGGTTGTGATCTCAGGGTCCTGAGATCGAGCCTTGCCTCTGGCTCCATGCTCAGTGTAGAGTCTGCTTAAGACTTTCTCTCCCTTTCCCTCTGCCCCTCCCTGCTCAATAAATAAATCTTAAAAAAAAAAATTTCTTTTACACATTTTGTACATGTAGACACATAATCCCACACAAATATATAAGCTTGTTATTCCTACATTTATGGAGCAATTTGTTTTTTCAGTTAGTGATATTTCAGATACCTTTCTGTATCAGTTCCTATAGAATTACATCATTCTTATCAGTTGCACAGTGTGTGCCATAGACTAGGTGCGCTGTAATTTAGTCATCTTTCTGCAGATAAGCACTTGTTAAACTGTGAACAGTGCTGCCATGAATATCTTAGTGTGTACAGGTGAGTATTCTGCAGGACAGGTTCCTAGAGGTAGAGTTGTGGGGGCAAAGGACACATTCGAAGCCAATGTTCTATTACGTCATCCATTAAGGATTAACATTGTTTTACCGAACAGAAGACTGTAGAGAGAAGTTGGTCCCTAACACAAAGAAATGAGCAGCTAATCATGGAGTTTGAAGTGATAACATTGTTAGGAAGTTTTTTTTTTTTAAGATGGTGAGTGAGTCCTAACCAACATCCCACAAACCATTCTATTAGGCTGAAATCCATTTATCTGGGAAGCCAGATAAGAAGCCAGTTATCAAAGATTGAATTAGTCCATCTAAACAAGTCAGGTTTTTCTTTCAGTCTGACTCCTCCCGTTTAGGGGAACTGGCAGGCTTCATGTTCCCTTCATTCCTTCAACTTTCTAGGTTCCTTCTGCTGCACTAGACAATGCTGGCAGGGCTCCACCCCCCCCCACCCCCCCATGCTGGGGCAACTTGCAGCATCTAAACTGAGCCCCTTCCCAGCATAATTCAAGATGGCAGCCAAATGGCCTTTGTACTGGGTTTTACATGCATGTGTTTCCTCTTTCTTCATTTCCATATGAAGCATTTCTTTTCCCAAACTCCTCCTTCTCCTTTATTTCACCAGCATCAATAGTCTTTTCAACTCTCCCTTCTCTGTTCCATAGCACAGGGGGCCTCTGCTGAGCCAGTGCTTCTCTCACTCTGTGTCTGTGCTTTGCTGTCTGATGACATACTCCGCTTCCTGTCTCCCCAGGCTAGTGATGCTTTCCATAATGTAGGGCCTAATGAATTCTAGTGACATTTTTAAAAAGATTTTATTTATTTGTTTGAGAGAGAGCATGAGATAGCATGAGCAGGGGAGAGGGACCAAGAGAGAGGAACAAGTAGACTCCTCACTGAGCAGGGAGCCGGATGCAGGGTTTGATCCCAAGACCCCAGGATCATGACCTGAGCCAAAGGCAGATGCTTGAGCAACTCAGCCACCCAAGTGCCCTTCTAAGTGACATTTTTAATAATAAAAATAATACGTGTTTACTGGAAAAGAACAACTTGAAAAGGAGAGCTTTGTAAATGAGGACATTCAAATCATCTGGAATTCCATAATTATCCAGAGATATTCTGGTATATTCTCTTTTGATTGTTAAATACATTGAGAAGCTTATTCGTGCAAAGCTGGTCATCAAATAAAGAAAGTAACTGGGAACAAATGTCCAAAGTCTGGTGATGAAGCAAGTCCTGAAACAGGTAGTTCAAATGTAGACCATCAGGTTGAGGTATCCCTTGTATAGAAAATGAGCCTCTGTTGTCAATAACTGCATCTCTTTTTCACTCACTCACTCATTCAGTAAGTATTTGAGAGTCTTTCCAGGCATGATCCTCCTCCAGTACTTCTCTAGCCAATATAACTGAGTTGGCAGCCATCACACAGACCTTTTGGAAGCTGGGTTGACTTCCCTGCTCAGTAGACTGGGGATTTCCGTGACACCAAGTCCATGGCTAACTCTTCACGGAGCAGGAACCTCAACCGTATGGTTTCTGAAAATACCGCAATGCTTGTTGCTCTGGTGCATGTCAGAGATGCCACCTCTTTGTGTCAGTGGCTTATTATATAGAACTTCAGGGGATTTTGTCTCTCTGTCTGCAGTTGTTCAAGTTCAGATTTTCTCTTTGGCCTTCAGTTATAGCTTAAACATCTGTTGTTCCTTATTGTTACCACTTAGGGCTGGGCAAAGCTGAAATTTTAGGAGTTCTTTTTCCTTAAAGTACATTTTGTCCAATTCCTGCCCCAGCTGCCTTGTAACTAGTGATGTCCTGGAGTGGAGAGAGTTCAACAAACTACTTTGTGGCAGGAAGGGATCAACTTTAGGTTGAGTGCTCCCCGACAAAGCCTCTTGCACTGTCCAGAAGACATCACTTCCATATCAGTGGTAGTGTTGTCCCTTCATGTGTCTCTTTGGCCCTGGGTTTTACTGTTTAAACATTAATGTGGAAGCTGGGTGTACCCTTGAAGAAATTTGAATCCTAAATTATTTATGGCACAGCCCATGTCCATGGCATTACATTTATTTTGCTTATAAGGGAACTTTACCATTAGTTCAAAGATGAAAGGACAAAGAGGTCTGGAGTTCATTCATTCATGCAATAAATATGTACCGATTACCGGTGATGCTCCATGTCCCAAACTGGGGACAAAACAAAAGTAAAGCTAGACATGGATCTTAGAGTCTAGAAAGCAGCAGACATTAAACAGAAATAACAAAAATAAATGTGTAACTATGAACTGTGACAAATGCCAAGAAGGAGAGGGGGCTACAAGGCACATATTGATGGAAGACCTGTTCTGCATTTAGAACATCTTAACTGGGGTTGGTGATTTAATGTCAGGGTGCCTCAGTCTTCCTATCAGTAAAATAGGTATACTACTACCCTCTTTGACTCACAGTCTTTGAGGGAAGAGTGATCATGTACATGAAACGTTTTGAAAAATGCTCAGTGAACCTGAAAGTGGTCATGTTGCTCTCTAGCCTCTTCTACATCTGTCATCAAGTCAGGCATTACTCAGGCTCCTGGATTGCAGACGTTTGATCATTTTCCTTCACCTACCAGGCAGCTGGGGTCAGATAGACCTGGAGTTAGCCTTGGTTCTGCTACCTACATCCAGTGTGAATTTGGGTAAATTACTTAGCTACTAAAATACACTTTTCTTATTTGTGAAATGGGGCAATAATAGTACCAGCTTGTGGCTTAAGGCTTGTTTTTTTTTTTTTTTTTTTTTTTTTATGGCTTAAGGCTTGTAAAGCACTTAGCATAGTACTTGGCTTGTTACTCCTAACCCAATTGTAGCTACTGTTATTGTCATTGTCATCATTGGTAATTATTAATTCTTGACAATTATTTCGTGGTAGTAGCTTTGGTTTTTTTGGTCCTTCCATTCCCCCTGTCACCAGCCTGGTCAAGGGCCTTGTCATGTGACAATTGCCATAGCCTTCTCATCAATATCCTGCTGTCACTCCTCTGGTTCATTCTGCATGGTTTCCAGAATGAGTTTCCTAAGATAACAGTGATTTGTATATATCACTTCTTTTCTTTAATATTGTCATTGAAAAAAAATTTACAGCTCATACTACAAAGAATTCAGCTTCCTAACATGGAATGAGATCCTAGAACATTGATCATAAAAAGATCTACAGATGGATAGAAAAGTGGAAGCACAAATTCTAAAAGGGAAAAATAAATGGCCACTAAACATGAAAAGATGAGCAGCCTCACTTATTGTAAAAGAAATGCAAATTAAAATTGCACTAAAATTCACATTTTACTTGTCAGGTTGACAAAAATTCAAAAGTTTAATAATAAGGCCTTCTGCCCAGCAAATGAGGAAAATAGACATTTTCTTATATTGCTGGGAGGTATAAATTGGTACAGTCCCAATGGAAGGCAATTTGGCATTGCAAAATTGCAAAAGCATATACCCTTTGATTAAGCAATTTTACCTCTGGAAATTTTACTTTTTTTTTTTTTTTTAAGATTTCATTTGTTTATTCATGAGAGACACACACACGGAGAGAAAGAGAGAGAGAGAGGCAGAGACATAAACAGAGGAGAAGCAGGCTCCACACAGGGAGCCCGATGCGGGACTCGATCCCGGGACCCCAGGATCATGCCCTGGGCCAAAGGCAGGCACCAAACCGCTGAGCCACCCAGGCACCCCGGAAATTTATCTTATAGATATATTTGCCGATATCAATGGTGTATATGCAACATTATTCATTGCAGTATTGTTTGTAATAGGAAAGGATTGGAAACAACTTAAATGTCATGAACAGGGCATGGATTGAGTAAATTATGGCACATCTCTTCAAAAGAATACCATGCCCTATTATGGGAAAATTCCAAGATATACTGTTAAGTGAAAAAAACAAAAAAAAGCAAAGTGTGGGTATAGTATGTTACTTTCTGTGCAGGGGTTGGGGATAACATACACACACTTAGAGAAACTCTGCTAGGCATATGTGATATTAATAGCAGTTTTGCCTATGATGGGAGGGGGACTGGGCAGATGAGAGAGCAGAGAGGAGGAATTTTCACTCTATATCATTATATGTATTTCTCAATATTACCTAATCAGAAAATTAAGATTGACCCTTGAACAATGCAATTCTGACCCCAGTGCTGTTGAAAATGTGCATATAATTTTTGACTCTCCAAATTCTTAGCTACTAATAACCTATGGTTGACCGGAAGCCTTACTGTACAAAGACAGTCAGTTAACACATATTTTGTATGTTACATGTATTATATACTGTATTGTTACAATAAAGTAAGCCAGAGAAAAGAAAATAGTATTGAGAAAATCTGGAGAAAGAGAAAATATAGTACGCTCCTACATATATATATTTATATATCCTCATATAAAGTGGACCTGTGCAGTTCAAACCCATGTTGCTCAAGGGTCACCTGTATATTAAGAATAGTATAACCCATCCATTAATGAATTGAGCACCTGCAATGGCCAGGCACTGAAGATACAAGTATTAAAGTAGTTGTGTGATGGAAAGACCACTAAACTTGAAGTTAAAACACCTGATTCAAATTCTGACTCTGAGGCTCACTAGCTATGGATCTTGGCACACATTAGGCATGCACAAATATTTGTTGAATGAATTTATGGTTGAAATTACTTAAACTTTCTGAATCTGTTTTCTCCCATATAAATGGGGCTAAAGATGGGCAGCCCGAGTAGCTCAATGGTTTAGTGCCGCCTTCATTCAACCCAGGGCATGATCTTAGAGACCCAGGATCGAGTCCCACGTCAGGCTCCCTGCATGGAGTCTGCTTCTCCCTCTGCCTGTGTCTCTGCACCACCCCCCCTCTGTGTCTCTCATGAATAAATAAATAAAATCTTAAAAAAAAAAAAGATGCTTCCTATCTCACAGGGGTGTTGTGAGGACATAGAATGTGTCATGAATTAGAGTATAGTTAATGATAACTGCTATAAGCCAGGCACTTTCACATTTATTATTTTATTATTTCCTCAACTCCTCACATGCATTCATTCACTCACTCATGAGGAAATGGAGGGACTGAGAGGAACAGTGACTTGCCCAAGGCCTCTCTGTATGTCACAAGGCAGGGAAGATCAAAACCAACCCACAAAAACACCTATGAGGAAAATGTAGAAACTCATTCTTAAGGATGCTGCACTTAGAAGCTTACAGACTTGCCAATAGTTCTTTCTTAAAGGGCTGGAAATGACATAAAATATACCCAACATAAGTGTCTGAGTAGCTCAGTCGGTTAGGCTTCTTATTCTTGATTTAGGCCCGGGCCATGATCTCAGGGTCATGAGATTCAGCCCCGTGCTCATGCTGAGTGTGGAGCCTGCTCAAGATTCTCTCTCCTCCCTCTGTCCCTCCGCCCAGTAAAAAAGATATCCAACATGGCTCAATTTTTAGAACTTTTTAAAAATTTATTTATTTATTTATTCATGAGGGACGCAGAGAGAGAGAGATGCAGAGACATAGGCAGAGGGAGAAGCAGGCTCCCTGCAGGGATCTCGATGCCCATGACCTCGGGATCAAGACCTGAGCCAAAGGCAGACACTCAGTCACTATGCCACCCAGGTGCCCCTAAAACATTTTTATTGGAGTGGAACATACAAGGAGAGCAGTGAACAAACCAATTAGTTTTTATAAAATGAAGGACAGTTAATTTTTATAAAATAGACACATCTAGGGCAGCCCTGGTGGTGCAGCGGTTTAGCACCGCCTGCAGCCTGGGGTGTGATCCTGGGGACCCTGGATCGAGTCCCACATCGGGCTCCCTACATGGAGCCTGCTTCTCCCTCTGCCTGTTCCTCTGCCCCCCTCTCTCTCTGTGTCTCTATGAATAAATAAATAAAATCTAAAAAAAAAAAAAAGACACATCTATATAACCACACCTGGATCAATAGACTATTACTAGCATCTGGAGCCCCTTCTGGGCTCCCTTTCCCTCACTACCCAATCCTCAAGATAACACTATCTTTACCTTTAAAATCATAGATATGTTTTGACTGTTTTTGGAATTCACGTACATGAAAGTATATAGTATGTATCCATTTCTGTTCAGCTTCTTTCACTCAACATCATATTTGTGAGAGTCCTGCATCTTGTTGAATATAGAAGAAGTTGTTATTATTGTATAGTATTACCCGGAGTTTATATCTCTCCCACTGTTGGACACTTCCGTGGTTTCTTGGGGGCTGTTATAGAGAGAGATGCTATAAAGATTGTTGAACACGTCTTTGGTGAATATGTGTGTACATCTGTGTGGAGTAGACAAGATACCCAAGGATGGAATTGGCCAGGTCACAGGCTACATGTTAATTTAGCTTTGGTAGACAATGCCCAACAGATCTGTAAAGTGTAGTTGGAAGTTCTCTAATTTTGGCCATTCTGGTGGGTGTGAAGTGAAACACTTCAGTTTTCATTTCTGGGATGATTAGTAATTGAGAAACTTTTCATATGTTTATTGTTTGGACTTAAGAAATGCCTGGTTAATCCCCTTGTGAGAAATGCTGTTCAAATAAATATTCTACTTATTTTCAGTTAGACATTCTGCCCTTTTCTTATTGGTCTTTAAGCATTCTTTATAGAGTCTGTATACAAGTTCCTTATTGGATACATGTGTTGCAATGATCTTTTCTTCCTTTGTGGCCTGACTTTTCACTAATGGTGTCTTCCGAGGACCAGGAGTTCTTACTTTAATGTTGTCCAATGATCAGTTTTTCCCTTTAATAGTTAGCACCCGATGCGTTTAAGGAGTCTTTGCCCACCTCAAGGGCATGAAGATGTATTTTTTTAAATTTTTACTTTGGATAGTTTTATTGTTTTTATCTTTCACATTTCGATTTAAAATCCATCTGGAATTTGCTCTGTTGACATGGTTTGAGGTAGGGGTCAAGATTCTTCCTTTTTCTGCAAGTGGGTTTGTGGGTTTGAGGGTTTGATCCAGCATCATTGACTGAAAAGACATACAGTCTTTTCTCAATGCATCACGGTGGCATCTTTGACACGAACTGTGACCGTTTAACGTAGTTCAGCTTCTGGCCTCTCCATTCTTTTGGTCCGTTTGTCTATCCTTGTTGCCAATTACTATGAATGTAGCTTTATACTAGGCCTTGATAGCTGAGCGTGGAGGACCTCTCCAGTTGGCTCCCCTCTCCCACCCCCCAAGCCACCTAGTAGTGAAATGCCCATTGCACTCGCTACTTGGCTTTCAGCTTGTCCAGGTGGGTGTGATGGATCGGCCTGCTCCAGGCTCGGGAATCTGTGGTTACCTGGAGCTTTGTCTCCCTCCCCGAAGCCCTCTGAACTGCGGCCAGCTAGGTGTCCGCGGACAGTGAAGCGGACTAAGCCTCGCGGGGAAGGGGGGCGGCCGGCTGGGCTGCCTGGAGAGGGGCGCGGCGGCGGGCAGCGGGGCAGCGGGGCAGCGGCCACCCCGCACTTCCAGGCCGGCTTCCCGGGGAGCGGCGGGGAGCCCCGGGCTCCGAGTCCCGGGCGGAGGGGGCCGGGCGAGGTCGCGGCATGTAAATGTGTGTGTGTGGGGGGGGGGGGGGGCTCGGCGAGGCGGCGCGAACCGGCAGCCGGGGTGGGGCCGCGACGCCGCGAGTCGCCAGCTGGGGGCCGGAGCGCAGAGCCGCGCCTGCAGCCGCGCGGGCGGGACCTGCCGGAGCCGCGGAGCCGCGCCCCGACCATGAGCGGCCGCGGCCCGGGGAGCAGCGCCTGCAGCCGGGAGCCCGGGCGCGCCGCGCCGCGCGGGGAGGTGAGTGCCCGCCCCCGCCCCCGCCCCCGCATCCCGCGCCCCCGCATCCCCCGCCCCCGCCCCGCATCCCGCACGGTGCCTCTCCCCCGCGCGCCCCGGCCTTGCCCTCCTCCGGCAGGACCCGCTCGGGGGGAGGTTTGCTGGAGAAAGTTAGGACTCCCTGCCCCTGCCCCCGGCAGAGCTGGCGCAAGTGGGGACCCGCCGGACTCCCCGGAGGCGGCGTTCGTCGAGCATCTCTGCTCGTGGCCCTCGAGCCGCGCCTTCCCGGGCGCTGGTGTCCCCCGGCGCCCCGGCCCCATCCCGGCCCCATCCCGGCCCCATCCCGGCCCCATCCCGGCCGCCGGGCCCTCTCTGCGGGGGGCCGGGGGTGCGGGCCCTGGGGGCTCCGCTGGAAGCCCTGGGCTCGGAGGAGGCGAGCGGCGAGCCTCTCCACTAATCTCCTGGAAAGTTTGCAAAGAAAGAGAAGGAGCTTGCCCAGTAACTGTTGACAACATCCCCCTCCCTCGCTCTCCCTTTGTTGAGAAAGAATGAATAGTTTGGTTGTGTTGCTCCCTCGGCGTCGGGGAGGGGAAGGGAGGGACGGTGGACGCTCCGGGAAGAGGCTCCATCTCGGCCCTCGGCCCTCCCCGCACCCCCACCCCCTCCCCCCTCCCCCCTCCCCCCTCCCCCCCCTCCCCCCACCCCCCTCCGGGGCAGCGGGTGCCGCCACTTTAAAAGTTTGATCAGGTGCAGACGCTGTCTGGGCGGTGGAGTGGGCTCCGAGGCAACTGGCAAGGCCAAGTGTTCCGTGGGCAGCACGGTGGGTCGTGGCTGGGGTGGAAAAATCCTGATTTGGGTGTTAACTTGCTCGAAGAAAAGTGCAAAGGGGCAAGAGCGTTTGCCTAACCTCGCGTGTGCTTTCGCCTCAAGCCATTAGCTGGGATAGAAAGTGGAGCCAAGCGTTTGAGATTCTTTTAAACCTTGACTCTTATCTCCCAAGGCTGCGCAGATCTGTCCAAGGAAAATATATTGGCGGCGGGAAGGTCAGTCGGGGCGGATAATCTCCCGCCTGCTGCCAAGGACGGAGGCGGGAGGAAGGGGAGGCCTGGTTGCTGGCAGAGGGGGCTCAGTAGAGCCTCCGGACAGGCACTGCCCGGTCAAGAGTGCAGAAGCCACAGGCCGAGGGGTTGCAGGGCAGTGTCCCCCCTGGACACTGTACCCCATACAGTGTAAAAGGCTCGCCCCGCCAGGAGCTCCCTCACCTCCTTGACTCCAGCTTTCTCTAAACCTGCTGAGAAGCCTGGCATTTCCAGGATGACTAACCGAGATCTCAATCTCCTATTCATGTAGAAAGGACTACTTGTCAAATGAATGCTAAGCTTAAGAACTTTATCATGTAAATTCTTTGTCGTGTTGCTAGAAACACAATCCATGGAAGACTTATTCATACTTCAGTCACTTGGCTAGATTTCGTAAGTTTACTTCGAAAATAGGGGTACTCTTAATTTCTAAACCGGAGAAAAAAACTTCATCCTAAGTGCGAAACCATTTTTTTTTTTTCTTTTTTAATGCGTGGCAGTTCTATCTTCCTGACTGACTCTGCAGAGAGGTTATAAAACTACATATCCAAATGAAAAATTGTCTGTTGTGGCCCTTACTGGGCAGCTGAGGCAGTTACATTTCCAGAGTTTAAAATATGATAGAAAGTGGTTTTTTAAATAAAGATTTTGTTAATTTTTCATGAGAGACACAGAGAGAGATGCAGGGAGACAGGCAGAGGGAGAAGCAGGCTTCCTGCAGGGAGCCCGATGTGGGACTCAATCCCAGTACCCCAGGATCACGCCCTGAGCCCAAGGCAGATGCTCAACCACTGAGCCACTCAGGTGCCCCTGATAGAAAGTTTTTCATGCCTACATCAGGTGACTATAAGTTTAACTTGGAAATAGCCCATTTTAGAAATAAACTGGAAAGATCCAGACAAGGGGTGTGCCTTTCCCTGCCTTGGCTTGCACGATCGTCAGTTTCTCCCGGACATCTTTGCCAAGCAAGCAAATTGGGCTGCTCTTCATGAGCCCTTCAAAGCACAGCCACTGAGGAGAATCAGGAAGGTAGCACAGAGTTGGAAGTTTGACTGTTATCCTTATTGAGATTTCAGCTCTAGGAACATTCACAAAGGTCTCATATTTTCACATCGAGATATAGAATCTTTGACCTTTGTATATATTTCAAGGTCTGGAATTAGACGGAGTCAGGGTACGGTGTCTGTTTACCTGCATAGTAGAGACAGGTGACGTCAGATGGCCAAAGTCTCACCTGGGCTTTTCTTTTAAAGACTGCGTATAGGCCCTGTCGGTGTGCCTGTGTCTGTGTGTGCGCGCGCCCTACCTGGTTTGGTGTGTTTGTCTATTGCTCTGAATTAAAACATTTACCTCTTCATCCTTCCTGGCTGTGGTCTTTCCCAGAAGCAGTGACTCCTTTTGTGAGCTCTCTTTGTAATAGGGATACAAGGACAAGCAAGACAGATCTGGTCCCTGACCTGCCTGGAGGAGACCTGCTATTTATTGAGTGCTTGCCATGTGGCAAGGGCTTCCCATATACGGTTGCATTTACTTTTCAGGTCACCCCCACGAAAGATTTTTTTTTTTAAGATTTTAAAAATTTATTCATGAGAGACATAGAGACATAGGCAGAGGGAGAAGCAGGCTCCCTGCAAGGAGCCTGATGTGAGACTCGATCCCAGGACCTGGGGATCATGACCGGAGCCAAAGGCAGATGATCAACCACTGAGCCATCCAGGTGCCCCCGAAAGAGGTATTTTTAACCCATTTTTTACAAATGAGAGACTGTCAGAGAGGTTGACTAACTTGTTTCAGGCCATACAGCTAGTAAGGAATTGGCAGAGTGGGGGGTTTGACTATCTTACTTTAAAGCTTAGCTTCTGAGTCATGCCATGTTTGATTTAAAAAACAACAACCTCATAGTACATAAGAAGTACATAATGGCTAGGAACATTGAGACAGAAGCATCTCCAAGCAGAGGAAAACTGGGGTCCAGGAAGTGGGGATTTGGGGTTAGTCTTCACCATGCTTTTCTAATCATGTAGTCCCACCTCAGGGCCTTTGATTTGCCCTGTCCCCTGCCTGGAACTTCCTTTCTGTCTTCTCTTGACTGGTTCTCTTTTCTCAGGAATCTCTTCAGAGAAGCCCTCCCATACCACCCTCATCTAAAATAACTCTCCGTCCCAGCCAGTGTCTTCTATCATTTCATCCTTAGGACACTGATGCTGAGACATTACCTAGTTTGTTTTCTTGTCTGTGTTGACAAGGATACCCCCCCCCCCCCGCCCCAGCCTACCCCATCACAATGGAGGCTCCCTGAGAGCAGGACCTTGTCTGGTTCATTATGTCCTCATTCCTGGTGCATTGTAAGCCCTGAGACAATATATATTGAATGAATGAACATTTACTTCCCTTATCTGGAAAAAGGAAGGGGCTCCATTCTCTGAGATCCTACCTATATATAATACTCTGAGATTTGCCTAATGGAGTCAAATGTGGTAACTGGCTTTGCTCTCAAAATGAAAGGTACTTAAAAAAAAAAATTTAAAGGTACTTGGGCACCTGGGTGGCTCAGTCGGTTTAGCATCTGCCTTTGGCTCATGTTGTGATCCCCAGGTCCTGGGATCCAGCCTCAAGTCAGGCTCCCTCCTCTGTAGGAAGTCTGCTTCTCCTCCCTGTGCTTCTTCCAGCTCCCATCCCCTGCTCATGCTCTCTCTCTCTCAAATAAATAAATAAAATCTTAAAAAAAAAAAAGTGCTTACCTTGAACCTAGATTCCAGCTACACATCATGTACTTCCATCTGTTGGATTTGCCATAGGTTTCTGGAGTCTGGAAAAAATAACAGCAAAACTCAAGTAGGAACTACAGGGACCCAGAAGGTTGTAATTGAGTTCCTTCTACCTATAGTTCCCCCTTCTACCCTCTGCCCCACTTTTAGTTATATTTTTTAGAAGTTCTGTCTCTGGTCGGGGCCCACACTGCCACTTTTGGGCTGATTCAGGCTTGACATAGGCCCCAGGGTTGAACCAGTCTTTCCAAGGGACTACACAAAGGACAAGCCTGTATTTTAATGGGGAAGAGGCCCAAGGTAGAGGCAGTGGGTTGTAGAGGGGAGCCTGGCTTGGGTATTTCCAATTTGTCTGCAGTTGAGAATTCTCTGGAGGTTTCAACTTGGATAATCTTTTCCCTTCAGTTACTAAACTCTGCTTCACATCATTCAGGTCAGCATCCCATCCTCAGGGAAGCCTTTTCTGGCCATAGATGAGTCTAGATCCTGGTCCCCACTCCTGTGCTCCCATAGCACTAGAAATCACCAGCACATGTGGCTAGTACTTGCTGTCTGCTTCCACCACAGAGTAGTAACCTCATGAGTATAGCTGTTTGACATTGTCCCCAATACCAGTCTCAGTGCCCACCACAAAGGAGGCCCTCCATACTTGGGTGTTGAATAGACGAATGAATTGATGCTTCTATTGGTTGACCCCTCCTCACTGTCATTCTGTTCTGTTCCTCAGGTAACCAAATCTGAGTGTAAGTTGTTCTGTATGAAAGAGACTTGCTTATCCAGTGGTCCTCAACCTTGGCTCCACATTGGACAGTACTGGTGGCTTCAAAAAGAATGATGCCAGGTTCCTACCCAACCGAGGTTCTGATTTCACTGGTCTGGGTTACAGCTTGGGTGTCAGGATTTTATCTTATGTATTATTATTTTTAAAGATTTTATTTATTTTAGAGAACTCACACTCTAGAGAGCTCAAGAGCATGAGTGAGGGGTAGGGGGAGGGTTAGCAGAGGGAGAGAGACAAGCACACTCCACGCAGAGCACTGAGCCACACACGGGGCTCGATTCCCCCAACCTTGAGATCACAACCTGAGCTAAAATCAAGAGTCAAACGCTTAACCAACTGACTTAAACCCTTAAGTCAGGTGTCTTCACCTTAAGACCAGGTGTCCCGGGTTTCAGAATTTTAAAAGCTTCCTTCCCAGAAAATTCTTTCATGCAGCCAGCTTCCGGACCACCGCTTCAGGTTTTCAGAACTCAGTCCTTTGGGTGCTCCAGGCTTGAAGCAGCCATGGTGGAGAGAGCAGGGATATAATTCATGGATATTGTATGTTTCCTGACAGTTTAAGAGGTACTTTCACATCTGTTATCACAGCTGATAATAACAAGCTAAGGGATCTATTCTCTGGTTTAAATATTCCCTTTATGTTGATGATTCTTAAAAATCTGTATCCTGTCCTGGCTCCCAAGTGTACACACCAATGTCTTACCTCCTACACTGAACTGTGCCATTGGTTCCTCACACTGACCAGCTCGGTGGCGAGCTTGTTAGCCTCCCTCCCACAGGAGTCCTCCTTGTACCACTCAGCGTGTTACAGCACTGCACCGTCCTCCCATGGCTGTGGCCTCTGTCCTCATTCTCCCAGCCAGAGGCCTCAAGCTCCTCATTCTTCCCTCTGTCTCTTTGGCCACCGCCCTAGATCAGGGTTCTTCTTCCTTCCTTGGTGGCTTGCGGCCATCAGCTTGACTGGTCTGCCTGCCTCCCTTCTTTCCTTTCCAGAATTTCCAGACTTACCTATCTGGGCACAGACTGGCTTCTGTCCCTTCCTTCCAGATCTTTAGCACCTGCAGTCCAGATCCCTCGACACAGCCCTTAAGACTTCATGATCTTGTCCTAAGCTGGGCTTCTAGGAAGTACTCTTTGACGTCCCCACATGAGCCACACAGCTCAGCTTGTAGTCTCTGAGCCTGTGGATGTACTTCTTTGCCTCTATGCATCTGCCATTCTAGCATCCTCTTGGCAGGCTTTCAAAATCCCTCCAAAGTGCTTCATCTCCAGCATTGCCCTCTCTGAGATCTCCTCAAGTCACGTTGTTCAAATTAGTTGTTCTTCCCTCCAGCATGTTGTGGGTCCCTATTGATGAGTTATAGGATTCTCTCTTAGAGCTCCTAGTCAGGGGATTGCGGCTTTTGCATCATTGTTGCTCTGAGTATCTTCTATGGAGGAGGCACTTAAATGCTTGTTGAATCCTAAGTAGGAAGGGCAGGTGTTAACCCTCGATTCAGAGAATAAACTGAAGTAGGGGAAACTTGCTGAGGAGCATTATTCTAGAGCCCTTTGGCCCAGTCTTGAAATCTAGATCTTGAATAAGCAGAGAGGAAACCAGCTGCCAGAAACACTGGAGCCGGGGCAACCCTTACCTGTCATAATAACCTGGAAATAGTTGATCAACACTGTGGCCCTTTGCACAGAAGGAGGTTCTGTGGGGTGTTCTGGGCCTCCCCAGCAGGTTCTTTGGAATGATCTGGGCCTCCCTCTGAAGAAGGTGCTGACAGCTTGGACAGGGAAACATTCACAACTGTGGGGAGCCGGGTGTACGTGTGTGTAGGGTGAGGGAATCCTAGTCGGCTTACATCACTGGTGGTCAGGCAGGGAGGACCAGGGAGCTTGGGTTTCTTTTTAAATAATGATGACTAACATTGAGTAAGTTCTGACAGTGTGCCAGGTACTGGCCAGACCCGGGAGAGGCCCCCACGGGGACTCACAGCCCTATTGTTCTGCGCCCGCCGTGAGCCAGGCCCTCTGTGTGGTCGCAGACAGGCCCCAGAATGACCAGGTTTGGGAAAGGACTGAGGACAGAGTTAGGACTGTATACCTTGAGGGAAGGGTTTCCTTCCGTCCAGCCCCTGGCACTGTGTGTTTCTCTCTGTTGCACGTGAAGCAACGGACTGTGGATGTTGTTGTTGTCTGTTGTCTCCCTTGCACTGCCTTTATCCTGGATCTTCCCGCTACACCGTGAGCTGCTGGAGAGCAGTGTGTTTCTTGCTGGTCCTCAAGCCAAGTCTCAAGTCCTCAATTCCTTTGTGGAACTGACTCCGCAGTGTGGTACTATTAAGCAATGATTTTCACTCCCAGCTGGCCTCTTTGCAGTGGAGAAGGTGGCCTGTGAGGATCGGGGGCTGCGGGGCTTTGGAACAGACTGCAGAGCAAAGGAACGTTCTGCTCCTAGTCATGCATCAGGCTTAGCATGACTTAGCTGCGCTATTGTCTGGACCAGTCTGGTACCGTGGCAGGCGGGACAGGTTCTGGATCCTTCATGTCTCCAGGAACTAGTTCTAATTGTTATTCAAGCTTGTGGGTTTTTTTCTTCTATATGTTGGCCTTAGAGGTGTCTTGTACAAATTGACTTAGGTCAAAACCATAGTTTGTTTTTCCGGGGGAGGTGAGCGGGTGCTGTCTCTTGCTCAGAGTGGACATGTCTCCCAGTGATCACAGCTGAGCATAACTGCTTGGGTCTACTTTTGCATACAACCTAGCACACATTTTCCTTTTCTTTCCGTGTTCTCCCCCCTCTGCCCGCTGTTGGTCTTATTTCTCTTCCTCCCCACTCTCCCCTGACTATGCAGACAACATGTATGTTGCTTAACCCTGCTGGTGGCAGGCAGGTTCCTGAACCCTCTGGGGAACAATGTACATGAATTTCCCCAACCCCAGTGGCTTTCCTCTGCAGCTGAGCCCACTGATGTATGGAGGAGTGACCCACCTCTTGATCCCTGACCCTGGCCCGTCTTGTTAATTAGAGTATATTGATTTATTTGTAAGCACCAGATCTTTGCCAGAAAAATTCTGCCCCGTTGCCCTGGGTAGCACAACTGAGGGGCTGGTCTGGCATGACGGCCTTCTAGCAGCTGAGGAATTCCAGTAATCTCCACCTGTTCTTATCATTTACAGGGTGGTGGAAAGATGTGAGCTAATTATCGAACATTTATAATGTGTTCTCTAGTGCACTTATATCGAAACCTCCTTGAGCGCTTCCTCAGTAGTCTTTTTTTGTTAGTCCTGTTGTTCCATCAGCTTCAGTCATCTGAAATAATAAAATGGCCCATGTGCCTCTAGAGTCTCTGAAATACGTGTCCCCTTTTCCATTGGTGAATCTGCTGCCAACCAGGAGAATTCCTCTCTCTCTCTCTCATCAGAAAAGGGACTCAATAAACTTCCTGCTTGTATTACATTTCCCTAGTGATGCCTTTCACCATTTAACGCTCCACAAACCTGTTCTTTTGTTATGCGGTACATTTCCATTTCCTTTTGTGAGTAGGAAGTCAGTTCTTGTGATTAACTTAGATTCACACCTTCACTCTTTTCTTTTCCCCTTAGAGCAGTTGAGAATCATGGCTGCGGGAAAATTTGTGAACCTTCCAAGAAACATGCCGGTGAATCACCAATTCCCTCTGGCCTCGTCCATGGACCTTCTGAGCAGCAAGTCCCCTCCGGCTGAGCATCACACAGATGCCTATCAGGACGTGTCTATACACGGTACCCTTCCACGGAAGAAAAAAGGCCCTCCTCCCATCAGGTCCTGTGATAACTTCAGTCACATGGGGACCCTGCCCCATTCCAAGTCCCCAAGGCAGAGCTCCCCTCTGACCTCGGCCATCATCCAGGAGCACCCCCTGCAAGACTGGAAAGGTGAAACCTTCACCTTCAGGTGACTTCTTTATTTATTAATTATTATTATTATTATCATCATTTTAGAGAGCGCCTGGGGGGAAAGGATGGAGGATGCAGAGGGAGAGAGAATCTTTTTTTAAATTTTTAAAATTAATTTATTTATTATAGTCAGAGAGAGAGAGAGAGAGAGAGAGAGAGGAGCAGAGACATAGGCAGAGGGAGAAGCAGGCTCCAGGCACCGGGAGCCCGACGTGGGATTCGATTCCGGGTCTCCAGGATCGCGCCCTGGGCCAAAGGCAGGCGCCAAACCGCTGCGCCACCCAGGGATCCCTGGGAGAGAGAATCTTAAGCAGGCTTCACACCCAGCACGGAGTCCAGTGCAGGACTCTATTTTACAAGCCTACCCTTGTGACCTGAGCCAAAGTTAAGAGTCAGACTCTTAACTCACTGAGCCACCTGGGCACTCCTTTAGTTAACTTATTTATTTCCATAAGTGACAATGACTTGGCTTAAAGGGCTTTTAAAAAAGCCTTTCTGTTAGGGAATATGTCAGCTGTACAGACTAGAGCAAATTGTTTAACTCCCAAGGACCCACCACCCCACTTCAGCTGCTATGGGTTCAGGGCTAGTCCCGCTTTGTCTGTATTCCCGCCCACTTTCCTTCCTCTGTAATGGTTTTGAAGTAAATTTCAGCCCCGGTTTTATCTGTAAATATTTTGGTATGTGTCTTTCAAAGATAAGTACTCTTATTTTTATTTTTATTTTTTATTTTTTTTAAGATTTTATTTATTTATTCATGAGAGACACACACACAGAGAGAGAGATAGAGATAGGCAGAGACACAGGCAGAGGGAGAAGCAGGCTCCATGCAGGGAGCCCGACATGGGACTCGATCCTGGGTCTCCAGGATCAGGCCCTGGGCTGAAGGCGGTGCTAAACCACTGAGCCACCCGAGCTGCCCAGTACTCCTATTTTTAAAAAAATATATAACATAAAAAACTAGAACATCTAAAAAAATTAACCATTTCTTAGTATCTAATATTTGAGAGTATTTTTACAGTCAGCTTCCTATTTATCACTAAGTCCCTCAAAATGAAGCACAAAATATATATTTTTTGTTATAACATTAGATTCTGAACTATGTCCATCCAATTCTGTAGGGATGCCAAGACGGGTATAAATTAGGACCTGCACCTCCTACAAGTGGAAGTAAAATTTGTTATGGATACATCATCAGGTCAGCTTCAGAATACTTTAGAACAAGGATTGATTGCTCCTGTCCATGAGGGATCTGGGTAGATAAGCCTTATGGTTATCAAAGCTTCTTGTCTGGGTTTGTATGGGCCTGGCTGTGATTAGTTTCTGCTTGTTGGAGCTGGTTTAGGAACTGCTTTCCTTTTCCTGTTGGGGAAGATCAGCAACCTGGGATGTTATCGGGCAGAGAAGGGCCTGGTTCCTTTTGTTGTATCTCCTGGTGTCTCTTTCTGTCTAACTCTGTAGCAAAGAAAGCCACTTTGATCCTAGCTCATTTGTTTGCTCAATATCTGTATATTGAGTATATTGCCTATGTTAATGAGAACACATTGATTTTGTAAGCACTGGTCCTTCACCAGAGCTCTGCCCAGCCCCTCTTAGTATCTTAACTGAAGGGCTGGTCCAACCTTGAAGGTGTTCTGGCAACCAGATCATTCCAGCAATCTGCCCTTGCCCTTTCACAGGGTGAGGAAGTGTGTGAGCTAACAGGATAGCAATGGGGCATCTGAAGTGGTGTCTTCCCAGAGCTGATATTCTAGGGAAGGACCCAGGTAATAAACAAGTTAATTGCAGATTATATTAAGTGCTATAGAGGAAATCGTGATAGACTGAAGATTTATTGGGCTTGTATCTTTTTTTATAATGTGGACAGGTCTCTGAGGACATGACTTTTGAGCTAAGACCTGCATAATGAGAAGGCAGCCATGGAAAGAACTAGAGGAAGATTGTTTCAGGCATAGGGAGAGCAGTGCAAAGAACTGGGCGTGGGGACAAGTCTGGCATGTTTGAAAAAAATCCCAAAACAAGCTGGGTGGCCTGTGGCTAGAGTGTAGCAAGCTGAGAGGTGGACAGTATAGATGTTGGGAGAGAGCTAGGCAGGTAGGAGGTTAGAATTTGTTTTAGGTGTGTAATTGTAGTAGTGTAAGAGGAACATAAGTGAAGGCCCAACATATTCTCTGTAGAAAGCATTGGAGAGCCCTGAAAGGTTTCTGACACCAGCTCAGAAGGTTCCCCAGAATGTCCTGGACGTTAGAAAGCCCTGCACCTGCTCTGTAAAATGTAGGTGGGTGACGTCCCCACTCGGAGAGCTAGCAGACAGCCTGCTGATGGCACAAGTCGGTGTGAAGGTACACACCTGTGCACAGTATTGTTAATATTGAATCATTGGCATTTAGCAGTGGTGTCCTCTGCTAAAGGGGCACAGTCATTGCTCCCTCTTATGAAGGTTAAGGGACAGCAAAGAAAAAGAACTTCTGGCCAGCCACAAATAAGCCCTAATACCAGGCTGCACAAAGTGAAGTCAGAACCAGCTTTTCCCCGACTTACTGTAGCCACTTATTATTTCGCAAGTTAAATATGCTGGGTACCAGCTCTTGAAAGGGGGGAGCTCCGGGGAGCCAGAGGTGGCGATGGAGTCACCCTTTCTATCTTGAGGAAGTCCTTGATAAACACCCAAGGTCCAAGCCATCAACCTGCCAGGAGTTCAAAGCTTTTGATTTGAAAATGACTTGGACAGAGGTCAGCTCTCTGAAAAAGATCTTATCAGGTGGTGGCCACAAGTCCTGAGTTTGAAGTCCAGCCTGTGGAAGACATGACCTACACTGCTGGCTTAGGTTTGTTTATCATTCAGAACTACATTCACCTAAAATCACAACTTTTTCCCATAACTTAAAATATCTCATTGTTAAAGGCAAATACAGGAAGTAACAAACGCATGGCCTTCAGGATTATGCTGAGTGGGAAGGTCACGTCAAAGGATCATAAAATCCTAGTCTCCTGCTCGTTGGTCTTATTAATAGATTTTGTTATTTTTAAACTTTATTTATTTATGTATTTACTCTTTTGAGTGAACTCTGCCCCCAACACGGGGCTCTAACTCACGACCCGAAGATCAAGAGTCACATGCTCTACCGACTGAGCCAGCCAGACGCGACTGTATTTTGTTCACGTAACGCACTTTAAAAACTATCTTGGGGTGTTCCCAATTTTGAGGAGTTCAAAGTACCTCGCATTATTATTTTCATCCTTTTAAATATTCCTAATAAGATTATTAGCTGCCTCAGTTCCTTCTAGGAACAAGACACAGGATCAACAAATAAAGCTTTGTGTGTGTGAAAAGCAAGGGACAAAAGTATGAGTGAGAACCTGGGGGCTCCAGAGAGGGAGGGCTGCCTGAGGGGCCTCAGCGGAGCTGCCATGAGGGAGAAATAGCATTTCTGTTCCTAATTCGGCTCTTACAGCTCAGTTGCTATGAAAACACCAACCACTCCCCACTCTTGCTCGCTCACTCACACTGCTGGAAGCTGGAAGCTGGAAGCTTTCCTTTTATTTTTCTTTAGAGATTTTATTTTTTTGAGAGAGAAAGAGGAAGGGCAGAGGGAGAGGCAGACTCCTGCCCCAGGGGACCCCTGGGATCATGACCCGAACTGAAGCCAGACGCTTAACCTACTGAGCAACCCAGGTGCCCCATGCTGGCAGCTTTTAAAGTTAAGAGTTTTGGATCTGTGACACCAGGGAGTAAGACTAGTTAGATCTACTTTTAACAAGATTATTGATTTTTGTGTGTGTGTGGCTTATTTCAGGTAAACTTTTTGGCCTTGTTACTTTTCATGGTGAATTCAAAGGTTAATTCCAGCTGAAGGTGACTTGCCCAGATGTCAAGTCTGAAAACCTTCCATTTTGTCCTTTTTGGTGTTGGCATGATGATGATGGGGCCATCTGGGAAATCCCAGACCCACTTTTCATGGATACTCCACCTATACTTAGACGGAAACCCATCAGATGCCTTTTTGTCTTGTAAAATACTCTGATGAATTGCAAGTTTGCTGTTTTTCTAACAAATATATTTAGCTCATTAATCATTAAAAAGTCACCTTTATTATAATTGCATATTAATTGAATATCCACTCTGTGGCCACATAAATTATTCTTTCTCTCACATTTTATAGTTTTATTTATTTATTTTAAAAGATTTTATTTATTTATTCATGAGAGACAGAGAGAGGCAAAGACACAGGTAGAGGGATCCCTGGGTGGCGCAGCGGTTTAGCACCTGCCTTTGGCCCAGGGCGCGATCCTGGAGACCCGGGATCGAATCCCACGTCGGGCTCCCGGTGCATGGAGCCTGCTTCTCCGTCTGCCTATGTCTCTGCTTCTCTCTCTCTCTCTCTCTGTGACTATCATAAAATAAATAAAAAATTAAAAAAAAAAAAGACACAGGTAGAGGGAGAAGCAGGCTCCATGCAGGGAGCCCGATGTGGGACTCAATCCTGGGACCCCAGGATCACGCCCTGAGCCAAAGGCAGACGTTCAACCACTGAGCCACCCAGGGATCCCACATTTTATAGTTTTAAAACATCTTCAAGGATATGTTCATAAATCATCCTGTGTGAGCATCCTAACCCTGTGTGTGAGAGATACAGCAGATCTTATTTTGGCAGTGGCGGCAGCAGCAGCGTTATTGTTGTTATTGACAGTCGAGAAAGTGGTTCAGAGATGTTGAGGCACCTAAGACCAGAATCAAGTGGGTGACTAAGATAGGATTAGGATTAGAACCCAGGAAGTACTATAGGGCCTTCCCTAGACACGGTGCTCCACAGCTTCCCAAGAAGGTTGGCCTCCACTGTGGGCGTCTTCTGAGCTGTCCTCTTGTATGGAAAGCTACAGTCCCCAGAGTCTGAACCCAGCACCTTGGACACCCACCTTGAGGAAATGGGGTCTTGGCCACCAAGAGCCAGGCAGAAAGCAGGCCTGGAAGGGAGAGTTGGTCTTTCCTCATTTGGAGAGTGTATCTCTTGGCTTTGTTGTTATCTTGGCTGCCCTTGGATGTACTTGTGGTTTTGAAAGGTGGCCAAAGCGAGACGCCAGGGTGCTCTTAAACCTGCTGCTTGATGTCACAGAAGAAGCCTTTGTTCTGCAGGCAGAGCAAGGCTTCCCCGAGAGGTCTGCAGACAGGATTTCCTCTCGATGTCAGCATTTGTTTGACTGATGTCCCTTTGATTCACTTATCTTCAAGGGTGAATTTTTATTTGAATCTGGGACCTTCCTTGGGCTGAGAGGGGACTGGTTCCTGTTGTTGAGATGTCTGTGTTGTCGGGATAGCTGCAGGATCAGCTCTGGGAGACCGTTGCGGGTCCTCTTCCTGCCTGTGGGTACGTGGAGGCATGCATTCCTGGGAACAGCTGCCGAGTGCCTAATTCTTTCGGCCCCTGTGCTGTGGGAGCATGTGGTGGGACAATGTGATGTTTCATTAGCTTGCATGAGTGGAGCTGACTGACTAGTCACAAGTGTTTTAACTGATGGGGGCCAGAAAGTCTGCAGAATTATCCCAAATTAAAATCCAGTGTACTTTCCCAGGCGGTAAGTAACCTACGGTGTCACAGCGTCTGCTCTTTCAAGTGGAAGCAAAGTGGAAGACATAGGATCTGTGCAGACTCTTCTCAAAACACTGATTTTAAATATCTAACTCTGGGCTGCATCAGTGCCCTCACCTGAAAAACTATTTCATTTGTTCCTCTTGAGAACCACCAAGTTCTGCAACTACTGCTTTCTCCTTAACAAAGCAAGATGGGGATCCCTGGGTGGCGCAGCGGTTTGGCGCCTGCCTTTGGCCCAGGGCGCAATCCTGGAGACCCGGGATCGAGTCCCACGTCGGGCTCCCGGTGCATGGAGCCTGCTTCTCCCTCTGCCTGTGTCTCTGCCTCTCTCTCTCTCTGTGACTATCATAAATAAAAAAAAAAAAAATTAAAAAAAAAAAGCTGATATTTAAAACAAAAAAAACAAAGCAAGATGTTTCCCCAGACATGCAAATGAATCAGCCTTTAGGTTGCAGTTAATGAGAGGGACCATCCGTGTGAAGGTCCACATCAAGTATCTTAGCATTTTAGTTATATCTGGGCATCTCTGCTCTCTGCAGATTGGAAGCTTTTCGTGCACAGAGGAAACGTTGGGTTTAGAGTTGAAAAAGTCTACGTACTAGATTAACAGATTCCACTTAATAGAAGGTGCATTTATTGAGTTAGCAGAGTAACAGTTGCGTAATAGCCAAGAATGTCTCCAGGCAAGTTAATAGTCCATATGTTGAATTTTTATTTTTAAAATTTCAAGTTTGTGTTTTACTAACATTTTGAAATGCCTCTTGGTGTGTGAGTGCAGCTGTTGTGGATGGGGTGGTGCATTCTGAGGAATGGTACATGTTCAGGTCCTGGTGGCCTGTGGTGTGCTGAGCCAGGAGCAGCTGGGTCAGAGGTGAGCTCAGCCCCTGCTGGGCATCCTGCACCCCCCCCCCCCCCAGCAGTGGGAGGGGTGGGGGAAGTGGTTTGAGGGAACCTAGGGACTGGGAAATGCCTACATGCCCACCAGCTGCCTTACAGTGGCCCTCAACCCTCTACTGACAAGGATGATTTGAACCTAAAGGCTGGGATCTGTGCATTCTCAGCTGTTCTGGGGAAAACTGAAAGATTTTTTGTTTTTCAGTGAGTACAAACCGCAACCAAGAAAATCATCGGAGGATTACACAAAGCAGTCCTTGTTGGGTGATGCTGCTTAACATCTTCTCTGCCCCCACCCCCAGGACATAGAAATCATGGTTTCTTAGGCCTCCTGCATGCTGTTTGGGAAAGGTCAGGCTTTTGTCTTCCGAGGGTCAGAAACTAGGAGAGCTTTTCACACCTTTCGGTCTATGTAGAAACCTATTGTAAACGGAAGATGCTGTGCTATCAGGTTATTTGCATGTGGATTTGGGAGCCTTCACTGCGTGGCCAGAGGAGCCAGGCTGGAGAAGTTGTCATTGCTGTTGTTGACGGAAGGAGACTCCCACATGGGGCCTGTACTCGAGTCCCAGAACTGATAATCTGGCAGGCTATGGCCACCCCCAGGCTCACAGCTTTGTGATGCTGCCACCATGCAGTCTGGTCCCAGGAGACTAGCTGCAGGTTGGGTGATCTTCTCCTTTTAAGGATTCTGATGTTACTTAAAAATTACAGAAGTTGGAGAAACCTTCCATAATGGACCCAGTCTTTGTGCCTCCTGGACTATCTGTGATTCCAGATGCACCTGCAATCATAGTAACTGAAGCTAAAATAACTCCTGCCGTGAGGAGAACACACGAGGCTCCTAACCCAGAGATTTCAGTTCAGATCCCTGTTTTTCCACTTACTACGTATGTGAACTGGGGAAGTTCTAAATTTTAAGATGAGGGTTAAATACCTCCCTCTGAGGAGTGCTGTGAAGGATCACTAGTCACTAAATATGAAGGCTGCCCTGAATGGCAGAGCTTTGGCTTCTTGGGCCTGGCACCCCCTTCTGGGAGTCTGAGTGGAGCAGGTCACATCCTTGCAGTCAGCTCTCACCTGCTTGCCAGTACTTTATTCTTCTGCCCCAACTCTGCTGTGTGACACCTGACCTTGAAGGCCACTGATGCCTTTGCTGGGGTATTGACCTAGCCATGAAAAGCAAAGAATGCTGTTGGCGACCTTGACATTGATTCAAGCAACTAGACCCAGTAGCTTTGTGACCTTGTGTAAGTTATGTTACCTTTCCGATTCTTCTCGTCCTCAAAGGGTAGCTACAAGGTCAAATAGAGTCCTACGTGAGGGTGCCTAGCACAGAACCTGGCTTGGAGGAGGGGCTCAGATATAAGTTTCCATCCTTCCTTCTGGAGGCTCCTAATCTTTGTGTGTAACCTGAGATCATGTTCATGCCTGCAGCTTCTGTGGGAGAAAGTTTCTCACATGTTGAGGAAGTCTGGCTGGAATCCCTCTCTCTGGGTCTGCCCTGAGCTGCCCTACAGCAGTGTGTCTTGGCCACCATTTGCGCTTACAGGTATAATAGCCTCATACTGCACTAAATAAAAGATCAATACACCGTCATGCTAAGACACAAAACAGAGCCTGTCTTCAGTGGGTTCGCCCAGCCCTTTCCTGCTTGCCCTTGTACTTAATATTAGCATCTTTGCTATTTGTTCTTTGGTAAATATTTATTGAGCTTATTTTGTGCCAGGCGTGATGCTGGATACCAAGTACCCACGGAGATTGGAATAGGTGTGGCCCTGTCCTTAGGCTGTGCCTAGTTTACGGGGCATGTAGACAAATGTGTCAATAAATACGTAACCACAAGATGAGGAGATGCAAGAGTTCCTTGGATTGGTTCCAGGCCTCTCTGGGGGAGGGAACATTTGGAGATTAATATAAAAAGAGAATGTAAAATATTTCATTAATATTTATATGTTACTATGGAGTAAAATTGTATTGTTTTTAGAATATGTTAAATAAGATCTTGAAATTAATTTTACCTATTTCTTTTCAATTGGCTACTAGAAAACTTAAAATTACATGTTTTCGTATGAATGGATACACACGCTGGAATATTAGTCATCAGAAAGAATGAAATCTTGTCATTTGCAACAGTATGGATGAAACTGGAATGTTATGCTAAGCAAAATAAGTCAGAAAGACAAATACCATATGATTTCAGTCATGTGCAATTTAAGAAACAAAACATGTAAGGGAAGGGGGAACAAAGAGAAAGAGAACAAGAAACATCCTCTTAACTATAGAGAACAAACTGATGATTACCCGAGGGGAGGTTTGGGGGGGTTGGGTGAAGTAGGTGATGGGTATTAAGGAGGACAGTTGTGATGAATACCAGGTGTTATAAAAAAAATAATATGTTTTTCATATAGTATTTCTATTGGATGGTACTGGTCTTCATCTTGGTGTGAGGAGTTTAGGTTTTCTCCTGAGGGCAAAGGGAAGTCTTTCAAGTGTTTTAAGTAAGGGAAAAATGTGATCTGATTCAGTTTTAATTTTTTTTAATTTATTTTTATTTATTTATTTTTTAAGATTTTATTTATTCATGAGAGACACAGAGAGAGAAAGAGAGAGAGAGAGAGAGAGAGAAAGAGAGAGAGAGAGAAAGAGGCAGAGACACGGCAGAGGGAGAAGCAGGACCCATGCAGGGAGCCTGATGTGGGACTCAATCCTGGGGCCTCAGGATAGGCCCTGGGCTGAAGGTGATGCTAAACCGCTGAGCCCCCCAGGCTGCCCTGATTCAGTTTTAGACTATCACTTGGTCTCCTTGGAGAGGAGATTGGTAGGGGGCCTGGAGAGCAGGAGGTGGGTGCAGAGGTAGAGGGAGCAGGTGGAGGTCTGTGCCAGGGTAGTGGTGGAGAAGGTAAACGGCGGTAGATTCAAGATCGGTTTGGTAGGTAGAGTCTAGGGAACTTCCTGAAGGTTGGGAGGATCAGGCAGCTGGGTGTATGAGGCGGGGCCACTTACTGAGACAGGAAAGACCAGGAGGGAAACAGGGCTTCATTTATTCAGCTACTTTTTGTTTGGTAGATGGCAGAGAACTGAGACTTGTCTTTAGGATGTGCTAAGTTCAAGAGGCAGGCATGCCAAGTGGAGGTGTTTAACCAGTCAGCGTTATGAGCCTGGAGCTTTGGAGAGCTGTGCTCAAGGCTACAAAGTTAGGAGTCTGCATAGAAGTGAAATTAAAGCCATGGAAGCAGATTTCCTCACCAAGGGAGAGAGCTATGTAAGGCATAAAGGGAAGGGACCCTAGGACCCAACCCTGAGGAACCTCACCACATCTGTTCCAAGGAGTCAGTGGTGCGGCCTGAGCCTTGGGTTTGGAAGGGAAAGAGAAAGGGAGGCAGGAATTGCATAGAGGTACTGTTCAAAGGAAAGTTTTTCTTCTTAAGATGAGAGACACAATTCAATAGGAAAAGATCTAATCTTCTAAGCATGTAATAAAACAAAACACATTTTTTCATTACTTGAGTCTTTTTAGAAAACGTTTTTGATTTAATTAAAGCAGACATGTCCCCAGGGCCACCCTCCCTGTGGGCTTGTGTCAGCAGCATGGTGATTATGCTCCTGCGCTTTCTTCCCTGCTGGGTCCCACACGTTCCCTGGTGACTCTGGACAGAGGAGGTAAATGGATGACTGTGGTTGACATGCAGGCTTTTTGCCTGAGGGGTGACGGCTGCTTTTCCAAGGTTCGGGTGGGCAGCCACCTGGAAGGCAGGTTGAGGGCATATGTTCTGTTTGGCTCGGTAAAATCTTTCCTTTTAGAGGTCTTGAGGACGTTATCTCAAAACCACACGGCTTTTATTCTGCCTTTGAATCAGTTGAGAAGAGACCTTCATAGACACACTGTTCTAGAGGGGATGAAGCGCGGCTGGGGGTGGGGTGGATGGGACTGGGAGAGGGAGGAAGGGCAAAGAGACACCAGCCAAACAAAGCATCTGCTTTTATCAAAAGTGCTGTGTTTGGGCTCAGACAGCCCGAAGCCTGATGAGTCACTGATGCCAGACCCTCTCTGCCTGCCAAGAGACATACTGGCCTTGATACAGTTTTTCTTATTCTTACTCTATTCAGTTTGACTGACTCCTGCCAAGTTAAGATATGAGCTATAGCTCTTGGCTTAATGCTGTCACTAGAATTCTGCTGAGCACAGGTTAACCTATGACCGTGTCAAATTTTTATCAACCAGTACTGCTTTGTATTAGTCTCGGATTCCTATCTAGACTCACCAGAGTGTAACATGTGGGATATTTAAGTGATGCTGTTTACACATGATTAGGGAATCTGCCTGAGGAGGTGGTTTAATTGCCATTCTGTTAATATATGTCATGAGCACACTTAGCAGGCATTGCTGTATTTTCAAATGAGATAGAAATGGACTCATAGAAGCAGGAATTGGCTGCCGAGGTGAGAGAAGCAGGCGTATTACAAGTACCCAGGCCTTAGAATCTCTGATAGCCAGGGAGGGAAATGGGTCCTTATCCACAGTGTACCCTGGGCATTAAGAAGAAAGATTCCCAAAGTTGAAGGAAATGATAAGCTGATCGCATGGTCCGAGGCTCTGAAGGGGAATCACAGTTGAGGACAGCCATAAATAGTGTGCTGAACACAGTTCGAAGGAGGAAGAGGTATGTGACTGTCCAGGTAGTTCTTGGTTTAACACTGCATCTGCAGGACTGTCTGCAACTGGACTGACTGGTTTCCAGGATCCCCCTAATGCGGTGTGATGAGCCAGGGCCATTCTCATGAGTTCATCCATGGGTATGTTGAATATAGACCATGTGCCTGGCTTTGTGCTGGTGGGTAGAGCTTTAGAGGCAGGCCAGGGGCTGTGTGTTTGTGTGAGGAGTTCATAGCCCTAGGAAAAAGGGGTGCCCCTTTTGAACCATCCAACCTCGCCAGCATCTGTTCTTTCCATCTTCTTTGCCCCCCATCTAAACTTCACATCCATGGGATTGTCCTTCACATCACTCCTAGTTCTAGAAACAGTTCTGCTTCTCTTGACCTTTGACCTTAACATATTTCCACGTATCCTGTTTCCAGTATGCACATCCTTGACTGGATGATCGAAGGTTGTGCTTTCTAGATAACCCTTCCCTTGGGGCCTGCCTGTTCTGTGTGCCGAGTCTTCTGTGTCATCCTGGCCTTGGACCCAGGCCCAGGAAAAGGTTGAGCCATGCAACCCGTGGAGCCAAGGACCATACCAGAGGGTGGCTCTGGGCTACAAAAGAAACAGAGCACAGAGCAAGCAGAGGATTGTGAAAAATGCTAAGGGTAACACAAAGGGCTTTCAGGAGTTATGTTTGGAACAATAAAACCAGAGAGAGGGGGATGGGACAGAAACCAAACTGCTGAGCCTCTGTTTGGCTTGCATTTTTTGTCAAGGAAATGACTTCTCTGATTGGAAAGGGTAGGATCCATGGAAAGGAAGAGAACTGTCTGGAGTAGAAGAGGCTCGAATGCTCCCAAATGAGGTGAAGCCTCAAGGCCCCAGAAGACTGAGGGAGCTGGAGGCCGAGCCCATCAAAGCAGACCATCGACCTCAGAGGATGGAGGCATAATGCACACTACAGGGAAGATGCAGAGAGAGGAGTATTTCAGCTTTCAGGAAAGGAATTAGAGAGATGAAATTAACCTGTAACATGATAAAATTGACCTGATCTCAGGAAATATCATAAAAGGATTATTAGGACAATGAGTTTTGCATATTTGGTGGAGGAAATAGCAGCTATTTGTATATTAGCAGGGCTTTGCCAAAAGCAAGTCATACCAGATTAATTTCCTTCCTGGGGTTATTTGTTGGTAGGTTTAAAGGAAGGTGAGAAGGTATGGAAACCGATGCCAATCACTGGTGCTATCCTTTGGGTGAGAGGCAGGCTAGGTGGTAGTAGATGAAGTGTGCAGGCTGTGTCCTGATTGATCCACATCTGTCCATTCTGGCCAATTTTTAAAAATCATTTAGACAATAATATTGACATACAGATTCCTTTGATGGATGACATGATTCATATGTCAAAATGACAGAAATGCGATCCAAAAAAGATACTGGCATTTTGAAAGAATACACCAAATCTAATTGGATAAGACTCTAGTGCGAAGACTATAACCCAAACCCCATATTCTGAGCGTGGGGTTTGGGTTCTAGCCATATGTGAAAAATAGTGGAGGATTTGGATAAGTGCAGCTTCGGAATGAGTCAGCAGTGTGCTATAGTTGTCAAAGGAGCTAATGTGATTTTAGGAGCATTAATTGAAGTTTAATATTCAGATGAAGGGAAGTGGTCACACTTGACTGCCCAGATCACAAATCTGGTGAATTGTTTTTAGCACTAGACAACCAGAAATAGAAGATGGACCCCCCTCTACAGAGCTTCTATTGACACCACTCCTCCTCTCTAAAGCAGACCTTTTGGTTTAATCATTAAGGAATATCCCTAAGGTTCAGTGTATTAGTGAAGATGAACTTCTCATGTCCTATGCCAACCCTGGGAGGAGAATATAAAGTATGCACCAACCTAACTTTTGTCAGCCCCCAGCGAAGCCCATTCTAACAAATAAGGTCAATAGATATGTTGTGAGATGTGGGACAGTGAATCTCTTCTTGTTTATTTTGCAAGGTGATGAAACCAAATATATTTTCCTAAATGCACATCTAGAAGTGTTACAGCTCTGTGGTTTGTTTTGTTTTGTTTTGTTTTGTTTTAGAGATTTACTTATTTATTCATGAGAGACACAGGCAGAGGGAGAAGGAGGCTCCCTGCAAGGAGCCTGATGTGGGACTTGATCCTGGATCCCAGGATCATGCCCTGAGCTGAAGGCAGGTGGTGCTCAACCACTGAGCCACCCAGACATCCCAAGCTCTGTGTTTTTAAAGCGACATATCTTTTAAAATTAGCAAAAGGCTATATACATTATATGCGCCTGCCTAGAGTAAGAAAGTACCTCTTTATTGAGATGGTCATGTGATTCCAGCATCAATAAAGAACCTGTCCATCTACTCACATACCAGTTGAGATTTTTTCCAAGAGAGATTGTCTCTCTACTCTCCAGGCCAGCCCTATTTTAAGTGTCCATCTCTTCTTGTTTTTCCACAAGCCAATGAAAGTGGCCCCATAGTGATCTCTCCATCCTCTTGGTGCACTCCCTGATGAACTTCACACAGGGCATTTCGGGCATGGCCCAGAGAGATTCCTGTTCAGCAGGAGCAGCCGGCCTCTCGATGTCACTTTGAAAACATCTAGTCTCAGTGGGGCTGGGGATCCAGGCATGGCCCTGATAGCAGCAGTGATCCACAGCTGAAAGGGTTCTCTCTGAGGCTACTGCAGTTCAAGCATGGGGCTGGAGCTAAATCATGTCTCTAATGGGAAGCTCCATCAGTTCAAGAACAACATTTCTCTCTTGTTGCCTCTCTCCCTCCAATATTATTCTTCCCTTGGTGAATCCAGGGAGTGTGGCAAAGGGAAGGGTTGGGGTCTAGACCTGTTGCACAGTGGAGAGGACACCCACACCCAAATGTTCATTCATTCAAACCAACATTTATTGAGCAGCCAAGCCCTGAGGATACAAAGGTAAATAAAATATAATCCCTGTTCCCAGTGAGCTCATAGTCCGGTAAGGGAGATGGACATGGGTACATGCATTGTATTGAATTATTTGTCATAAGGTTTTATAATAAAAAAGGAGTGCTGGGGAGATGTTATTCTCTAAATTGTGGGGGGGCAGGGGAAACAGTGGTCAGAGAAGAGGGGAATGAACAGGAAGGCGGTGGGAACTCAAGGCCTCTTGGTTCAGGGAATTCCAGGCAGTTTGGATTTACTGGACCGTTAGGAGCAAGAAGAGGAACTAAGGCTGGTGAGCTGGGCAAGGCTTAGTACCATGGATATCATCTAATAAATTATAAATGAGAATGCTAGACTGTCTCATATATTAATTTTACCTAAAAGGACATGATCTGGTAAGGAACATTGTCCAGTGGACATAGACTCCTACTAGATTTAAAGCCTATTGCCAGCTCTTCCTTCCTGCAATCCTTCCATCCTCTTTTCTTCCCAACCAAGATCCTGAGATGTTGATGGCACTTTGTGATGGAGAATGGAGGGTGAAGGCTCTAGATTCCAAGGCCATATCCACGATCCAAAAAAGACTGAGGGAGCTGTAGCCACCAAGTTGCCAATGGAGGGCGAACTCTGTCCCTGATTGTGTGACATGCTCTGGTCATGAGTTGATTAAGCATGGTAGACCAGTAGACCCCGGAGGTACAGTGATTGTTCCTCCTTGGCCCTACTACTTCAGATAAACAGGAACTCAAACTACAGATCCCACGTAGCTCTTTGTCTTGCATTTCAGTTAGGTATTGTAGGAATGAGTTCCTTTGTGATAATGAACACCCATAAAGCGAGAACTCCAACCTAGACATACAAGCCTTCTAGTCCCTCAGTAGGTTTTAGATTGAAGATTTTTGCACAGTGCTTCATATCCAGGAACTTTGCTCTACTTCCTTATAAGGTCTGTATGGATTCTTTGTGTTCTAATGTTCAGTGAACATTTGTGAATCATGACAGTTTTGTTCTCCTTTTTCTGATTCTTATACCTTTTATTTCTTATTTAATTGTATGGGCTAGGACCTCAGGACAGTGGTGCACAGAAGCAAGAAGGGACATCCCTGTTTCTGATTGATGGCTTAATTTTAGTAATGATTCTAATAATTTGCCATTAAAAATAATGCTTACTGGGAGGTGGGCAGGGGGTTGGGGTGACTGGGTGATGGGCACTAAGGGGGGCACTTGACAGGATGAGCACTGGGTGATATGCTATATGTTGGCAAACTGAATTCCAATAAAAAAATAATAATGCTTACTGAGGCTTTTCGTAGATACCCTTTTCAAGTTACAGAAGTTCTTCTGTATTTCATTTGTGAAGAGTTAGCTTTTTCCCTCCCAAGATCCTAGAAGGATGATTTTTGTTAAATGCTTTTTTCTCTCATTAATTAGATGCTTCAAATGATTTTTCTCCTTTAACCTGTTAATGTGGTAAATTGTATCAGTAGGTTTTCACTGTTCAATTGCCCCTGTATTTCTGGAGTCAACCTAGTTTGACTATGATGTATATTTCTACATTGTTAGAATTGGTTTATTAATATTTTATTGAGGTTTTTAAAAATATATCTATTCATGTGTGAGATTATCCTATACCTTCCTTTTAGTGATACTTTCCTTTTATTGACCTTGTCTGCTTTGGAGGTCAAAGTTAAAATATCCTCTTTTTCCAGTCTCTTGAAGCTTTTATGTCATTTTCAAGTAATAATAATTCTAAAGTTTGGCAGAACTTGCTAGATAGTAAAACCATCAGGATCTGTGCAAGATCTTGAACTACTGGTTCAGTTTTTTAAATGGTTATAGGGCTATTCAAATTTGTTTCTTCTTGAGTCTGTTTTAGTATTTTTCTAGGAATTTGTTCATTTATGCTAAATTTTAAAATTCATTGGCATAGAGATGTTCATAGGATTCCCTTACTATGCTCTATTGTGTCCATGGCTCTACCCATTTGTCATTTCCTATATTGTTTTGTGCCTTCTTTCTTTTACCCTGGATGATATCTGTCAGAGGTTCGTTTTATCAGGCTTTCCAAAGAACAAGGGTTTATTTGTTGCTCCCCTGTTCTATCTTTGTTTTATATTTAATTTCTCTGCCTCATCTCTGTTGTTCTAGTTTATTCTTTTAACTTAAACTGGATACTTAGTCTTTTTTTCCCTAAAAATAGGCATTATGGTTATACATTTCCTTCAAAATACCACTTTTAATGTATCCTATATGTGCTGTATTCAACCTCTGAAAATCTTTTTTGTGAGTTTAATCTAGTTAACAGTTAATGAGTTTAGTGCTAGCTGTACATTTTTTTTAAACCTGTGGATTTTAAAAATTGCCTTATTTTGTATTATCTCTTTAAAAATACTCTACTCTTTGGGACGCCTGGGTGGCTCAGGGTGTGATCCCAGATTCCCGGGTTCGAGTCCCACATTGGGCTCCTTGCATGGAGCCTGCTTCTCCCTCTGCCTGTGTCTCTGCCTCTCTCTCTCTCTCTCTCTCTCTCTCTCTGTGTCTCTCATGAATAAATAAATAAAATCTTAAAAAAGAAATTACTCATTTACTGCTACTTTTAAAATACAATTACTTTATAAAACATAAAAAGATGGGATCCCTGGGTGGCGCAGCGGTTTGGCGCCTGCCTTTGGCCCAGGGCGCGATCCTGGAGACCCGGGATCGAATCCCACATCAGGCTCCCGGTGCATGGAGCCTGCTTCTCCCTCCGCCTGTGTCTCTGCCTCTCTCTCTCTCTCTGTGACTATCATAAATAAATAAAAAATTAAAAAAAAAAAAAAAAACATAAAAAGAACACCTTTACTTCTTCCTGAACAATATAGGACCTTAAAATGTGGCCTTTCACTTGGCTTATATGCCATCGTTGCCCTATGTTTTAGTTTGTCTTTTTTTTTTTCTTTTTTAAGTTTTATATATTTATTTTGGAGAGAAAGTGAGCATGCAGGGGAGAGGGGCAGAGGGAGAGGAAGAGAATCTCAAGCGGACTTCCTGTTGATCGCAAAGCCTGACAGAGGGTAGGGCTCCATCTCATCACTCTGAGATCATGACCTGAGCTGAAATCAGGAGACGGTGAACTAACTGAGTCACCCAGGCACCCCATTAGTCTTTTTTTTTTATTGTGGTAAACTACACATAATATAAAATTTACCATCTTAGCCATTTTTAAGTGTACAATTAGTGATGAGTTGATGAAATATTAAGTATAGTCACAGTGTTTTGCAGCCAGTCTCAACTCTTTTTATCTTGCAAAACAGAAACTCTGTACCCATGAAACAACTTCCTATCCTTTCCCTGCCAGCCCCTGGCAACCACTATTCTTTCTGTCTCTGGGAATTTGACTACTCTAGGTACCTCATGTAAATAAAATTGTACAGGGGCACCTGGGTGGCTTAGTTAAGTGTCCAACTCTTGATTTCAGGTCAGGCCTGGATATCAGGGTCATGAGATGGAGCCCTGCATCTGGCTCCACACTCATTGTGGAGTCTGCTTCTCCCTCTCCTTCTCCCTCTGCTCCTCCCCCTACTCACACACTCTCGCTCTCTCTTTCTAATAAGTAAAATATTTTTTTAAAAAACCCTTTTTAAAAAAGATTTTATTTATTTATTCATGAGAGACAGAGAGAGAGAGAGGGAGAGACAGAGAGAGAAGTAGGCTCCATGCAGGGAGCCTGACGTGGGACTCAATCCCGGGTCCCTAGGATCATGCCCCGGGCCACCCGGGCTGCCCTCAAAAATTTTTTTTTAAAAAAATAAATAAAACTGTAGGCTTTTTGTCCTTTTGTAACCAGTTTACTTCACTTTGCATAAAGTCCTCAAGGTTTATCCCTGTCCTAGCCTATGTCAGAATTTCCTCCCTTTTTAAGGCTAATAGTCCATTGTATGTGTGTACCACATTTTGTTCATCTCTTCTTTCATCAGTGCACACTTAGGTTGCTTCCACATTTTAGCTTCTGTGAAGAATGCTGCTAAGAACACGTGTGCACAAATATCTTCTTGAAATCCTGCTTTCAGTTCTTTTGGGCATATACTCAGAAGTGGAATTGCTAGATCATACGGTAGTTCTGTTTTGCATTTTGTGAGGAACCTCCACACTATTTTTTCTAGCAGCTGTACCACTTACATTCCCACCAACCACACATAAGGGCTCTGATTTCTCCACATCGTTGCCAGCACTTGCTATTTTTTTTTTTTTAACTCCACAAATGACACATTCGTCTTGTTTGATACCATCCGTGCTGGTTTGGAGTCACCTTCGATACATTTGAGAATATATTTGTAATATATTTGATGTTTACCAGTTACCTTCTGGCCGATGAAGACCCACTGCCAGCCTAATTGTCATTGCTCTGAGGATAACTTTTTCTTTGCTCGTTGGCTGCTTTTACCATATTCTCTCTGGTTTTGATGGTCTGTAGTTTCGTTGCAGTGTGTCTGTGTGAGAGTTTATTTTTGTTGATACAGCGTAGGATGAGTTGGGATGCCTGAAATCTGAGATTGGGTATCTTTATTTTGAAGATTTCTCATCATTATTTCTTTGACTATTGCTTATTTTCTCTCTCGGTTCTCTTCTAGAGTTCTGGTTAAATGTAATTAGGCCTTCTCATTCTACCTTCCACATTGCTTTTATATTTTCCATCACCTTTTTTTTCTCTGTGCTGTGATTGTATAGTGTCTTGTATATTTGTTTATAGTTTCTTTATAGATTTGTCATATTTTCTTAGGTCATGTTTAATCTGTCATGTAGCAGATTATATATTTTAATCAGTTTTTTGTTTTTATAACTGCCTGTTTATTCTGAGATCACCTTTTTTATTCCTTTTTTTTAATCATACATTGTTATTTTATAGCCTATATCTGATATTCCGATATCTGAAGTCTTGAAGGATCTCAGTCTATTGTTATTTTTGCTGGCTTCAGTGATTAGGGCCTGCTTCCTGTGTATGTGGTTATTTCTGAAAGGAAATTTATGTTTAACCACGTTTGTGGGTATCCTGAGTGGCATTCTATTGATAAAGTACCTCCCCCTTACCCCACCCAAAATTATTTACACTGTTTCCTTAGTAATGGCACCACCAACCCAAACACTTTAATTTCTTAGTTTTGGATTCTCTGTCAAAGAAGGTAGTATAAATTTGAATCCCAACCAACATGAAGACTGATTTGTGGTTCCAAATTCTCAAGGGAGACCATTATTACTGCCATTATTTTTTTCCATCAGAATTTGTGTTGGAGACAGTAGGTTTCCTTCTTGGTTCCCCTTGCTGGAGAGCATGCTACCTTCTTAATTTTCATGTATGTATTTATTTTTGCAGATTCTTTTTGTAGGGATGGTGTAGTCCTGTTCTGATGGTTCAGACGTTATACGTGGCTCTGTGATTAGCTGCTCACTTCTATGGACCCAAGGCTTATCCTCCCTGCTCTGCTTCATCTTCTTCTTCTTTTTTTTTTTTTAAGATTTTATTTATTTATTCATGAGAGACAGAGAGAGAGGCAGAGGCACAGGCAGAGGGAGAAGCAAGCTCCATGCAGGGAGCCCTATGTGGGACTCCATCCCAGGTCTCCAGGATCACACCCCGGGCTGAAGGTGGTGCCAAACCGCTAAGCCACTTGGGCTGCCTCCTGCTTTGCTTCTTACCCTCTTGTTCATGTTTTGTGTTCTTGATTTGTTTTGTTCTTGTTTTGTATATGTCTGTGTTTCTTGAGGATTTATCTTTCTTGTGACTTCAATACATTTGAGAGTGTATTTGTAATTTAATTTATCATTTAGTTTTCAGAGTATCTGGTCTACCATATTAAGCAAACAAAAGTCCCATGGTAGAAATTTCTAATTTTCTGAGGCCTTATTTGGACTATATACAAAAGTGTTTTTTTTTATGGTTTAAATTTTCATTTGTCCATTCTTGCCCTTGTTTATTTATTAATTGGCTGTTAATGTGACAAATATAGTTTGAAGGGCTTAGTATATATTGATGAGCAAGACAGAAGTAGCCCCTACCCTTATGGAGCTAATAGTTCCATGGCAAAGACATAAACAAGCACTGGTTGCTCTCTGGAGTGGGGCTGACGGAGAAGAAGACCAAAGGATTATGTAAAACAGGCATTCTTGGCTAGTATCTACACAGCTGTCGTGTTTTATTGTTCTGCATTTACTTTCAAGTTAATTATTTTTGTTGGTGTGAAGGGATCCCTTAAATATTTGTTACATTTCATCATACTTTATGGGAAAGATTTACATGTTCATAATTTGAAAAATGTGAAAGACCCTTCTGAAAGTAACTTACTAGTTGAAAAGGAAGGGAGGCTATCTGAAACATTCAGGAGCTGAATGGCAGCAATCATATGTGCACTGCTAACCATGGAAAAGGGTGGTAATGGGGCAAAGTCTTACAATTCAGATTCCAATAGTCTTAACAGTTTGCATAGTTTAGTGCTTGAAGCAAAGGTTTTTACTAGTTCATTCTTAATGCGTATATTGAGATGTGCTAGGCACCATCTACTTAATTCCCTTAGAAAGAATTCAGCAAGTGCCCTTATCTCTCTCTTCCTTTTCACCCACTGAATCTAGTCCTTTATCACCATTTGTCTATTCTCGCTTAAAAAAGTATTTAATCTGTACACCATCCCCGCTCCCTCTGTCATGCAGACCTCTCCAGCATCCTTTCCTTTGGTCTTCCTGACTCCGTCTTGCCCCGCCACGAATCTGTTTTCCACACTAGGGCAGGGGAATTTTTCTAAAACACAAATCTCCAGTTATTCTGAGGCTTAAGATTTTTCAACAAATCTCATTGCTTTCATAAGTCTAGACATGTTTATATGGCATCCACGCTGCTTATGCTCTGTCTCTGCCTCTTCTTCATCCTGATCTTCTAAACCCCCACCGCTCCTGAGCCCTCCCTAACCCTGTGCCTCCATTACTTGTTCCTTATTCATTAATTCAACAAGTGGTTACTAGGGAGCTGCTGTGTGCAGAGCACAGGGGATACCAAGGTGAATAAAGCAGAGAAAGCCGCAGTCTTGCAGGATTATATTCTAGGATAAAAGACCATGAGCAATTTCATATAATAGCAGATGATATGGAAAAAAATAAAGTCAGATAAGGCAATAGAGGTAATGGTGGTGCTTATTTAGATGGGTACTTAAGGCAAGCTCTGAGGAGGTGGTGTTGGAGCAGAGACCTGAATGATGTGAGGCGGTGAGCCTCAGAACTGCAGGGAGAACATTCTAGGCAAAGGAACGTTCTTGGCAATGCCAAGCCACAGAGGCAGCGACCAGCTTGGCATGTTTGAACATCAGAAAGAAAAGTCAGCATGCCTTGATGGAATGAATAGAATAGCCGATGAGTGTATAGTAGGCTTTTACTGAGTAACAAATGGTCACGAACTTGGTGCCTTACCGTACACATTACTCCCCACAGAGCTCAGCTGGGTTCTTGGTTACAGGTCTTAAACTGAAGATGTCAGCAGCTGTGTTCTCACCTGAGGCTCAGAGGAAGAATCTGCTTCCATAGTCATTCGGGTTGTTGGCAGAACCCAGTTCCTTGTAGCTGTGGGCCTGACATCTGCCCCCTGGCTGTCTGCTGGGGGGGTCAGTTCCCGTGTAGAGGCTGCCCAGAGTTCCATGCCACGGGCCTTGTCAGAGGCCATGTGGTCCCATCACGCTGTCCAGGCCCCCTTGTATTGCGCGTCAGGTCCACTTGGATGGTTGCCAGATCTTAATGTCAGCTCACCTGAGGTTTCCATCTACAAAACCCCTTCACAGCAATGCTGGGAATCCAGAGGATGAAGCTCTTGTTGGGAGACATCCTCAGAATTCCTCCTACCACAGGGAGGTTGGAGAGCTGCCAGGGACCATGCCAACCAGGGCCCCTGCTGAGGACTCCAGGGTTTTGTTCTGATCAGATGAGAGTTATTAGAGGATTTTAATTTGGGTAAGGATCATGCTGGCTGCTGTGGAGACGGTGGAGCTGGAAAGGTATTGCAGGCACCCTGGCAAGAGATGTTGGTGGCCTGGGTTAGAGCAGAGTTACTCCTGATTGCTCTGGTTTCCCAAGTGCACCACATCGTCCCGTGTCCCCATGTGTTGGCACACACTTCTCCCATTGCCTGGGTATTTCTCGTTACCACCTACCTCACAGCTGCTTCACCAGATGAGTTCCTACCCAGCCCTCAAACCTTAGCTCAAAGGTTGCCTGATAGGCCCCTTGATGGTGTTTCCTTTCCACTGATACCTACTTGAATTGTGCTGGGTCTGTTGACCTGTCTTCCCCACTTGCCTGCAGCTTCTCTGGGAACAGAGCCTTTGTCTTTGCTTCTTCTGTTTCCATTGTCTGGCCTACAGCATACCATGTTGCAGATGCTTGAAAATGTTTCTGGGATGAATGCAAGAATTATGGAGATATTGGGAATGAAGTAGACTCGCCACTGTTCTTGGGTTGCTCACCTTGTAGAGGAGCGGCCCTATATAAGTACAGTAGAATGAACCAGAATCCAAATACCATGCCATGTGCACCAAGGAGGGGTACCCACTCTGCAGATTACTAGTGTGCATGGGGCTCAAAGGGAACCTTTATTCTACTTTAGTCTACTCAGTCTCTTCAGAACAGTTAGATCTAGTTTCTCACATCTCTATTACATGAAAGAATCCTCTTATTACAAATGATTCTTCTTTGTTCTATCCAAAAGGACATTTGTTTGGCAACACTGTTAGCCATTAATTTATTCTATAATATTTAAAGAAGTCAAAACACTCATTCATTTAAAACATTCTATAATTTAAGACAGACTTAGGGTACTTAATTCCTCATCTGTCTTCCAAGCACTCAGGGAAGATCTGTTAGTGAAATTTTGCTTATATGTTCCAGATGGAGAACCTCTTAACTCAAAATAGCAAATGTGTAGATCAAGTGTCCTTTTAAGAGGGAGGAACTATTAACCTGGTTACTGATGAGAAACAAACTAACATAACAAATGCATCATTTCTATGATTCCCAACTATACGTCCCTCAGTATGAACTTTATTTAGAAACAGGACACTGGAAACACTGACTTAACTGCCGTAAACACAGTGTTGTTATTTAAAACGTAATCAACCTAAGAACAAAATAACAGGAGGGTCTAGTTTCAGTCTGCTGCTTTCCTTGGTCTGTGGACCGTGCACTGTAGGGCAGCGTGCCTGACAGAGGGGCTGTGGGTGCCTGCCAGCCTCAGCAGTTGTAAATAGAGATGCACAACACATCATGGATTCACAAGGGTGGGGATTCATAATTTGCATCAGCAAAAAAAAAAAAAAAAAAAAAAAAAATATATATATATATATATATATATAAAACTTTTCATTTTGATTGCCAAGTTCTTCTGTTTGTTTTCTAGTGATCTCTGTTGGAGAATATAAATCTGTGGCTTAGGGAGTGTTTGCTGCACAGACTTGTATGAATAATTGGATATTCTATTTCAAATTAGAGGCTGGGGCTACGGGGCCAACTGCTGTGTTTTCCAGCTCATATCTTCTTTTGGTTAGCTGGGATGAGGTGGCTGGCTGAGAAAGGAGACACACACTTCTGCATTCAAACATAATTTTAATTTAGTTCAAGGCAGTAACTTTGAAAGCTTTTGGATTTGTAACACACTCACTTGGTTTTGTTATACTCTCCTGTATTCCTTGCCTACCTGAAAAGGATAAGAACATGAGGATCCTCTAGGGGACTCCTGGGAGCCCTGAATTAGAATTTTAGGACAGTTAGAGTCCCCTCTGCTATTGTAGCAGAATGTACAAGGCTTCCTTAGCAGAGTTCATCTGGGGGCAGTGTCTAAAGGGGACTTCAGTTTTTTTTTTTTTTTTAAGATTTTATTTATTCATGACAGACACACAGAGAAGGAGAGAGAGGCAGAGACAGAGGCAGAGGGAGAAGCAGGCTCCAAGAAGGGAGCCCGACGCGGGACTCGATCCTGGGTCTCCAGGATCTGGCCCTGGGCTGAAGGCGGCGCTAAACCACTGAGCCACCTGGGCTGCCTGGGGACTTCAGTTTTATCCCTCACCAGAGACTCCCAGTTTCCTTCTCTTCTGCCCAGAGAAGTTTTTTTGTAGAGAATCAGAGGAACATAGGGGTACCCAGATGGCTCAGTTGGTTGGGGTCAACTCAGATCTTTATCTTAGGGTTGTGAGTTCAAGCCCTGTGTTGGGCTCTATGCTGGGTGTGGAGCCTACTTTTTTTAAAAAATAAAGAGGAACACAGGAGGTTCATCTAAGGTGGGAAGCATTTTGGAGGACACCCCAGGCTCTTTGATGCTGGGCTCTCTGGATGGGAGAGCACAGGCTGCCCTGCCTCTAGGAGATCCTGTCTCTGAGTGGGAACTGTGCTCATCAGCAGTGCTTCAGGAGCCACCCAGGCACAGCTCCTGGCCTGAGTCCATGTGGATTATCCCAGGTCTTCCCAAGAGAACTTGAAGGGGCTGTTCTGAGAGAGCTAGCTCAGAGAGTTTTCAGGTACATCTCTTGAGAAAGAAAGAAAGGAACATTTCAGCTTTCAAAGGTGAAAGGAAAAGGATTTTACAGCTAAATCTGGTGAGAAGAGTAGATCCTGGACAAAATTCTAAAAAGAATTTACTAAAAGAATGACATTTGGGCACCTAAAAAAAGGGGAATTAAAATGACAAACCATGACTATATGGTCTTGGTATTTGGCAAATATTTTCCCCAAAATGAATGAATGAATCTCAAGGAAAATATTTGAGAGTGTTAGCTGCCAGTGAAAAAATTCAAGCTTTCTTTCTTCCTTTTTTTTTTTTTAATGTTTTATTTATCTATTCATGAGAGGCACAGAGAGAGAGAGGCAAAGGCATAGGCAGAGGGAGAGGCAGGCTCCCCATGGGGACTCTGATAATGGGACTCGATCCCAGGAGCTGAGTTGAATGCAGATGCTCAACCACTGAACCACCCAGATGTCCCAAAATTCAAGCTTTCAACTGAAAATTAAAGTTTGGAAAACTGGTATCCTCCATGAGCTTGACACTTTCCAGTGCTTAACAACTTCTGATGAGATTAGTGATGATACTGACGAATGTGATTTTTTAAAATATTATAATGAAATGTGTCAAAATTTAGAATATCTATATAACTTGGTGAATCAGTATTTTCTAGGATAGGGGATACAGAATCACGCATGGACAAAAGCTCCAATCAAAGTGCAAGATAGGGGATCCCTGGGTGGCGCAGCGGTTTGGCGCCTGCCTTTGGCCCAGGGCGTGATCCTGGAGGCCCGGGATCGAGTCCCACGTCGGGCTCCCGGTGCAGGGAGCCTGCTTCTCCCTCTGCCTATGCCTCTGCCTCTCTCTCTCTCTGTATGACTATCATAGATAAATAAAAATTTAAAAAAAAAAAAAAGTGCAAGATAGATGCAGAAGAGTAACAGGTGTGGTCCAAGATGACACGTTGCAACTAATCTTTAAGAAACTACCACTTGTTTAGTGTTGGTATGAAGAATAGCCATAATTACCTGAAAGTCTAATGCAATACCCCTCCCTTTTCCAATTATATATCTATGTGAGCATGGACATTTTTTGAAACCACGACATATCAAAACAAACTGAATGGAGAAGCAGATATGAGAATTCAGCTGTCCTTTGACTAAGCCAGACATGAAAAAGATTTGTAAAAATATGAGACAGTGTCGCTCTTCTCACTAAATTTTTGCTATGAAAAAATATCTACTTATAATAATATTATTATCTTATATGTGATGGGTTTGTTTTTAAAATATCAATAAATGTTTTAAAAATGTGTTTAATTTCTAACATCAGTAATCAGTAGATATAACCCACGTGAACAAAAGCTCTTTGGAGTCCTCAGTAATTTAGAACATAAAGAGATCCTTGGACCAAAAACACTTGGGAACCTCTGATTTCAGGCCCCCATACTCATACTGTTTATCCATGCATTAAGCCATGTATGTATGAGTGTATATAATGCACATTTTTACATGTACATAAAAAAGAGAAATTTGAAGATGAGAACAGCATTTCAATGGTTCTAACATCTTTCTGTCCTCACAGGACCAGACCTCTGGGCCAGATGTTCAGCCTAAGACTAGATGGCTATAAGCCTGAAATATTAATTCACTAGAAAACCAGGGGTTTGGTGCACCTGGCTGGCTCAGTGGTTGAGCATCTGCCTTTGGCTCAGGTCGTGATCCTGGAGTCCTGGGATCGAATCCGCATCAGGTTCCCCACAGGGAGCCTGCTTCTCCCTCTGCCTATATCTCTGCCTCTCTGTATCTCTGAGGAGTGAATAAATAAAATATTTTAAGTAAACAATAAAAAAAAGAAAACCAGGAATTCAAGAACTTAAAAGGGAGCACAGCCAAAGTGCTGCTGACAGAGTTTTTAGTCACTAGCCAGGTGATTCCACAGATGCAAAGCCTGATGACATCAACATGGTGTCCAGGTGGCAGGAGAAGTGGAGCACACAGGCTCCAGGGCTTTGGGAAAAGATGCCTGATAAACGAACTTGAAGACAAAGTGTTTTAAGGCTTTGAAAGACTGGTTTATACCCCTCACCAGGGATGGTGAGTTTATGCTGTTCTCTGATCCTTTGGCACTAGAGGGACTCCTGAGAACTGCTCCACTGACATGGTGGGGAGCATCTTGGACACCAGCCTGCCTCTGCACAGGTGCCCCATGTGCTGCCCTGAATGGACAGTCACACCAAGCCAAGCATGGTTTCCACAAGATAGTAGTATCCTGTGGGGTTGGGACTCCTTGTGCTCTAGCAGTGACCAGAATTCTCTCTCAACCCAGGGAGAAGTGCTGCCATCTTGCAGGTCTCTCCATCACCAGGGAGGTGTCAAAGCCCACGAGTTTGGGGGTTGAGCCCAGCCTTGCAGAGGAAGCTGCTTGTTGGTAGGACTTCTGAGGCACCTGTTCTTTCTGTAGATAAACTAGACCCCTCTCCGTGGAGAAGACTCCTCTTACAGGCTTCAGAGCTATTCTGTCCTCAGAATGATGCCATCTCTGCAGGGATGTATTGAGTTTTTGAAGTTCAGGTCTCTGAAGGCAGCTGTCCTTTCACATCCTCTGTTGGGGGGCAGCTCGCTGTAACTCTGCAAGTACTGAAAATGGCCACTCTCATGTCTCCCCCTCCTCTCTTTTTCCCTGGTCGTTTCCCTTCCTTTCAGTAAGAAATCAGCCTCCCCAGTACCACCTGCTGCCGTTTACCTTTAACTGTCTGGTTAATCCCAATGTCATATTATGACAGACACCAGCAGACATTACATGGAAAGAGAACAGTATGGGGTGCCAAAGAAAATGAGGGTCAATTCTCTGCTAGACACCAGGGGTGGGTGGGTAGGTAATCGAGGCAGCAATTTAAAAAAAGAGAGAGAGAAGGGGAAGGGGTATCTGGGTGGCTCAGTCGGTTAAGCATTTGCCTTTGGCTTGGGTCATGATCCCAGAGTCCTGAGATGGAGCCCTACATCCGGCTCCCTGCTCAGTAGAGAGCCCGCTTCTCCCTCCCCCTCTGATGCTTCCCGTGCTTGTGTGCGCTCTCTCTCTCTCTCTCTCTCTCTCTCTGTCTCTCTCTGTCAAATAAATAAAATCTTAAAATAAAAAGGAAGATGTCGCCTAGAAGCAGAGCTGGGTATACAGACTCCATCTCCTGCCCCCAGGGCTGGGTGACTTCGGGCAGCCCCTGGGCCCACCTGAGCCTCCATTTTCTTTTGTCAGAGAGGGTGTGACGCTGCTGGGGTCCAGAGTACCCCTCATTTGGGCATCCAGTCCTGCTTTACACTCACCTCTATCCTCCTTGCTGGTCTGTGCTTCAGAATTTTAGTCTAATTTTTATGCTCAAGTGAATCTAGAATTACCACATGAAGTAGTCTAATGTTTGGAGCCTAAATGTGATAAGAAAGCATGTGGAGCTTCTAGGCGGATTATGGTGGTGTCCGACCCCCTTCCCCTACCCCCAACACACACCATGAAAGGAATCTGTGCTGTTCTGACTTCCTTATCTGTCTGCGGTGAGTACTGTCTGGGAGGTGGGCCCATCTTAATAATTTGAATGAACACAGTGAAATCATGTTGGATACGTTTCACTCAGTGCAAGAACGCATTCTTCCCAGTTGTTCTCATACTTATGTTTTCTCTTTCCAGGGATCAGCATCTTCTGGACCCAACTCTGGAATATGTGAAGGTAGGAAACAATATTTAACGTGGAATCAGGACCCTGTGTAATACATTTCCCATTTTTAACACAGCTTTGCCAAATAGTGCTGCAGTCTGGCCTGTGTAGGAAGCTGCTCAGATGGAAACAACCTGGGGTTTATTTGACTCTCTTAGGCCTTCAGTAACTTTTGCAGAGGGCTTATGGCATCCTATTCGAGGTCTATAGTCCTTTTCCACCTATCTAAAACCCTTAGGGCTAGATGGGTTTTAAAATTCAAGAATTTTTTTAGAAAGGTAATATCACGCACGTATATAACATCCTCAGCAGGATCTAGCTAGGGTCAGCACTCCAGACTCAAACTCATTATTTCAGCAGTGAGATGTAAGAATATTCACAGAACGTGGGATAAATAGACTACAAATGATTTTATGTAGCTCAGCTCATGCTTTACCACCAAATGACATCAGGTTTGTTTTGCTGCCAAATGACTGAAAATTTTTTAGTTTTTAGAGTGTTTTGGATTTTGGGAGATGGTAGATAATGAATTATGAACCTGTGTTTATCTTCAGTGGAGGACTGTAGACTCCCTGAGGTTTTCAGAGTTGGCCCTTCGTTCCCGACAGCCACTATCCTGTGTAGTGGCTCATCTAGGACCATGAGCCATGGCCACACGCTGCTTTCCAGTGGGACATTCACAGCTTCTAAATAGTCAATAATCCAAAACAGTGATTTCCTTCTGAGCAGAAAGAAAAGATGTTTTTCACACACACACACCCCATTTTTTTGGGGGGGGGGGAGGTGTATGCTTTATTTTATTTTTGAGAACGGCAATCTGGTACCTACTACAGAAAAGAGAACTCTGATTTGTCACCCTGAGTTTCTTGGATTTATGACAACATATATCCTTAATTTTTAGGAGAAGTCATGGGATGTGTTATAAGGTACTTGCCTCCTAGGAGCCACATTCCATCCTCATTATTTGGAGGGCAGTATTACAGTTTCAGAGTTTTTAGGCCTGTTGCTTTTTCATGTACCTGTTAGCATTCCTTCTCTCTTTTGGCCAGAGGATGGATGGTAGGGGAGAGACCTGTAGTAGAATCGCTTAATCACTTGAAATAGTCATAACAAAGCTTGTTGGAATGGAGGTGGGTATTATTTTTTCCTTTCATACCCAGTCTATGTCTGAACTGTAGTATTACTGCAGCAAATATATGGTCCTAAGCCAGGCGGCGGCTGCCATGTCAGAATCATGAGAGAACTTTATAAATGATGTCTGTGTGCCTCCTGGATGCATCCACCTATGTTTTTATGCAGGTTGTATGCTGCAAAGCATTAGGGAGGTGCTATTCCCAGAGACTTTGATTTGATTAGAGCACAACATAAAAAATGTGCCCTAGAATTAGGCAGTTTGTAAATCATAGCAGTTCTTTAGAGGCCACTCATGTCATGTTCCCGAAATTGGCTGTGTCCTGCTGCAGGCTCACTCAGGCTGTACTTAGCAAGCACAGATCGATCCTTCCCTTACTCAACTAACCTGGTTTTTCTTTCACAGTGTCTGAGCCCTTAAGATAATCTGGTGATGAATTCGAAAGCAAAACAGATTCTGGAATGATCTGTTTTAGTATTCTTTAAGCCATTGTGTCACATTCATGAATGTCAGTCATTCTGATTGAGTTGTGTTGAGTAAGAGGAAATATTGGGGTTCTCGGTGGTGGCTGTCTTGCTAGGCAGTCCTTGTTTTCCCCAGCAGTGAGATGTGATGGGACTGCTCTTGGTGGCTTGAGGGTATTTCTTCCCAGGACCTGTTGAGGTGTTCTGAGGGTCGCTCTGTTCCCAGCCTCGTCTGAATCTAGTCGGGGCTTTATAAATGAAGTTTCTGTATTCCTCCTGTATGCATCACACACACACACACACACACACACACACACACACACATATATATATATATACACATATATTCTTTCCCACTCTCCACTTTGCCCTTGGTTTGGAGGGATAGTTTGGGGATTTGTTGGGTAAATTCATTTGCTTCTATGGGCACTGAAGCTCTGAAAGCACATTCATGGAGGCCTTTGACTTCAAGGTCTAAATGGACTCAGGTGTCATGCTTCTTGGGCCAGAGCAGGCTCATCTAAGCATTTCTCAGACTTGGCTGCCCTCTCGAGCCTGGCTGATGAGTCCATGTCATGAAGGCCTTGTAAATCGGTGCCAGCTCCTGATCTAGTGATTCGGAGGGTGAGGGAAAATAATCAAGGGAGGTGAGATAGTTGTAGATAAACTGGGTTGCAGTTTGGCGCCCCCTGACTTTGAATGTTATTCCCTGTTATCCCCTGGTGCGCTTAATGCCTCTTGGGCATGTAGAAAAGTAGAGATTCTTGGTAAAATTCCTTACATCAGGTAGGGTCCCCTTCTGGTAGAGTCAGATTTATCAGCCTAAAAAAAAAAAAATCAAGATTCAGGGGAGCACATTTTTAGGGACCTCATAAGGAGAGGTGGTCTGACCTCTGTCTCAGGGTCTTCTCAGGGGTGGAAGCAGCCAGATGTGGCCAACAGACAGCAGTTCTCATCCTATGGAGAGCTCCAGTCCCAGGTCCCTCTCTGTCTTCCAATGCCTTCTCCTTCCCACCAGAGACTTCCTAACCTTCCTCACCTGGTTTTCCCAGTGCCCAGCAGAGAGAGAGAGAGGGAGAGAGAGAGATAGAGAGATCCATTGACCTGGGCCTGGCTTCGCCTCCCTGTGCCTGGGGAGTTAGGCACGGGGGAGGGGGTGGTCAGCGTGCGGGCCACTGGGGCTGCAGGACTGTGGCAGAGAGAGCTGGGTAGAGAATGAATCCAAAATTCTCTTCTGCCCAGTTTGTACTCCATGTCCTCCTAACACTCGATGCGGTTTGTGCACATTAATCCGGCGTGAAAGGGGACCTCGGCGGTTGCTAGGCTACCAGTAGCTGCCCTGCGCCGGGAATGGAGGAGCCCTGGGGCTGTCGGAGGCTTTTCCCTTCCTGCTGGGGCCCCCCAACAGCATCTAGACGCTACCCGCTGAATTCCAGGTTTGGACACAATACGAAAATTAAAGCAGCTCCAAACCAGCCAGAGGATGTTTTGGAATCTCATTCTCCACTGTTTCTGCCTCTTTAATTCTGTTAGAGAGGGGAGTTGTGTTTTTTTTTTTTCCTTTTGCCTGGTTTTTGGAGCCCTCGCTTTTCCCCACGTTTACCCCCACCCTCTCACAGTAGCTCAAAACATGATCATCTTGAAAGTCTGATTTTACCTGTAACAAAATGGAATTGATTCTCTTTTTCACTACACCGGAAAGAAAGCAATTCCTCCAAGTTAGGAAGCAGAGCCGACCAGCGCAGCTCCACCTTCCTGCTGCTCCTTAGTCATTAGTGACTTTGGTTAGTGGTGTACAGCTCTGGAATTCCTCTGCGTACCTAGCATACCTCACCAGAGATAAAAACTTTTTTTTTTTTTTTTTTAACAGAGGAAATAACTTTTGGAGGAAAAAGCCCAAGGCAAAATTGTGAAGAAGGCTTTGTCTTCTGGGCTGTTTTACTTGCTCACTGCTCCATTTGTTTTTTTTTCCCCCCCATATTTTTACCACCATTACAATGTATTTATTCAGGGTCTAGTATCTTAGGCTTGTGTCAGGTAACTGCTTAGAACATTTGATAAAATAATTATACTAAAATGTGAATAAATGATAATAGCTCAGTGTGCTAACCTTCCCCGATAGCATTCCCGTAGACTCCAGGTTATACAACTCCTGAAAACCCTCTGGGAGGGGGGCCCGGTCTGCCCACTCTGACTTTGGATTTGCTACCTTCTTTCTGTGGGTTCCATCTTCTCACTGGAACATCAGGGATGGGTTAACGTCCTTTGAATATTTTTAGGATCCTCTGTACCTTATATAGGCTGGAGGGAAAGTTTTTTTAGCGAGTAGGAAGGGGTTCTTAATCTATCAGTCTTGACCATCTATCACTATGACCAAAAGTGTCATATTGATTGGAACATGTGTTTCAGACATTAAGACCCAGGATGTGGGGATCCCTGGGTGGCTCAGTGGTTTAGCGCCTGCCTTCTGCCCAGGGCATGATCCTGGAGTCCCGGGATCGAGTTCCACATCGGGCTCCCTGTATGGAGCCTGCTTCTCCCTCTGCCTGTGTCTCTGCCTCTCTCTCTCTCTGTCTCTCATGAACAAATAAATAAAATTTAAAAAAGAAAAAAAAAAAAGACCAAGGATGTGAGAGCTAATAACTGCCCATACATCATATTACCTAAAAAAAATTGGGGATATATCTCAATACTCCTACATATGCTCTTATGATCTGTTATGCTTTCACTTTTGTAACCCCTTCTTGAACCTATGAAACTTACTTTCATTTTCACTGTATCATTCTTTTTATTCTTTTCCCGGGGCTACTTTAAGCTTTAAGAGTTGCCTTCCTCATACACTGAGTATTATAAATTTATGTTACTTCCTGTCCTTTCCCCTTTCATACTGAAGGTTCTAGTTCTTCCTAGCTTCTTCACAAACAAGCCTTACAACCCTTTTAATAAAGCATCTCTTTTCTGGGAATAGTTTAAAAAAAAAAAAAATATATATATATATATATATATATTTTAGGGGAGGTGGTGATTGGGGCAGAGCTGGGTGATGTTTCCTTTAAAAGGAATGTTTATTACAGGTTTTTCATTTTTAAATGCCCGTAAGAAGGATATATTGGAAAATAAAGTCAAGTAGAAAAGAAAATCGGGATGACTGTTTTTCAAATTAGCCAAGATGTAGGCAAGCCCATTTTCAGTGGCCAGGCTGTAAACAGCTCAATGCCCGCCTGTGGACAAAGGCCTGCTCTCCAGGCGACCGCAGTTAGCAAGTGTCAAGACGGAATGCAGCCTTTTGTCCCTGGTTAGCCTCCTAGTGAACAAATATCCTTTCTTTTGTCGTCAGCCTGGGTGGATTCTTGCTAGAACCACTTGCGAGCTTTTAGAAGATGATTTGCAGTTGCTGAGCTCCTTCGCAGGCTGCAGAGAAGGGACAGGACTGGAGAGGTTATCCTGAGTGGGGACTCGCACCTCACCCCGGAAGGCTCCTTCACCCCCCCACGCCCCCCAGTGCACATGAGCAGCTCCCGGCGCCAGGTGCCTTGGCAGTCGGCCCTTTATGGGGTTAATGCTCCAAAAGGCTCCTTTTGAGAGGGCCTTAGGGATAGGACAGGCCGCCCAAGGCTCATATCCCAGCAAGGCCGCTTCCTGAGGCCTCCTGAGGCCGGCCGCGGGCCACATTAGGTCACCCCAGCAGATTAAAAGAGAAGTAATTATGCGAATTCCAGCGCCCAGAAGTGCTTGTTAACAAGTGGTGGGAGAGGGGCTGTGGGGCTGCAGCCCTGCTTTGTGCTCCAGGTGGCCTTGTGCTCCAGGTGGCCTTGTGCTTCAGGTGACCTTGTGCTCCAGGTGGCCTGTGCTCCAGGTGATCTTGTGCTCCAGGTGACCTTATGCTCCAGGTGGCCTGTGCTCCAGGTGGCCTTGTGCTTCAGGTGACCTTGTGCTCCAGGTGACCTTGTGCTCCAGGTGGCCTTGTGCTCCAGGTGACCTTGTGCTCCAGGTGGCCTGTGCTCCAGGTGATCTTGTGCTCCAGGTGGCCGCAGCCTTGGTCACGGTCAAATAGCCGCCTCTGACCGAAGCCAGGCCGCTCTGAACTAGCTGCCTCCAAAGTCCTGAAAGGGACTCGCAAAGACAATGGCGCGCTGCACAGGCCGGGAGGTCTTAGCGAGGTCTGTGAACCAAAGAACCAAAGGCTGGCTCTGCAGCTTTTTCGCCGAGTGTGCATATCCCCAGCGCCTGTGCATATCCCCAGCGCCGCCAGCCCCGTGCCCGGATCCCTGGTGGTGTGGGCAGCACCCAGGGGGCAGCGAGGGAGGGACCCCCCCACCCCCCGCCGACCTCCCCACCCCCCATGAGGGAGGGCCCCCCTGTCCAACCTCCCCACCCCTGCCCCACGAGGGAGGGCTCCCCCCTCCCCTCCCTCTCCCAACGAAGGAGCCCCCCCCACGAGGGAGGGTCCTCCCCCGTCTGACCTCCCTCACCCTACCCCTCCAAAGAGGGAGGGCTCCCCCATCCTATCTCCCCTCTCCCCCTCCCCCAACGAGGGAGCCCCCCCAACTCCCCCCCCCCCCGCCGACCCCCCCACCCTACCGCCCCCCACGAGCGAGGGCTACCCCTGTCCTACCTCCCCCCCACACACACTCCTGGCAGGTCTTCTTGGGAGGGGTCACGTTACTGGGATTTAAAGACAAATTGCTGGGGATCCCTGGGTGGCTCAGCGGTTTGGCGCCTGCCTTTGGCCCAGGGCGCGATCCTGGAGACCCGGGATCGAATCCCACGTTGGGCTCCTGGTGCATGGAGCCTGCTTCTCCCTCTGCCTGTGTCTCTGCCTCTCTCTCTCTCTCTCTCTGTGACTATCATAAATAAATTAAAAAAAAAAAAAAAAAAAAGACAAATTGCTGAGGCCGGAAGAGTGGAGATGGAGCACAGCCCCTCATTCAGTAGAATCCTTTCCTGCAGGTCTTTGCAAAGGGGGTTGTATATAAAAAGTGAAATCTTATCGTGGAAATGGATGTTCATTTAAAAATCTATATGTGAACGTTTATAGTGACATTATTTACAATTGATAAAAACTGGAAACGGCTCAGATGCTCTTGAACTGGTGAATGGAAAAAACCGTAGGTGTACCCGTTCAACGGGGTAATAGCCTAAAAAGGAACGGACTCTCCCATAGGTCTAAAAACTTATTAACGACAGAAAACATCAGTGGTTGAAAAAGGGGTAGGGGAGAGGTTCCCTGCAAAAGGGAACAAAGGAACTTGTAGGATGATAGACCTTGATTATGGTTCTTTCAAAGCTCACAGGAGGTATAAAAGGGTGACTCTTACTGTATGTAAATTATACCTCAGTGACCTGCCTTTTTTTTTTTAAGGTTTTATTTTTTATTCATGAGAGACCCGCAGAGAAGGGCTGAGAAAGGCCTAGACACAGGCAGAGGGAGAAGCAGGCTCCCTGCAGGGAGCCCGATGCAGGACTGGATCCCAGGACCCTGGGATCATGACCTGAGCCAAAGGCAGATGCTCAACCACTGAGCCACCCAGATGCTTGGATCCTGACTTTTAAAAAGTGCACTAAAACATTATCATATTTTAGCCCTTAAGTGCTGCCACCCGTCTCAGGGAAATGTTTGCTTTTGAGAGGGCCCCCTCAGATTGCTGATCACATGGAGAAAGTGCTGAGCTTGTGGATATTTTCCTGCACTGACTCATTCAACAGATAGTTTTGAGCATATACCATGTGTTCGTGATTGCTCAGCAGAGTGAGGGTTGGGAGTCAAGAGTTATCGAGAGCCTAACCTTAGATAGCGGGCATGGAAAATCAGGGCAGGAAGCTAGAGGCCTTTTAGGGAATTAAGAGCCATTTTATTAGGTGAGTTGACAGCTCCTGGCAGACTTAACTGGAGGAGGTGAGGGAGAGGAAGCTAGGGGAGATTCCAGAGTTCATAGGAGTGCCTGGCATCTTGCCAGAAGCCGGTGAATATTTTAGGGGAGGACAGGAAACTTCCAGTTGGAGACCTCATTACCACAATGACATTAGGTTAATTGATGAGCATTTGGGGATGTCATTAGACTGGGAGGATCAGCAAACTACGACTGGAGACCAAATCTGACCTGCCACCTGTTACTGTATGGCCTACAAGCTAAAAATGCATTTTATACTTTAAATGTTTTTTTTTTAATCAAAAGAAGAATGTGAAAATTGTAAAATTCAGATTTCAACAGGCATAAAGGTTTATTGAAACAAATCACATCCATTCATTTACATATTACTGCTTTCTCACCATAACCATGGAGTTGAGTAGATCTGACAGGATGGGCAGCAGAGCCTGAACTATTTACTGTCTGGCCCTTTACAGAAGAGGTTTGCTGACTCCTGCTCTAGACTATATGCCTATACACTGTCCCTGTTTTACCTCCCAATAATGCCTAGTAGGCTTTCAGCAAAAATTTTCATGCTGACACTTTCATGGTGGTACCTTGCATCATTGACATCACTTTTATCTTGCCTGATGACACAGCAGTGAGTCCTTGTGCAGGTTGTGAGACCTTGTACCATCACAGAGATGATGCTATGGCAACACTGCACAGTTTGGATGCATCTCAGCACCTGGTGGGGTAGACCTGTCTGCTGTGAGCAGCGTCTCCCCACTGGGCCTGTCACATCTAACCTCCTCAGTTCTGCTGGCTGAAAAGGTATGTGGGGACAGCACAGGTGCTTGAATCCTGACTGTTCTTGCCTGGGGCTTGTCTGGATAATTTCCTCAGGCCAGATTGCTCTGCCAGTGCAGCCTGAGATGAGTTTTTTCCATGTCCCAAGTCAGAAGTAAATTTTCCCTGAGCCTCCTGAACTTGATAGTTTGAATCAAGGTCAAACCTTGGAGCCGCCCTCTAGAGGTGCGCTAATAAGGAGCCTTATCTAGCCTGTGAATGGAATAAGCCTAGATTCATAATTGTATTTTATGCTTCAACCTCCATCCCTGAGTGAAAGTAAGAGGACTCCTGAAATCCCAAGCAATGGGGGTGATGAGGTGGCAGAGAGATGGAAAAACTAACATGCAAGCAGGAATCAAAGCTGTGGTGTCTTCCTAGGCTCCATTTTACGATTGGACTTCAGAGCCTTCTGCATGTGGCCTGTCTACCTCTAACCTCATCATCTCCTGCCATCTGCCTTAGTCCCTATACTCCTTCCTACTGGCTTTTCCTACTGCTCAGGGTCTTTGCCTTTGCCTTGGCTTGGAAGTTTCTTTTGAAGTTAGGTGGTTTAAAGTGGGTTGAATTGTGTCCCCCCAAAAGATATAGGAAGTAGTACCTCCCCCCACCCCTAGTACCTATAAATGTGGCCTTATTTGGAGATAAGGTCTTTGCAAATATGATCACACTAGGATGATATCATACCATATTAGGATGGGTCTTGATCCAATGACTGGTATTCTTGTAAGAAGGGAGGAATTTGTGCACAGAGACACTGACACATGGGGAGAATGCCGTGTGACCAGAGAGGCAGAGGCAGCGGTTGATGTGTGCACAAGCCAGCAACACCAAGGATTACAGCCATCTTCAGCTAAGAAGAGGCAAGAAAGGCTTGTCCCTTGGTACCTTCACAGAGAATGTAGCTCTTGCCAACACCTTGATATTAGATGCCTAGCCTCCAGAACTGAGAGAATAAATTTCTGTTTTAAAGCCACCAAGTCTGTGGTACTTTGTTAGAGCAGCCCTAGGAAACTAACACAGATGCAAAGCCCTCTCATAGCCATTTCTTGGTTGGGTGACTTTGAGTAAGTTTCTGAAATTTTCTGGGGGTCAGTTTCCTTAACAGTAGATGGGAGAGAGGCACCTGGGTGGCTCAGTTGGTTAGGTGTCTGCCTTCGGCTCAGATCATGATCTCGGGGTCCTGGGATCGAGCCCTGAGTCAGGCTCCCTGCTCAGCTGGAGTCTACTTCTCTCTCTGCACCCACCCCCTTCTCTCTCTTTCAAAGGAATAAAATATTTTTAAAAACAACAACAGCAAAACCAGTGGATGGGAAAATGTAGGAATTAAATGATTTGATACATGTAAAGTTGTTAGCACAATGCCTGACATGTAGATAGCCCTCAGTAAATACTAATGTGGTAACTATCACCCTAGTTCTCTGTGTGGCTGATCCATTTGACTCAGATTTCATTGCTTCAGAGAGACCTTCCCTGAGCCACCTCCTAAAAGCTGCCCCACCAAGTCACTATCTCCTTACTCTGTATCTCATCCTTACAGCACTTGTCCCAAATTATATCTGTTTATTTAAAAACAACCCCCCAAAACCTCTTCTTATTAGGATGTGAGTTCTTGGGCAGCCCCGGTGGTGCAGTGGTTTAGCGCCGCCTGCAGCCCGGGGTGTGATCCTGGAGGCCCTGGGTTGAGTCCCACATCAGGCTCCCTGCATGGAGCCTGCTTCTCCCTCTGCCTGTGTCTCTGCCTCTCTCTCTCTCTCTCTCTCTCTCTCTCTGTGTCTCTCATGAATAAATAAATAAGATCTTAAAAAAAAAAAAAAAGAATGTGAGTTCTGAGGGCAAGGACCTGTTCTTTTCATCTTAATATTTAGTGCCTGGCTGACTAATGATCATATAACACCAGATGCAAAGGGCATTTAAATTGAGAGAAGGTTATTCTAAAGATTTTGAAGCTTCCCAAACCAAGTAAACCTTAAAAATTTTCCAGAAATTCTTCGGTGATTTTATTTAAGGAAAGAAAGAAAGTTCCTCGAACTAACCTCAGTCTACCTTCTCTTGCCAACCTGGTATAGGATAAAATTTATGGGGTGACTGTTATCACCTTAAGTACTCACACATTTAGGGAGAGGTATATACACTTTTTAAAGGTGTAGTTCTGGCAGCTTCTGGCTCAGACCTATCAGTTTCTCAGATCATGTCCTCAGATGGAGTCCCAGTAACTCTTCAGCTCCCAAATGGGAGGCCAGGCTTGTCGGACTCGTTTGTTGTTAAATTCTGCCCTCTAGTGGTAGTAATTTAAAAATGTCACCATAGTGCAGCATTTGGCTACAGTTTGGTCTTAAATATTCTGGGAGCTTTCCATATTAAATTATTAACATATTATAGTTACAACCTCAGAACTAAGGGCTGTGTTTAAAGTATGTAAAAAGGCAAGTGCCTTTTGTTGGCATTCTAAGACAGATTAAAATTGTTAATGCATTTTATTAATAGAGTGAATTGTCTCATATTCTTGGACAAAAAGCTCTAAGATGCTGTGACACTGTATGTGTGCAGATTCTGTGTGACAGGCACTGGCGTTGACCAGAAGTTTAGCCTGTGGTAGCCAAGAAGACCCCTTGGAAGAAGTTATATTTAAATTGTGATTTGACAGCTGAAAAAGAAATGGCCAGAAGAAAGCTGGTAAGTAGGTGTTGAGATTGCGTGTTAGAGATTGATGAGGAGAGCCCGTGCCTCTGGGGTCATGTGTGCCCAGGCTGAGTGGAAGAAGAGTTCACCTTTTTTTACCAAGGAACTGCTGTGAGGCCAGAGAGGCTGGAAGGGAGGGGGCAAGATAGTGGTAGAAGCTGATGTGAAAGAGTGGAAGTTTCTGGTGGGGGAAAGGGCAGATTGCATGGGTCTCATATGAAACTTTTGCAGTGTGAGGTGGGGAGCCATGTAAGGATGGCATTGGCTTTCATGTTGCTAGCAGAATTTGGTGGGGGCAAGGGTGGGAACAGGGAGAGGAGTTGGGAAGCCATGGTGACTATCTAGGTGAGACAGGATAGTTTGGACCCGTGACGACAAAATTGGTGATGAAGAAGGGGCATTCTGGTCTCCTATGGAGGCAGAGTCTTAAGGATTTCCTGCCGGATTGGGTGTGTATAGGAGCCCAGAGGAGCAAATCACAATATTGAAGAGGGGCACGTTGGTGGCTTAGTCGATTGAGCAGCTGACACTCTTGATATTGGCTCAGGTCATGATGTGGTTCTGGGATGGAGCCTGGCCCCAGGCTCTGCCCTCAGGGGTGGCGGTTGCTTGAGATGCTCCCTCTCCCTCACTTCCCTCCCCCTGTGCGAGCTCTCTCTGTCTCTCTCTCAAATCAGTAAATAAACAAAAAAAAAAAAACCCACTGGAGAGATGGCATTGCCTGCAACTCAGACAGCTTGGTGCACATTTGTGAGAATTTCTGTAAGAGACAAAACTAGGAGTAGAATGATTGAGTGTTGAGTAGTAAGTCAAAATTAACTTCCTGGCAGCTAGGGAGTTTTTATTCACATTTCTCTCAGTTTTCAAATTTTCTCTACGAGTGCTAGTGTTTTTATGGTAGAGTTATTTTTTAAAATAAAAGCAGCCCTCTATTAGTCTACTTTATAAATATGCAGAAAACTTACAGTTCAATCAAAATTATGTAAAACAAGTAGCTTAGGCATATTAGAGTAGAAGTTCTTAAACTGTTCGAACTCAAGACCCCTTTTCACTCTTTTATTTTTTTAGTAAAGATTTTATTTATTTATTCATGAGAGACACAGAGGTGGAGACATAGGCAGAGGGAGAAGCAGACTCCCCCTGGGTAACCTGATGCGGGACTCGATCCCAAGAACCCCAGAATCACACCTGGAGCCAAAGGTAGACAGACACTCAACCACTGAGCCACCCAGGCATCCCGACCCCTTTTCATTCTTAAAAACTATTGAAACCCCAAAGAGCTTTTATTATGTGAGTTTTAAGTCTTGGTTTATTGTATTAGAAATTAAAATATAAAAAAAATAAAATATCCAAATTTTTTAAAAATCCAAATTTTTAAATTTTTAGTTAACTCATTTAAAAATAACAGTAATTATTTTTTGTGAAAAATAATCATTTTCCAAAACGAAATTTGATGAGAAGAATGGCATTATTTTACACATTTACAAATCTCTTTAGACTCTGGTCTCATAGAACACACCCGTGTGTGATTTTGTATCACCATGCATTAGACGTTTAAGAAATACTGGTTTCCTGAGTTATGCAGATATTCAAAATGTTAGCATATTTCATTATACAGTATTAAAAACCCACTTTTATTTATACTTCATATCAGAAAAATCATATATTGGGAAATCTTCTGATTTTCAATCGAAAGCTCAGGTTTCATCATTGGCAACAAATCCTGTCAATTGTTCTGGAAGGGATAGGCCCACTTTGTTCCTTTTTTAGAAAATGCCTGCCAGACAAATACCCACATCTGAATAACCACAGTTTGTCAGACATTCTTTGAAGTAAAAATGGTGTTCCGTGAAAAAGCAGCGGGTTCAGCAGGCTATTGCTCTCCCTCAAGACAGCCGTTGTACTTGGGTCTGCCTGAGAAGGGCCTCGCGTGTGCTTCCTGTGTCATCACACGGAATACTAAAGAGAGACGTGGACTCAAGGGTCCAGCTGTGATCAAGCGAGTAATTCTTCCTGCTACATCAAGGATTTCTTAGGTGAAACTGGGGATTTTTTTAAAGACATACTTAAAACATTGTGTTTTCAGTATTTAAAAAATAAATTTAAAAAATGGTAGTTAAGAAATGCAGTGACCCCCAATCCAATGTGTGTCTCTCCTTTGCTTTGTGCTAAGGTCCTAGCAGTGTAACCCATCATCGCTTTCACCCTCTCTGTGGAAATGTAGACCCAGTGAAAAAGGCAAAAAAAATCGTCTCAGTATTGTCATGGAAATAGTTTTGGCCTCATGGATTCCCCCATAGCCCCCCTGGGCCCATAGGGTGTACTTTGGGGTTTTTCAGTTCATTTTGTTTTATTTTGTGGGTTTGTGTGTGTGTGTGTGTGTGTGTGTGCGTGTGTGTGCATGTGCACAGGCAAAAAGGTGGTTTTATTACAGCACTGGAGCAGGACCCTTGGGCAGAAAGAGCTGCCTAGACTGCACTTTGAACACGCTGTCCGAGAGGGTCTTCTACTTAAGAACTGTCAGAAAGCTGTAAAACCATCATCTCCTGTTTACCTAAATCCATATTTTTTTCTCTAGCTAAGTAGAGTTTTGTTTTTAAACAATAACATCTACATTTAAAAATACTGATTGTTTGGGCAGCCCCCGTGGCCCAGCGGTTTAGCGCCTGCCTTCAGCCCAGGGTGCGATCCTGGAGACCCGGGATCGAGTCCCACGTTGGGCTCCCTGCATGGAGCCTGCCTCTCTCTCTCTTTGTATTTGTCGTGAATAAATAAAATCTTTAAAAAAAAATACTGACTGCTTGACAGAAGAAACATTAAATTTTCATTTAAAAATAAGAAAAGACTGAGAATCTATCCTAGAAATAAGGGCCTGTTCTTTACAATTGAGTGGATTGTGAGGCCTCCGTAAATACTAACTCTGTTTCCTGCGATCGAGTTGCTCATTATATACTGTGAGGAGCTGGTCCAGAAGCAGTTGCTGTTCTGCCCTGATTGCTTTATATTAAAACTGTGAAAACCCAAAGCTTGGTGAGGCCAAGGTCTGGTTTATGGCAGAGATGCTCAGCTCGGATGCAAAAGTGCAGTCAAGGGATAAATTTACTTGAGGCAGGCTGAAAATGAACATTCTCCTGGTCCTTAAGCTTTTATTAATTGCCACCACATTTGCCCATTCTGTGCTCCCAGTGTGGATTAGCTGGCTGAGCTCCATCCGTCCTTTATGTCAGTGAAGATAAGGATGTGTCAGACCCTGGGAACAAGAACATGCTGTTTGGCCCTTCGAGGCAATTTCCTTTTGAGTCCCAGCTCTCTCCAGATGGCATCTAATTGTTTCTTGAATGACCTCAGTGTCCAGGCTGCAGGAACCTGGTCTGAGAGGCCATTTCACATATTTATTAGCCTGTGGATGAGAACTTAACTACATAAAGCCCCCATTCACACTCTCAAAAGAGTGTTTTGTTCAGAAGCAATGATGAAGCTGATGGACTGTTTCCTGTGACCACCAGTCTCCAATTGGATTCTCATTTTTCCCAGGCCCAGGTGGGTGGTTTTTTTTGAAGCATCTGAGTCCATCATAGCTAACTGAGTCCATCATGGCCCATTCTCCTCCCCTCTGCCTTCTCTGGAACGAGCCCAGGCAGGACAGGGCTGCATCCTCTTACTTCCTGGTTTGCAGAGTACTCAAGGATTGCTCATGCAAGGTCGTAGGAGTCGGGAGTCACCTGTTCTGGGAATCCAGGTAGCTCACAGTCAAGAGTGAGGAAGGGACCAGTCCTAATTCAGCTGCAGGGATGGCAAGCCTCGTTCCCCCAGCGAGGTTCATAACCCTTGGTGGCAAGTCATGTCTTTGGCCCCTGTGTTTCTGAACTATTTTTGGGGAGGAGGTACCCTGTCTTTTTACAAATGGGATGAATAAGAACTGTATCTAGAAATACGTATGTGATCTAATTGTGCATCTTATTTCCAAGGGGTTTGCAGACCCAGATTGACAAACCCCACACTTTCTCCAAACGTTCGCTAGTCCCTCTCCTGTTCGGGCATGGGCCCCAATCGTTCTGGGCATTGGAGTGTTGCCAATGAATAAGACAATGAATAAGTCCTGAAGCAAACAAAGACACATATCACTTTAATGAGTGCTTCAATAGCCAGATGTTGGAGCTGGGGCCCCTTGCTGGGTTAAATAAAGCAATAGCGGTAGGTGAAGGAAGTCCCACAGGGCCACACAGACTGAGAACAGGGCTTCCAGTCTCCTTCTGGGCTATGTCTACCTAAGTAAGGAACTTGGGAAGATCTGAATATATTTCGAGGGTGATGCTAATTTTCTTTTCTTTGACCTACAAAGAAGTCCTGAAAGTTGCCCTCCCAGGTGGTCAGTTGTAGCTGGTCAAGTCCACCTGGCCTTAAATAAGGGAATGGCTCAGTACCTGTGGATCAGGTCCTCTGTGCTTCCACAAAACACAATAGCCTTTGAAAATATCCTTCAGGAACTTAAGAGGGTGCTGTTGCCCACATGAGCAGGGTTGAATGAGCCATTTGTTAGTGGTTTCCCCTAGCTCCCACACCCTAGTGCTGGGTGTGGGAGCAAAACTCACACCTACGTTCAGTGGCACAGGACATTCCAACTCTGTGAGTCCCTCTCCCCTTCCCTAGAGGCAAATTCATGTCTGCTGCTTCCATGAGAACTGAAGGCAACTCAATTCTTTAATGGAACATCCTTGCAGTAGGCTGTGAAGTACCATTAATTTCCACCCATTACTGAAACATGAAGGAACAGCCTTGTTATTAATGGCTGTGCCTTGTACGTGTTTTCATGTAACATCAGTTTATGTTGGTTCTTTTTGAGCACTTCTCAGGTGTGGAGATCATCTCTCACACTGTGAACTCCAGTAGAGCCCAACACAATGCCTTCAGTCTTGATCTCAAGTTTTGCTTCATCTCACATTGGTCAGGTAAACTCTCAAACGGATGATGTGGGCTAGGGACGTGCCCCCTGGGAAGGACAGGGGTAGAGTACCTGGCTTGTTGTCTATTCTGGAAGAGGAAGACCTGTCCAGACTCTCAGTCCTTTCATCTGCTTCTCAGCACATTGGCTACATTCACTCTGGTCACTTTGTTGTATAGGGGCACATGGCCGTAGGCTGCCCTAGTTTATCATCTTCAAGTTTATGGCCCAGGGGGCAAAGGGGATCTCTCCCTCTGCTCTGGTTTGAAAAATCCCAGGGAAAGACTCTGACTGGTCTAACTTAGGTCCCACGTCCATTCAGTGTTCAGAATTCTGATTAGCTCACACATCCAAAACAAGTATGAATGCACATGCCACAGGGTAAAGCTTTTAAATGTAATAACCACTATCTACTATTTACATTATTTCCCCCTCTGAATTTTCATGATCAGAAATATAGTGATTTCTAGTTGTCCCTGTCTACTTAGGGTACAAATGGGAAATATGCTAATACCAGTTATAGGTTTTTGCAGAGAGATTTTCTATTTGGCCTTTTCAGACCCTGTACTCATCTTTCTCTAGTTTATTTCCTACATGCTGGATACTCCTTGCCTCCCAGTTTGTCAGATCCATGCTGTTTACAGAGATCATGGGTAGTGGAGCAGACAGGCTGTGGATTCCCCTTACAGCTCGGCCTTGGAGAAATTCCCACATCTGCTGTCACAAGTAGCCTGACCCTGAGGCTCCCCGGGTGTTCTTAGAGATTGGTGCAGGTGGGTTCCTGCTACTCTTGGTAACTCCCTTCCTCTCTCCTCCCTCCCACTTCTCTGGGTACATACTGCAAGAGCAGGGATCGTATTGTCCTTTGATTCATTGACGAAAGGAGCCCATTGTCCCACCTTGGGCACCAGGAGTGTTGACCATCTGGATATCACCTCTGTAGGTGGCATTGTGCTTAGCACCGACTACTTTAGGAAGTGAAGGAACTGGCCGGTGATCAATATGATCCTGCCCATGCAACACACGGTGTGAGTCGGGCTTTTCCTGTAGAGAAATATACCTAGATGATGTTTCCATATGCGCAGAGGCAGTCCCTGAGCCCTGCAGTGGTCCTGTGTGCTCTAGGGATTTGCTACAGATTCTGTCTCGGGATTCATCTGTCCATGTCCTGCCCTTTCCCGTCAGTAATGAATGAGGATCCCTGATGAGATATTTCGGATGAGACCTGCTGCCCATGTTGCTAAGGACATCTGTCCCTCCGTGGGAGGGAGGGGATGTTGTGCAGCCGGGATTCTGCCTTTTGGATTTGCACAAGATAAGGTACTCGGGCAACCTGGTGGTAGCCATGCTGCCATTATCACATCCCATTGATCCAGCCATTCTGATTCAGAGTTGGTTTAATCATTAACTCTGAATACAGTTTGATCTCCCACATGAAATGGAGATAATAATATGTGTCTCCTGGTGAAGTATTAAATAAGACCCTGTGGTGAAAGCTCTGTATGAACGCTGGCTCTGGGGGGCCTTGCACGCGGGTAAGTGAGGGCACCCCCAGCTGAGAGGTGGGGTGCCTGTGACGATCGCAGCCCTGGAGTCTGTGCTTGGGGAGGCTTTGCTGAGGGTCAGCCTTGCAGCTCTTGTGCGTTCAATGGTGGCATTGAGTGTGATGTGCAAGCAAGGCCTTCCACCAGCTGGGGAAGGGTTCCCCTCCTCTCACACGTGTTTAAAGCCGCCCCACCGGCAGAATGGAACGTGGCCCTACTGGTGTGGTGTCGAGGCTTTCTGTCTCCTCCTCTTGCCAGCCATAGCCCTGCTGGGGCCGACTGTGTCCTGGTGGCTACAGGCTTTATCTGCTTTTGCTCGTGTCCATGGTGACCAAAGGTGTCCCTTCCCTCTTCTCTCCACTAGAGAAAAGATCCAGTAGGACCATCAGGAGCCCCATCTTGAAGGACCACTGAAAGTCCTTCTGGATCAGTGGGGATTTTTACCTCTTTGAGAAATGAGTAAAAGCCATGTACCCCTCACCTCAGTGAACAGATACCCAACTGTTCATGTACAATTTCTTGTGGCTCATGGAAACCCCACTCCACACCCCGCTTAAAACTCCTGGCCTGCTTCTCATAGCTCTTTGGGCAGGATGCGCAATTATCCAGTGTGTCACTGATGATAATGCCCACGATCAGTTTATGACCTTGAGAAAAACATATTTTTCCACCAAAATATTTCATGTAGATGGCTGTAATTTGCTTGAAAACAGAAGGAGGGAACAAAAATCATTTTCTGATTTGACTATGGCCAGCTTTCAAGGCTAGAATGAATGCAGTTAGTTCTGACTCCACCCCTTGCCTGGTACCCACCCCACCACGCACCCCAGGATTCTGCCTTCCCAGACATTCCTCAATGCCTATTTCATTCCACTCAGACACTTGGTAGCCTCTTGAAGGTGGGAGAAGGGCATGGAGTGGCATTGGAAGAATGCACTGTGATTCTGGTGATTCCTGCCACAAGGGTTGAGAGAGGAGAAGGCAAATACAGGCAGAAGGCCAAATCTGGAGGGACACTGAAAATCTAGAGGTGGTGGCTGGGTAGAGTAAGCATGGCACCCAAGCATCGACACCAGGCACTGTTCTAATTCTAGACATGGCTGGTATCAGAGGAGCCAGTAATATGGGCTGATGAAGAATGAAGGAGTCAAGCACGTGGGAAGTGGTCCTCTGAGGATTCTTTTTTTTTTTTTTAAGATTTTATTTATTTATTCATGAGAGACACAGAGAGAGAGAGAGGCAGAGACACAGGCAGAGGGAGAAGCAGGCTCCATGCAGGGAGCCTGACGTGGGACTCGACCCCGGGGCTCCAGGATCACACCCCCGGCCGAAGACCATGCTAAACCATTGAGCCACCTGGGCTGCCCCCTCTGGGGATTCTAGATTCATGTGGAAGGTCTAGTCCTAGGGCAAGACCCTGGAGGGCTAGGTAAGGGGGGCAAGGTAGGAGGAGCATCAGGTGAGACATTCAGGTTGGATGTAGGCAATAGCCCAACTCTGCAGCCAGCCTGGCATGGGGGCACTGCAGAAGGAGGGGTTGCAACCCAGATCCTATTAGGGGGGCTACAGGATCCCCAGTCAGACCGGCTGGGATGGAGTGGGATATCGAGAGCTCAGTAGCTGTGGATGGACCAGGAGTCCCCCTGGGTGAGGGCCAAGTAGGCAGATGCTGTGGACATACATGTTGCCTGTTAAAACAAACAACTCTCCAAATGACAACGGCTCTGGAGTAGAAAATCATCTGAGACATCTGAGCAAGTGTGATTAAAACCATATGTGCAATTTTAATATGTGATCTTAAAATTTAAAGGCTAAAAATATTTCAAGACTGAGAAAATGCTTAAACTCCTCCTCATTGTTCCCTGGCTTTTAAGATTCAATAGTCAGTGAAGTACCAGCCTGCCAGTCAGTGGCTCAGGGTGGAGCCATCCAGGCCCTTGCAGAGGGCATGGCTCCTGTGGCCTGACTTGTAGGTGAGATCAGGCACGTGCCCTGCAGGAGGAACAAATGGGGAGGGGGAGCTCACATTTGCTGAGTGCCTCATATGGGTTGGGTACCCCACTCTTGTTATCTCACTTGGTCCTCACAAAAACCTGGTAAATTGGAGGAGGAAACAGGCTCAGAGAGGTTAAGAAATTTCCCAAGGTCGCCCAGCTTGCTTGTGGTGCAAGACTTGAACCCACTCTGGCTCTCCTTCTAACCTGCTACCTCCCAGCGTCACTTTTGAGACATGCAAATGTGTGTCTCACAGCTCAGTTTTGGAAGATGTCATTTTGCAGAAGTGCTTGTGAGATGGGAAAGCCAGGGACAGTGGAGATGGGAGACGGTGCAGCTGTCCTGGCTGGTGAGCCTTCCTAGTGTTCTGGCTTTGTAGGTGCCCCTCGGTCCCTTTCTGCAGCTCTGCGTGGGAGAGACATCTGAGGGGCATTTGTGGTCACTATTAGTTGCTTATATCACTCCCGCTTATCAAGGTGGAAGGGAGGAGAAAGAGAAAAGCGCACAGCACAGAAAATGTGGGAGCTGTGATGACCAGAAAAACAAATGCCTGCTCTGGGGGAGGCGGGGTGCATCGTGACTGTGGAGTAGAAGGAAGCGTCTCAGCTAGGTCCTCTTGGCTGAGTAGGACTTCCAGGGGTGTGTGGATGGGCCTCGGGGGACAAGGTATCCCCTGAAATTACATGTAAAACATTATAATGTGTGCTTTTTGCTGGGGGAGGAGAGTCGACGGTTTTCATGGGCCCCGAGAAAAGACTGAGACCTCCAGAGTCTGAGCCTGCTGTTGGGGAGGTTGGAACCGATGCCCCATGCTTATTCATTTCATTTTGTCCTAATGCTAAGAACAGAAAACTGGGCTTGTGTAGCCCAGGATTTCTGGGCTATTCCCAGGCCAGAGATGCTGGTAATTATGGTGGCAGGATACACGGAATGGAACTGTATGCGGTCGTGCAAGAAAGCAGTTGGGGCTGCGCCCTTACCGAGTTTAGCTCTGCATTGTCAGTTCTACAATTTTAAGGGCCATTTAGAGAAACAGACGTATTGGGGGGAGGGTAGGGAGGGGGCAGGAGGCCCAGTAGAGAGGGGTGTGCCTGTGAGTGCTGCGCGAGGCAGATCAATGGCCCTTCACAGCTGCACTCTCAGGAATCTGGGGGGGCCTAGGAATCTGGGGGGCCGTCCTTACCTCCGTAAGCCCTGAAGTCCTGTCGCTTTTAGGTGAGGGTTTGTGCTCCGGCCACAGGAGCTCCTCCCCGGCCAGGGCCCTGGGAGGCTTGGGAGACAGGGTTGCAGGTAAACACACATTTGCTGGCCCTGGGCTGCCCAGGCACTTGCCATGTGGCTCTTCAAGAGGCCAAAGCTGCAGAGGACAGTCTTGGATGTTTTCAGTTGGGCCAATCCAGGTTAATCGTCCCTGCTTCCTAGGACACCAGGGGAAATGGAAATGGTAGTAGCTTAGGTCTTACCCCCTAGCTCATTAAGGCTGTGTTTGTTCACTGAGAGTCTGATCACTGGGGTTTAGGGGAGGCAAAAAGCCAGGAGAGGTCACTCTGGCTGAGGAGGTGGAGTCTCAGTGGTTGCCATGAGAGGTTGGGCTGTTTTGACCTCCATGACTAGAGTTCATCCCTTGACTGATGCTCTGAGTGTGTCCCTGTGGGCAGGGACGAGCCAGACCTTGCAGCCTTGGACCAGTGCCCTCTGGTGACAGTGTGGCCCGCCATGGGCAGTGTCACTGTCCACAGGGCTGCCAGACAATGACCAGAAGCGCCTCTGTGCACACAAGGCTTGATATCTTGATTCTGGGCTGGCTTTGGGGAGAATGGAGGAGTATTGGCAGCTTTGTTTTCCCGGTTTCCCTGAAATGGGGAAAAGCAAATACCTGGTAGGCACATCTTTCTGCGCCCCAGACCTCTCCTCCAGTGTCAGGTCAAATCGAGGTTCTCCCTCACCGGGAGCCTGATCTGGTGAGGACTGTAGCCTCTGGGAGAAGGACTCTTGTACACTTTCAGGGAGTGAGCACAGGGAGTGAGCACGTGTCTGTGGGATGTGGCTGGCAGGCAGCTCCTGTTTCCATGGTTACTAAATAGGGCAGGTTAGTATTAGGGCTGCCTAAGGAAAAAACGGCATTGAGGGCAATACTTGAGCTGGGGCCTTCCTCTGGCCTGCTTTAACCCTCTTCCCAGACAGAGGGGGCAGCATGTGACTTGAAGGCATGAGAATCTCCCTCAAGGGTCTACCTGGCTGCCCTGCCCTGGCTTTTTTCACAGGCGTGTCTCTTGGTGTAGAGGAACAAGTCGTCCAGGAGGCTGGAGGGGCACGTTAGAGAGCACAATTTCCCCAGAGTTTTGTGTGCTGCCCAGCATCCCTCCCTCTCCGTCAGTCCCTGGGGTTGCCCTAGAGACACTGACCCCTGTCCTGAGAAGAACATGGTCTGTAGAAAACCTGGAATCCAAATTTGGTCTTAAATCACATGCACCAAATCATCAGAGTGACCCCCTGCCCCAGGTCACCGCCTTTTCATGGGGCTGTGTGAGTAACAGATTTAATTATAAGACATTAAAAAATTTTTTATTTGTGTTTCCATGTGATTACATACCAGGTTCTGCAATCACGGGCTGGAGTCCCTGGTCCTTTGTCCGTTCTTTGCTGAGTGACACGCTGTCCTGGTCTTCTGTTTCTTTGTAACTGCAATAGAATAATCACTGTTAGGAGAACGTGGGAGAATTGATCAGTGTGGATGCAAATATTGAAAAGCATAACAAGTCAGTGAAGGGCACTTTGCAAATTCACGCAATTACCATCTTTTGTTGCAACAACAACACGTTATTTTCATCTTCCTCCTTGGCCATTTCCGGAGAAATTTATTAAAACCATTGAATGCTATTTCAGGAATTCTTTTTGGTGTGGAACAAGAAAATTAAAAAGTGCTCTTGCGTGGCTCAGTGGGTTGAGCATTGGACTCTTGGTTTCAGCTCTGATCATGATACCAGGGTGGTGAGATGGAGCCTGGCCTTGGGCTCCGAGCTCAGTGGGAGTCTAGGTCTCTCTCTCTCTCTCTCTCTTTCTCTCTCTCCCTCTGCTCCTCCCCAGTGCTCTTGCACAGGCACGCTCTCTCTCAAATACATCTTTTTTTTTTTTTAAGTGCTTAAGAAACAGTTACCTAGTAAGATGAGCCCACTCATTAATCCTGACAACCAATTCTATGGGCATTTGGGGGACATTTGTGAGAGTAAACAGAGGTAGCCTTAGACAAGAGCCGAGATTCTACAGTGACCTGAAGATCTTCTGTTTTGCCTTTACCCTGGCCCGGAGCACTTGATCACTTGATGACATAATTCTTGGTAATTTACAAGTCTGAGGTATTTGCATATTTCTTTCCGGACCACACTTCATTCAGACTTTCTGTGGTTAGAGTAGGAGTTCAGAGGCTTTGACCAATCTCTCTGAAATTTTGTGTGGGATTTAAGGAGCTGCTTTCTTTCCTTTTCCCATAGTGGGAATGGTGCTTTTTTGTAGCCTCTTGGGGGAGTTTCTTACCTGGTGTAGTGTGTTTCCTGCCAAAGGGGATGAGCAAACAAAATTGGGTCCCTTACCTGGTGGCTATAGGTCTGCTTGGGCCCTGACTGCACGTGGACTTACTTTTAAATCCCATCTAATAGAAATAAGGGCAAACAGAGCAAATGCTTGCTCATGGATACAGCATATGGATCTTGGAGGACAGTACCCACCTACCAACTGGGCCATCTCCAAGGGCCCCTCCAGCTCAAAAACACCATGAACTCTCCCATCCTTGATGCTTGCTTCCAGGTTCTTGGGTGGACTTTCCCGGACCCAAGAGCCCCCAGGGCTGCACATCTGACCTCCAAAATCACGGAGGAGAAGGACTGAGGGAGAACAAAGGAAGTCACCTCTCCCCTCCCCCATCATTCTTGTGGTGACAGACCTTTTGTAGCTCTATCCCTGCATCCTGTGTATTTATTAGGCTGCCCCTCTGCCCATTCAGGCCATGTTCAAGCACAGAAGCTGCTCACCAGGCATTGAACAAACAAGTCTCTATTTTTACAGGCAGACTTGACCTAGTCCAAAGGCCGAGGCCTCCTGAGGATTTGACACTAATCCTGTTGGATATTTCTCATACCTCCCTCATGCCTCATCTGGTGTTGTTCCTTTCTGGACTGAATAGGTTCTGTTTCTTCCTCATTACAAGTTTCTGCCTGTGTGAAGTTTCAGAAAGCTTCAGGACACATTCCAGGTTTGAGTGGCCGAAGCCACAGAAAGGTAATGTTTGGAACCATAGGACAGGAAGAGCTACAGGCAGAGACCGGGTTTGATGAAAACCAGAATTGTTGAGCATCCACTCTAACTGGAATGCAAGAAGAGAAGCAGTCACTTTCCCCTGAAGGTCGTAGGAGCTCTTGGTGGGGGCAAAGGTCTACTTAGCACAGGAGAAATGCGTGGCTTCCCTGGGCCACCTGGTCTGAGTGCTGGATCTGGGTTAGGCAGAGAGGACAATTGAAAATGGAGTATTTGAAGTGAGGGAGGGAAGTGAAGCAAACAGTTGAGTCAGAGGAGGGCACACAGCTTGACCCCCATACTCCCAACAGACTGCTTGGCCAGGTGGGATGGTATGGGGGTGCTCGGGGTGTTTGCTGACAGACTTGCTAATTAAACACCAGAAGACAGTATTGCTTTGCCTTCAGTGATGGCTATGCCAATGTTATCAGCTGCAAAGTGGCTGCCAGGAGCATTCTAATTAAAAATAAACAGTACTGCGGGTGGGCTGGGGTAGAGGGGCCAGGGACCCTGCCCATGTTTCTTAGGACTTCTAGGATTGGTCCTAAGGAGAGTCACACCCCAGTCACCTTTTAGGTCCTTTTCTCAAAGGAGCCTTTGTCTCTTCACAAGGTGGTACGATATGTGCTTCCCTAAACCCTTAGCTGCTGGGGTGGCAAGCAGATAAAGCGTCTAGGAGCAGATTGCCTGGTGTCCTAGCCCTGGGAAGGACAGACGGCCTGAGGGGGCTCATGATTTCTGACAGGTCTCTAAATTGAGGGGACAGCTAAAGCCCAAAGCTCTTCTAAGAGAGGTTAGAATTTCATCAGAGAGCAAGTCTGGTCACATGAGAATTTCTGGCACCGTGTGCATGGCAGGCTGGACACCAGCCTGCTAGAATTGAACGAGTGGATCGTATCGGCTTCAGCGGAGGGGAGAAGTCCCAGCCCGGCCCTGGACTGCGGGCAGGAGCAGCAGAGCCGTCTGTCGCCGCGGGGCTGGGGCTCTGATCACCAAGCCCCATTTCTTTTAACCCTAAAAAAAGTGTGTGGTCCAGGGACTGGACACTGAACGATGCCTAAGGAATGCAGTGCTCTCCACGCCCTGTCGGCAGCCCTGTGCTGCTTCTACCCCTGCAAGCCATTCCTTGGAGCCAAGGTAGGTCGGTTTCAAGATAAGATGCATTGGAGATTGTTTTGGGGAGCCTTGAAAGCAGTAGTCTTCTAAAAGGCACCCGAAAAAGTTTGCAGCCTGCTGGTTGGAAAAACAGAGGCGCTTTCTTTGGCCGGGAGATCTTCCTAAGCCCCTAGTGATGTGCCTCTGCTGGAAGCAAAATCCAGCTGCACAGAAAGGGGGCTCCGAGTCTGCATTTGGGGATGAAGCTCTCTTTCTCAGGACACTCTGTCTCCTTGGGTGGAAATTCTAAACCAAAGGAACTCAGTAAGACAGATCTATTTTTCTTCTTTCTCTCTTTATATCTCCCTTCCCTTGTTGACAGTGGATGTGAGAGGGCTGAGCCCCTCTCTCTCCTGAACCCGCTGGTCCCTTATGTCAATCATGTATATAATATACAGAAACCACCAAAGACCTCCTTTCAAATCTCAGCCAGGTTCCAAAACATTTCAGTATTTGGAACTGTCTTTTCCTTACTGCTACCATTTCGAACCTTTGTTACAAGACACTAATGCCAGAGGTTTTGCGTAATACATCAGCCCACTGTTTATTTTGATGAAAATACTCAAAGAACCTCATTTGACTAATTCCAAGACAAGACCTGTGTTCTGTGTTGCCTGCCTGTGACAACACTAAGAATGAAGATTAATACAGGCTCTCCTTGGTCTGCAGGTTTGTCTGTCTTGGAAAAATCCTGTTGGCCCTTAGCTTGACCATGGAGCTCACTTATCCATAGGAAATAGGAATCTAAAGCTCATGACATCCTTCCCACCCAGATGGTGGAGCTCTGTCTCCGGAGGGACTGACTTATTTCATACAATTGAAAAAGCTACCACAGGGTTATGGTGTTCGGCTTCCTCCTTCTCCATAATGCTTAAAAGAAAAGAGCTCTCAGGAAAACGTAACAGGAAAATCTATTAAAGGGAGAAAGAGCCCTTTGTAGAAAAATATACACCGAGTGGGAAGAGGGTAGGCTTCTGATTTGACTGCCCTGTTGGAGTGTTCAGAGTATCTTTCTCACCATTGAGCAAAGTTCATTTTTGTCTCTTTGTCAAGGGGGATGAGCAATTAGTCATCAATTAAAAGTGTTTTGGAGGGGGGGATGGGCAATTAATCATCAGTTAAAAGTGTTTCCTCTCTGATTTAAGAGTCTCTTTCTATCCTGGAGCCCAGTGGGGTGATATGGGGACCATGTGGTTTCTGGCCTAAATATGGATCATTCTAGTGTTGGGTAGATGAAGTCATGCCATTAACAGTATTTTAAAGCTGTCAAAGATAGACCAGGAGGTCCCAAAGGGACTGTGTGCTGCAGATTGGCAGTATGTTTTCACTCTAATAGAAGTCCTTTCATAAGCCTGCTTTTGCTAATTCAGAAAAGTGCGGCTCAGCATGGATATCTGAGAAAACAGCTTCTAAATATCTGTGAGTGATGAGATTCTGTTGGGATGCCCCTGTTCCTCTGCAGCCGTGTCCAAGGCCTGTGCACAAAGGCCACAGTAATATATGGGGTACAGCCATCCTTGAGCTTCTCCCTCCCTGGCCTCCCCTGACCACCTTTTGACTGGGAGTAGAAACACCTCCTTCCCACCAGGGGCTTCCCACCTCACCCCCAGTTGGGTGCATCTTCATAACACAGGGAGAAGACCTGACTTGCTTGCCCACCAGAGACTGACATTTCCAGACCCAACTTAGGGTCTCCCACCCAATGTCCAGGTGTGCTTCCCTGCACTGTTTTGCTTAGGTAGTTACCTGGGAAAGAAAGTCCTCCTGTGCTTAAATCCCTGCAAGAGTTGCCCCAGTGATAAGGCTGCATTGCTTTATTGACTCCTCCTTTAATTAGGGGTTTCAGGTCTTGCCACTCATAATTAGTTTCCGCTGCAATTAGGGTTTCAAAATTAAGTTGGGATTGATTGCCTGATAGCAAAGTGGAAATAAAGCTCCAGTTCTTGACCGTGTATGCTGCTTCACTTGGCATGGATTTCTCATACCAAAAATAACACTCTGGTAGCCATGGTAACTTTCCATTTGGTCTAATCCATATCATCTCGGGAGAAACTAAAATGTTATTAATAGTGTTTGTTGTATGGGAAGAAAACTAAAAATATAAAGGCTCCTTCATTACACAGGAGACCAATCACACTGGTGCTTTGAGGGAATAAAATCTTACTTGCAGAGATTTGCAGGAATTTAGAATGTATGCAGGGGCCTGGTGTGGACTTGCATATAAAGGCCTTGGAAAGGAGGCGGGCGGGGGGGGGGGGGGTGGGCAAGAATGAAGAGGAGAATCAGGCTATGCAGTCTTTGCTGGGCTCCGGGGAGCTGAGGCCAGAGATGAGACGTTCCAGCCATGTGGAGGGTCATGACCTTAACATCCTGGGTGAGAAATGGAAAGGCTATTTTGCTTGTGCCCAATGGAAAAAGAATTTGGACTGAAAATATTACTGATCCATAACATTACTGGGGCACGTTCAAGTTCAAAAGTCCCTAAATATCGAATGTAGTAGCCCATCCAAGCGTAAGCACTCTTTGGCAGGAATGTGTGTGTGTGTGTGATAAATGACAGTTGAGGACCGGTGCCCCTACTTTGAAGGCCTCACCACAAAAGCATTAGGTCATGGTGTCATTTTCTTACATTTGCAGAAGTTTTTTCAGCTTCCTTCTGAGTTCCTTCACAGGGAATGCAAGTGAGTTGTCTTACAGGAGTCTCAAAACCAGTGCTCCAAGTTGGCAAGGCAATAGTTTACCCCTTCCCACAGAGGAGAAACTGAGGCTCAGAGAAACTGCCTACCCAGAATCGTTAGTGGGGCACCAGGGGTAGAAACCAGGTTCTATCCTTCATCTGGCTTGAAGCCCAATGTCCTTTCTACAATATCACATTAAGGCCATTGAAACCTAAACCGTGGGTGCCCAGGTGGCTCAGTCAGTTAAGCATTCAACTTTGGCTCAGGTCATGATTCCGAGGTCCTGGGATGGAGCCTGCTTCTCACCTTTGTCTCTTATGAATAAATAAATAAAATCTTAAAAAAAAAGAAACCTAAAATGAGATGATACTGTATATATTAATACTTTAGTACACAGTGCAGTTGGGGAAAAATAGTGCAAACTTCAGTTTTTGGGAGAGACTTCATGGGGAATGGAAACGTGGCTTTCAGAGAACAGGTAATCCTGCAGGCCGTGGCAAGACCTCTTTTAGGTCCCTTGTGAACCACAGAAGGAATTTGGTGAGAAGCACAATAGATCCCATTGCTAGAATTGGCAATGAGACAGACCCTCACTTCTTGTCCCCATGTCTCTGACTTTTCTTCTGTGAGGTAGGGGGAAAGAAGCTGAATTTTGCCACCTTACCAATGGCCACTTCTGGGGAAGATCAGTGTGATTTTAACTCCAGGGGATCCGAAGGCAACTTGCAAGTGTAGAATAACCACGTTTCTTTCCTTTTTTTTTTTTTTTTTTGGTAAAAGATTTCATTCATTCATGAGAGACACAGAGAGAGAGGGAGAAGTACCCTATGGGGAGCCTAATGTGGGACTCTATCCCAGGACCCCAGGATCATGCCCTGAGCCAAAGGCAGACGCTCAACCACTGAGCCACCCAGGCGTCCCAATAGCCACGTTTCTGAAGAAGCCTCAACAGAGAGGTTGGAGTCAGTGGGTAAATGAGTCACTTAATCTCCGCTAACTTAGTCAGTGGTCTTGTCCATGAGAAGTCATGGCTTAGAAGGCAGTGGGTTTTAAGCGTATACTTTCCCACACGTAGATTTGGTCATCTTTGCGGCTTAAATGGGGCTGTTGCTACTGTCATGTTTTGTTTTGCTTTCAATCCTTTCCATTGTCCCCAAAAGTATCTGGAGCCTCTCTGAATGCAACATGACAACCCGAGGTGTCCCATCTGCTCATCCCTAGAGGGTTGGATTCCTGGAACTTGTTTTCATTAGAAACTGCCTTCCTGTGTCAGAGCAAATGTGGTAGAGTTGAGGTCCTGCTTGCCTCCCCTGTGGCCGGTCCCTTGGTCTGTTTGCTGCGGTGGCAACTTGGGTCCTAGTCTACCATCCTGGTGCTGATGAGGGCCTGACTTGCCTTAGTCGGTGGGGCTGATGCATCAACAGCACAGGCTGTGCAAGGTGAAAAAAGTCACTGGGGAGCTGTCTCTCCAGAGTGACTCAGTCCTTTCTCATGGCGGTGGCTAGTTGCTCATTTATCTCTCCTGCCCTCCAAAAAGAAAAAAGCCTAGCACAGCTTTTTTTTTTTTTTTTTTTTTTTTTTGAGAGAGACCTAAATGCATTCCATTGGCATCTGGGAGCTTGGGGGATCTGGTTTCAGCATCAGTGAAAGGAAGGACGTGCCTGACAGCGGCTGGGTCCCAGCATCCCCTCTCCACAGACCCCAGAGCTTGGATCCTGGCCAAGGCCTTGTTTTTGTTGGAGAGACGTGGGTGGGAAGCAGAAATGAGACTGGGATCCTGGGAAAATTCTGTTAGTGGGTTTATCACCTCCAGGACTACAGAGAAACAGGCCTATGCCAAACACCGGGGAGGACGCTGGAGAGTCAGGGTGCCCAGGCTCCAGAGACCTTCGTGCTCTGCCACCTGAGAGCTCTGCAGTACGTGGAGGACCAGGCTCCGTCGTGGGTTTAAAGATGTCAGAGACAGCTCTGGGGTCTTTTAGCTGATGCATATTTGGGATGTCTTTAGGCCAACAGAGGAAACTCGGGCTGCCCTGGGAGGGGAGGGGAAGGGAGGGGAGCCTCATGGGTTTGGACTGCGGCATCTCTGTCCTCATCTGGATTTCCAGTGCATGTCCACAGCCCCAGGGGCTACTGTTGGAATCTGGCTCTGGCCATGAGAATGTCATGGCTTATTTTTCTGGCTTATGAAAGAGCTATGATCAGTCTTTTAGTTTGTATAGAGAACAGCTCTCCCCAGTGTCCACTCTGAAACACGTGTGCTATTGCAAAAGCAGTTCTGCACAAAGAACCAACAAGCTAGCTCCCAGTTTTCTTAATAAGATGGAATTTAAGCGACCAGTGAGCCAACCTCTTACTTACAGTTCATCTGCTCATCCCCCCACCGGCACACCCAGTGTGTGTCCTGAGAGCCTCCTGGATGCTGGGGAGACAGTGCAAGCTCCTGCTTGGAGGAGCAGTTGTGTGTCCACTGGGGAGGTGGACTTGCAAGCAGCTCTCTCCATGGTGTGCTGTGAGGCCCCGGCAACGATCTTTTTTTTTTTTTTAAAAAAGATTTTATTTATTTATTCATGAGAGACACACAGGTGGGGGGGCAGGGGGCGGTTGCGCAGAGACACAGGCAGAGGGAGAAGCAGGCTTCACGCAGGGAGCCTGACGTGGGACCCGATCCCGGGTCTCCAGGATCATGCCCTGGGCTGAAGGCAGCGCTAAACCGCTGAGCCCCACCGGGCTGCCCCTGTCTTAATGCAGCCCTGGGGCGGGGGGCTTCCTGGAGGAGGTACCACGGAGCGGCTCCTACAGGAGCAGTAGGTGGAGAGACCTGGGTGAGGGCCTGAAGCACTAGACCTCAGGCCGATGCTGAGGAGGGACAGAGAGACGGAGAGATGGGGGGGGGGGGCAGCGGGGATGGGGAGCAGGGGAAGGTCTGGGGCCTGGTCCTTCTGCGGGGAGCAGCAGCTGGAGGAGCATAACCAGCGTCTCCCCAACTCGTGCCCGTGTCCTTGAAGCTCCGGTCAGCTCTGCTGCCCCTGCTCGGCTGACTCCGGTCGGCCTCCCTCCACCTTCTCTTTAGGCCCTTTTTAAACACTCAGAATATCTTGTTTCCTCACAGCAGCGGGTCAGACCATCAGGCACGATAATCTTCCGTCCCCACGCCCGCCCGCACAAGCCACAGCTATGGCCAGATCCAGATCCCCGCCTCCTCCGAGGATGAAGTGTCCCTGTCCCGACCACGGCCGGCCTAGCCACCTGTGCCCACAACCACCCCCTCCTCGAAGATTCCTCGCCGTTGGTCTCTCCTCAGCGACCTTCGGCCTGCCTCTCTCCACCAGCACTTCCCTCGTAGTTTGCAAACATGCTTCGGTCTTTCTCATTCTAAAAATACTACCTATTTCCGTGTCTTCATTTCCTGGTCCCTGTCTTCCTTCACCCAGAACCTGATGAACATGACCTCTGCTTCCTCACTTCCCAGTGGCCACTCAGCCTCCTTCACCCCACCAGGAGCCTTGCCAAGTCCAGTGGATGCTGTCCAATCCTGATCTTATTGGAACCCTACTGCACTTGGCATTAGTGGCTCTTCCTTCCTGAAAGTCTGTTCTCTTGACCACTAGGACACTGCACTCTGCTTATTCTCCTGGATCCTTCCTGACCACTCCTACTCCACTGCTAGGGACTGTCTTGTGTCGCCCCAAAATTCATATCAAAATCTTAACCTCGAGTGGGCTGTATTAGGAGGTGGTACATGGAGCCCTTATTAATGGAATTAGTGCTCTTACAAAAGAGATCCCAGGGGGCTCTCCAGCCCCTTCTGCTACGTGAGGACTCAGTGAGAAGAAGGCTATCTGGAACAAGGAAGCAGGCCAGACACTGAATCTACTGGCACCTTGATCGTGGACTTGCCTTCAGAACTGTGAGAAATCTATGTTTGTGGTTTCAGCCACTCAGTCAATGTATGGGTTTTGTTTGTTTGTTTGTTTGTTTGTTTGTTTGTTTAATAGAAGGTCCAATAGATTAAGACACTATCTTCAGTTTTTCTTTTTGGCCTACCTCTTGAAGCCAGCATCCCCTGGCCCTCTTCTGATATGTCCTCATCACCCCATCTCTTAGGTGGGATGAAATTGAGATAGACTCCCTCTCATTCCGAGGATTCCACAGCTTGTGTGCCCTTCTCCCCACAGCACCTGGACCCCACGGCCTGGTGAGCCACTCCCACAGATCTGCTCCCTCTGCGATTCTGTGTTGAGTGTTGGTGGCTCAGCATCTTCCAGGAGCTTCCATGCCTTATCCTCCCATTCTTCTTTCATATCTCATCAGCTATGGCTTATGATTTTACTTGTAAACATTTATCTCATCTGTCTCTTCCCCCCTGACCCTACCACCAGTACTGTGCTAATTCAAGCCCCTCTATCTCTTGCTTGGAATTCTGGAGTAGCATCCTAACTGGTCCTCCTGCCCTAAATCTTCATAGGAAGTTATTTCATTTTCATGTGTGACATTTCTAGACATGGGGATTATACTATATCCTTAAGGCAATGCACTTCCCCATGTGAAACAACTGTAATTGCTAGAAGGTCCCTCCTCACATTGAGTCAAAATCTATGCACTGCAGTGTCTACCTTATTCTGCAGCTAAGTGGGCATAATAGCCCTTCAGATACATTTCTTCCCTCGCATTATTGTGAGCATGTCTATTTTGAGACCAAATTGGTTGGTATGAGTGAACACCTAGTAAAACTCTGTGTGTGTGTGTGGGGGGGGGGGATGATTCTAGATTACTTTCCCTAGGGATGTGAACCAAGAATATTTGACCATCATCTTGAGATGGTAACAGCCCAGTCCTTCAGCTGTTTCCACACAGCCCTCATGTTTCTTTAAGTCTGTTCTGTATGGACTAAATATTTCCAGTTTTTTGTATACTTTGGGGGACTTGGATTTTAGTTTTTAGTCAATCCCTTATTCTGTAAGTCTAAACAAATCATGAAAATTCAGGGCCTCGGTGATGTTTTCTCTTGGGATGTTTTCTCTTACTACCTGTTTAACTCTAGGGATGTTGTACAGATTCGTGAGATCAGAGTTGTGTTGTTTTGGGTCTCTGAAGTTCAGCTGCTGTTTTTCCATTTCTGCCATGACCTCTAGCATGGTGATTGTGGTTTGCAAAAGCTTGTTAGATGAGATATGTGGGTGTCAAGTACTTTGAGCTCCTCTGGGGAGAAATACACTTTAAAATGATGTGAGAGTTTTTTTTTTTTTTTTAAGATTTTATTTATTTATTCATGAGAGACATAGAGAGAGAGAGAGTGGCAGAGACACAGGCAGAGGGAGAAGCAGGCTCCATGCAGGGAGCCCAACGTGAGACTCAATTCCAGGTCTCCAGGATCACACCCTGGCTGAAGGCAGGCCCTAAACCACTGAGCCACCCAGGGATCCCGACGTGAGAGTTTTATGTTAGAAGTGGTAGAGTTGATGTTTGGCCAAAACCCATCTTGTGATGAATCATTTGGTTTTACTGAGAACCTACTGTGTACTTGGTCCTGATATATGATGTGCTCATCCTAAAGCAGATGTCTGAGACAGTTGTTAGTCGTGGTATGTTTTTGGAGAGATAAATTTGGAAAGTGATTTATTCTATACCTCATGCTGAAAAGGTTTCTGAATCTTTGGATTTTCCTCTGTGTGTTTGGCATTTCTCGTTTTTCTTTCCAGTGATATCTCCTAGTGTCTTTCACCATGATGCATTTTGTTTATTCAGTAGTGCCTCATTCATTCAAGGTGAATTAAGAAAAGGGTGATGCAGTTGACCCTGAACAACCCCTTCATGTAAAATTCATGTGTATATTAACTACTAAGAGCCTACTGTTTACTGGAAGCCTAGCACAGTCAACTAATGTGTATTATTTATGTTATATGTATTATTCACTGCTTCCTTACAATAAAGTAAGCTAGAGAAAACAAAGTATTATTATGAAAATTGTGAGAAAGAGAAAATACATTTATGGTACTGTGCTATATTTACTAAAAAAGTTCTGCATGGAAGTGGACCCACACAGTTCTCATCTGTGTTTTTCAGGGGTCAGCTATATTTGAATTGATTTTGATTTTCTGATATTATTACTGAAGAGCAAATAGGGCATCTGTTTTGAAAAAGCAGCTATGTTCCACCAAAGTACTCATAATTTGGATTGAGATGAATTAACAAGTTTGAATTACCAGTGGGAAAGATTTCTGGCTTGGATCTCCTTGCATCCTGAACTTTGGTCAGCCGGTCTTCTCAAACCCTTGTCTTGGATCTGCCTTAGCCAGGGAGCCTCGGTTTCTCCTTTCTCCATAGATGCTAACAAAGCACTCTTCTTACTGAATGGAATAAATCTCACTACCAGACCCAGTGATTAATATTTCACTTCATTGTCTCATTTAGCCTGTGTGCCGACCTGGTGAGAGAAGTATTAACAGAAGTCAAGAACATGGTTAAAGGGAGCAGAGCAGTTTACAGTGGGGTGGGTGGGGGTATAATAGGTTGACTGGTACTCAGCTTTGATGTGAAACCTTTTTTTTCACAGACCCACTGAATGATTAAGTGCAAGCAGTGACCTTCAGTCTTCATCCTGATTTCTCACTGGGAGGAATCAGAAAACAGGGCTACCTCACGGGGATGATTTGGATGTTGCTTCTCTGCAGGCTGTTCCAGGAAGTCATCATCTAAATTAGATCTAGAGGGGAAGGTATCCACCACAGCTTCCAGCAGGGCAAGATGCGAACAAACGATTGTTGAAAATCTCATTGTGTTTCAGTTTGTCTTTTACCAGGGAAAGATGAGGCCCCCTTGGAGCTGAGCACTGAATGAGCCCATGGGTGCTTTGGCAAGAGGGTAAGGACATCATGGGCGAAGCCACTAGGGCAGGCAGCTGGGAAAGGAGATCTTACGGTGTAAGGAGTGTGTTGAACAATTTGTCACCCGTGTAGGTAACCATTGTGAAGGAGAGTGGCCACATAGGTCCATGTTGAGTGTGCTGCTCAAATTCCTCTTGCAGTTTTTACACTCATCAGTCTCCAGTGAAAAATAATTGTCAGTCCGCTGGTGTTCCATCAGAATGAAACGGAGCATCAAAAGCAATACGGTCACGATCCTGCAGGATGGGAAGATGTGGAGACCTTGCCCAGAGAACGATGGGGGGATAAAAGGCATCAAGGGTTGAACACCCAGGGGAGCTGCGTCCTACAGAATGAGCCTAAAGCAATTAGATAAGCCTGGGGGAATCAAGTTACTGCCGCCCCTAGGGGATGCGTTGGGTTAAGCCTCAGACCTGCAAGATTTAAAATCAAACTAGTCTTTTTCCATCACACAAATGGGAGGCAGAATTTTAATGGAAATCTCTCAGAACCTGGATAAACAAGGAGTTCCACAGTTTTTCTCTTCATATTTCCTATTCATGGTTTATGAGCCTCTTTTGATAGGTGTTTGATAAGGTTTGATAATGAATAAAAATGAAATCTCTTGGATTTGGGTTCTCTGGTGGGTTTGATGGCAGTTTCCTGGCTGTGCTAGGGGTCTGATGGCCCCTGAATCATCCTTTGTCTGTGAAAAGAAAAATCACAAGTAGTAGGAAAATGAAGCATCTTAATTTAACAGCAAATTACAAATCTGTTTTTAATGGCACTGGAGTAAGACTCTGGTGTTAAGTGTGATAAATTATACAGGTTTAATTATAAAATGGCATCAAAACCCATCTGCACAATCTTTTCTGAAGATGAAATTCTTTCTAGGATTTGGAAAGGAGAAATTTATGTCTTCGAGGTACTTAAACATTAACATCAAATTCATTAAAGTGTTTCAGAATGCTAAAACTTTCTGAGATTTTATGAGATGTCTTCTCTATGGACTCCTTTCTCAGAAGGGGCCAGAAACCCTCGCTGACCACAGATAGGATAGAGAATTCTGAGAACTTCAGCAAGACTGCAGCTGTTGTACATTCTCTTCAGATGTCTTGTCCCTCAAAGAGGCTGTAACCCATCAGGCCACAGAGTCCTTCTTACCCACGCCTGCATCTCCTGCCGGATCTGGTCCTGGAGGCCACGTGGCTCAGCGGGCGCTCAGTCTTTGAGTTTAATCAGAGGCATGGTGTTCCAGTGGCTATCAAGCTCTTGATTTAAGACTGACCCCTTGATTATTTCTGCAGAACTTTGGCCAAGAAGGTGAAGTAATCAGAGGCATAGCGTTCCAATGACTATCAAACTCTTGATTTAAAACTAACCTCTTGACTGTCCATGTGGCACTTTGGCCAAGAGGGTATAGTATGTATGTACATATGGGTTAGGAAGCTGCCCACAAAGACTATTTCACTGAGTTTTAAGGATTGAAAGGAGCAGGCTCAGGGAAGGGGCCCAGGTGAGGCCAGAGGTCCCCATTTGTCAACAGCCCAACACTTGAAAGGTGGCGACATGCTTGGGGTCTCCCTTCTAGCCCAGGGAGCAGCACCTTTGTGTGAATTTGAATAAGGTACCCATCCTCAATATAGTTTCTTGCCATCTGCCAGACAACTGTTGTAATCAGTATGGAACTTTTCTGTGGCTGTGTATGAAGGGCACCCCCTTAGATGTAGTGCCACTGTGTTGTACATGTCTTGGAGCCAATGGCCAGGCCCACCCACTGGGCTAGACCAGGCTGAAATACCCATTTGCCCATGCCACTATTTGCTTTGTCTGCCAAATAGGATATTTAAAATTGGAATTTGAGATTTTTTTTTTCCCCTCTTAGGACTTTTATTTACAAAGTCAATTGTTTACTTAACTAAAGCCTTTGGCGTTAATCATAGTTATTAGCATGGGAATGCTATTTATCTAGCCTGGCACCCAGTGGGAAAGCTGGATCAGTACATTCAAGCCTTTTTTCATTTATCTTTGGAGTATAATAAAATATTTTTAGGCAAGCCATAAAACCAGTGAGTGTTGATAAAAGGTAACACAGAACCCAGTATAGAAATTGTCTCATATAAAGGCTTGAAGATTGCCACAAATACTACCTTCTTTCCTTCCATTCTGCCTCAGATGAAGTCATCTGGGGTGCTGGCTCAGAGTTGATGGGGCTTAAAGCTTGGGGGGAACTGGATTTTTGTTTTTTGGCCAGTGGGCAGGGTTAAGAGTGGCCAGAGTAATTGGTATTTAGTCCTCCTGTGGGTTCATGATCAATTGATGCAGGTTTTCAATGGTAACAGTACCACCTGGATCTCTAAAAGCCCTTGATATACTTTGGAATTTGGTTATAAACTAGTCCACTGCTTGAAATTCAGCACAGGGCAGGGACTCAAAGGAGCTGAGTTTCTGACATCTCCAAAGAACCTCATTTTTAGGCAGATTTACTTACCCTACACGTAGCAGCCTTAACAAGGGTTCAGGATGCTTCATGTCATAGTTAGCCAGCGTGTGCTTTTTTGAGAGTGGAAGCTCAATCCCTTTGTACGTTCGTGTTTATTTAGGGATTGCGATGACACAGGCGCCAAGGCATCACAGGCTTGGTGGATTCCAGATGAGGGTCTGTCCTTTTGGATTCCTGCATTGTCCCAGCCTGGGCCACCTGGTGGCAGTTCAAGGCATGTCCCTGAGGGGTTTCCCACCAGCTCACAGGAGGACACGGGCTTCCCTCAGAAAACAGACCGATTTTGAATGACGATCCACGACACCAGGCACACTTATGATGTTGTTTGTGATCATAATTTCTGGATTAGATTTGTAGAAACATGTGACCTGCTCAGTTGTTTGGTGCCACTTGATGAGAGGCCTGGGCTGTTGTTGACCTCTCCCTCAACTGAATAAACCTTGTCCAGAGCAGAAGAAAGGAAGCTTTTGTTTGAAAAAGCCGGTAGCATTCTGGGTGCTGTGGCCCGCCACTCCTGACTGGGATAGAATAGCCCAGAAGCTTGCCTCCCTCTTCATTCTCATTCTCTCTCTCTCTCTCTCTCCCCCCTCCCCTGCCCTCTTCTCCCTTCCCCTCCTCTTCCCTCTCATCATGCAGATTCCCTTCTTCCTTTTTTAAATTTCAAGCAAGTTAATTGCCAGCCGTGATCATGGAATGAATGACTAGAAAATCATCTCAATTTTAAAATTTCAACAAAAACATCCATGACTAAGCAAGCCTCCAAGGCCCCGAGGGACACATAATCTCTGTACCGGGACTTCTCAGCCTTGTGCAAAACACAATGCTTCCTTGGCACACTCACCCTGCCGCTCGGTCACCTATGTGCTGCGGATGTGCGAGCCAGCTGGGGCTGAGCAGGAGCACGTGTTGATACTGAGGTGCGTGCACGCGTGCAAAGTGCTTCCCACCGGGGCATGTGCCTCCTCACGGGTGGTCAGCGTCACCCCGCACAGATGAAACCAACACTACTGAAAACCCCAAGAACCATTGACTTTGAACTGAAATAGACCATAAATAAACCTATGCCTAAGGAGAAATGGATTGTTCCAGCTTCTAGCTCTTTTATTCCACCAGAACTAAATTCTCAAAGGCCAGTTATCTCTAAAACCTTCCAATGGATTTCATAGTTCTTTTTTAAAAAAATTCTTTTGTGAAGTGACTTTCCATTCTTATGGCTAACAGTCCTTTTTGAAAGGGGTTTCAAATTCTACATTGTTTCAAGCAAGCACCTGCTGTGTGCCAGACAGGGTGCTGGTGCGGGGGTGCTTGATGTACCTTAGATGAGATAGTCCTCTGAATTGAGAACTCTTACCCGTTGGTGCATATAGAAACAAGTAAAGCAAAGTCCCCAGGCTGGGCTCCTGCCTCTGGGAGCCTCTGCAGGTGTGTCACTGCTGACACGCAGACTCCCACTGCCAAACTACTGCCAAACGGCAGTACCCTGGCCCACCTCCCCCACCAGTCAAGCCTCTGCTGGTTATTTTGAGGGGATCCACAAGGGATCCTCACATAGGCATCCATAGCCCTCTTGTGACCTGGGACTTCTAGCAGATTCAGACCTAGATCCCGGTATGCGGTGTCAGTATATTGAGAGGGTGGTTCACTTCACTGGGGTTAAAAGAAATGCATTCAAAGTTCAGGGGTCTGGGAGGCTAGGGCTGGATAGGGGTCTATGTCCCTCATGAACCAGGTCTGAGCCCTGGGAGAGTAAAACCCAGGCATAGGAGCCCATCAAGTTTTTTGTGGGGGTGCTAGGAGAGTCTCTGGATCTCATGTCAACCCTTGCTGGGGCACCCCTTGATGTCTCCGGGCCGGGAATGCTGTGATAAGTGTGTGGCCTAATAGGTGACAGTACAGGACCAGAGATGCGGGTAGGGAGATTGTTACAAGGCTATTACAGAAGTTCAGGGAGAACAGAACAGGGTAACCACAGTGGGGACTAGAATGCATGTTGGTAAGAGGTAGAACCAGGAATATTTGGCCAGGATCAGCACATTTCAAAAGTCTCCGGCTGGCTTTGTGCCCCAGGCCCCAGCCTGGCCCTTTTGCTACCGCAGCCAGATTGATCTGTCTAAAAGCATCTTTGTTTTGTACCTGTTGCCTTCTTAGGCAGACTCTTGCAGTGACTCACTCTCTGGAGTGTGGAGGTCTAACCTCCCAGCCTCCAGTATCGGACTCCCCTCCATCCGATCCCTGCCTTTCTGGATCAGGACTCCTTTGACACAGGTGGCAAGTATCCAGAGCAAACTAGCTTCAGTTGCAAGGAGAGTTTGCTGGTTGATGGAGTCAGGTGGCGCTGAGGGATGGGCGTGCCTCCGGGACATCTTCCTTTTTTTTTTTAAAGATTTTATTTATTTATTCATGAGAGAGAGAGAGAGAGAGAGAGGGAGAGAGAGAGACAGAGAGGCAGAGACACAGGCAGAGGGAGAAGCAGGCTCCATGCAGGGAGCCTGACGTGGGTCTTCATCCCCCGTCTCCAGGATCAGGATCACACCGTGGGCTGCAGGCGGCGCTAAACCTCTGCGCCACCAGGGCTGCCCGCACCTTCCATCTCTTGCTCCCCTTCTGTTTGCACACTAATTTCATTCCCCACCCAGTCTGCTCCACATGGTGGGTCAGTGTGAGGTACGGCAACTGCTATGCTTCTAGTCTCGTGATGTTCTCACCAGAGTGGGCAGTGTCGTCTTCACTCAGTTCCACTTAGAAAAATCCTGGAAAGAAAGAACTCTGATTGAGCCAGCTTGGCTCAGGGGCCCTTGCCTGGGTCAGCCACGATGGCCAGGAAAGTGGGGTCTGAACCACAGGCTTGGAGAAAAGATGGAGCACATGTGCGTGCATGTAAAACCTCTGCTTGCTTCCCACCTCCCCATCCAGAGCCCCCATCTGACCAAGACCAGCTGCTCTTACTTAGCTCACATGCCTCAAACATCTTTCCTCTTCTCAGGTTTTAGCCTCTGGGTCAGATCCTGATTCCCCATCCTGTCATTATCTGCGCCCTACCCCTCCCAGACACACACATACATACACACCTGCATGGGGCCGCAGTGGCTTTTCTCATTTTGACAGGGGAAAACCAAAGGCCAGTGAGATGGAGTAACTTGCCCAGGCTCCCTAGCAGAAGGGCAGGGGTAAGATCCAGGCAAAGTGTCTCCAGAGCTCAGGACTGAGTTTCGATGGTTGTTCTGTGTGTGGTCTTCCAAGAGCACTGGGCCCTCCCAAGGGTAGGGCCCTGGGTGTCACCCCCTGCTGGCAGATAGGTTGGCTGATTGCTTGGTCCTGATTGTTGATGGCTGGGGAAATGGTGCCTTTCCAGTCTTTCCCTTCCTACCTTCAGCCCCTGGGGACAGGATCTTTCCTGGTGATTTGCACAATTTCAAATTCTATGGGAACTAGGAAGTTTTTCTTAGAGGCTGGAACAGAGTAAAATAAATATTAATTATAATGCAGATGACATCTTTTTCTAATCCTCTCGGATGTCTCCTGCATACAGATGAGTGTGGGCCTTCTCTGGGGCTTTCCCACCGCTCTTTCTGTGCACACCCTCCCGCATCCCCAAACTTAGGAACGCAGACCTCCTCCAAGGAGGTCGAGTCCTATTGTTGTGCCTGATTTGAAATGCAGGCTCCGATGCAGGCAGCCCTTGCGAGAGGAGACCCTGAGCTCATTCCTCCTGGGCTGGAACGGCTTTTTCTTTCTGGGAGGGCTGTTGAAATGTGGGTTTCTGCGTTAATCAGAGTTCCCAGCACGTTTGTGAAACTGGCTCTGCACATCCAGAATGTGTTTTCCAACCATCTCCGGGCGCTGGCTATTCCAGCCTGTAGGAACGGACTTGCTGGGGCTGTGTGGGGCTGCAGAGATGTTCAGACCAGATTCAGAGTGGTAGGCATGATTTTTGAGGCCAGCCGCAGCGACTGAGCCTGGCCCTGGCAGGGCAGCGGGGAGCAGAGGTGCTGGGGGGGGGGGGTGTGGGGCCGCCAGGGCTGAGTCCCTAGCTGCTTCCCTCCCGAGCACCCACCTCGCCCTATGCGTCTGTGCATCACACTGCAAACACCTCTGGTGTCAAGCCTGCCTTTTATGTAACCGGATGAATAGCGAGCATTGCGGCGTGTCTGTGATAACAGTTAACTGTGCTGACTGGGGATATTCTAAGTGCTTTACAAATATGGACCTGTTCCACCCTTGTTAACATCTCATCACATACTCTCACCCCCATTTTACAGACCAGGAGCCTGAGGTTCCCAGAGGTAAAGTCATTTAATCAAAGCCACACAGCCAGCCAGTGGCACCATGGCCTGCGGCTGGGGGGAGAGGGCTGGCCGTGCTTACATACTGTGCTGTCACATTGGGATTAGTGAAATGCTGGCAGGAGGGAAGAGGTAGCTAGACCTAGATTTCCCTAAAAAGCAACAATTATGGTGATGAATGCATTTTCTGACTGCAATTTGGATGGAGAGAAGTGTGGGCCTCATCCACCCCCTGCATTTGCCCTTGTTATCAACTTACGTACGTCATCTCAGCCCCCAGAACTAATGACTAGGACAGGAGGAAATTTTGGAAGTGGAGCCACGTGAGTGGGAAACCATGAGATGGTAGTCACTAACCCTCCCTCTCCCCCCCTTTTTCTTTCCTGTTCAATATATTCTTATTACTTAATTATATCCATAACATTTTTTCTTACAGCCTCCCCCCCCCCAAAAAAAAACCCCTCAGATTTCTGGTGGATCCAATTTGGGCAAGCCTCAGAGTAGGAGACACGGGGCCTGCCCTCATCTTTCTCTCATGGTGACCGTGGGTGGATTTGGTTGCTTGAGTGAACCCGGCAAAGCTCATAGCCAGAATATTCTTGATCCTAAAGCCTAGCGGCTCCTCTTTCCCAAGGGTGCACCCCAGCTACTGTGTGGGGTGGAGCTTAGGATGGCGGGATCCGGAGCCTGCGTTGGTGCGGAGGAACTTGACTCTGGCTCAGGCCTACCTGCTGCCACCTCCTCTCTTTAAAAAAGAAGCTCAGGAAACAAAGAATTGGACTTGCCATCTAGAGATGAAGTTCAAAATCAGGGGCAAATAGTTAGAGAATTTGAGCATGGAGGAAAAGTTGTGTTACTATAATGTGCTTGTTAGTAACACTTACAGCATCTGTGTGAGATGTTGATTATGCATGAATTTTCTTGCCGCCTGTCTTTCTGGTAGTTGAAGCACATAAAACGTGAAAACTTTCTGAGAGAGCCCAGCTATATTGTACTTGCTCTGGGGTGTCACCATGCCCTCTGTCACAGACGCCCTTTGTCCTGTGTTGACAGAAAAATGAGAATGACTTGGGTCCAGACAGCCTTTGAATTCATAAGATGTCTGAGGTGCTTCTGTACTCTTTCCTCTCCTGGGATTGCAAGCCACTGGAATGCTGGGACCTATACTGATTCTTTAGTCTCTTCTCCTGCATAATTCTGAGCCAGGTGTAAGATAACAATGCATGTGACTGTGGGAGTAGAGACTTACTTCTTGTACCCTTCCCTCAGAAGGCAATCTAAGGAAGGCCTGGAGGCTTCTTAGGGCATTAGTGGAATCAGAACTTCAAAGGACACTGGTGACCACACCGATGGGAGAAAGCCATTGCTAAGGGCAGAGATCCTGATATGTTACCCTGAATTGCTGGAATTTATTTTGTGGTCCCAAAGACCCCAAAATTAGCTCAGGATGGCCATGACTGAAATGGCTGCACTTCAGGGAGAAATTCATATTTGTCCCAGATGGCAGCAGGTAAGTGGAAGTGTGCCTTGTTAGCACAAGTTCTGGTTGTTGGGGGCAAGTGGACAGAATTCTGGCAATGTCACAGTCACATGTGACCTATCCTGTGAAGCAGCAACGTCATTCTTGGTTCCCAGAGGAGCACAAGTATCAATCATAGTGGTCTCAAAGATACACGTGGATAGGGGCACCTGAGTGGCCCAGTGGTTGAATGTTTGCCTTTGGCTCAGGTCGTGATCTTGGGGTCGTGGGATTGAGCCCTGCATCAGGCTCCCTCCAGGCAACCTGCCTCCCTGCTCCCTGCCTCTCTCTGTCTCTCTCTCGTGAATAAATAAATAAAATCTTAAAAAAAAAAAAAAAAGATACAAGTGGATACATTTTGCCAATTTTCCTATATGGTCATCCCTTATCCACCATGAGGTTGACAGCCCATCAAGGTACTCCTATATAGTAGCACAATATATGTGCCACGTGTAGTTGGCAAGGTCAAGGATCATAAAATACAGGCACTTCAGAAAAATAATAAAAGTTGCATTAATGTATGTGATTAAAAATTCTAGAGGGCATTCACCCCCCAAATAACTACAATTTAATCATGAGGGCGACTGTACGTGGGGGACTTTTGAATTGCCTTGTTCGGCTGTATGAGAGATGTTGCCCACATCATCTGCTGAGGAGAGGCTCCCACAATCCAACCTGGTTCTTTTTTTTTTTTTTTTAAGATTTTATTTATTTATTCATGAGAGACGCAGAGAGGGAGGTAGAGACAGAGGCAGGGGGAGAAGCAGGCTCCCCTGATATGGGGCTCCATCCCAGGACCCTGGGATCATGCCCTGAGCCAAAGGCAGATGCCACTGAGCCAGCCAGGCGTCCCCAACCTGGTTCTTTTTAATATAGTAGAACCAGCTCTCACTGGTTCTGAAGAACCCTTGCAATTGCTTGCTTGATGGGAATCTGTCTCTCTCCCTCTCCTCCTCCGCCCTTTATCTCTCTCCTCCTCCCCTGCCCCAACTCTAAATCCAGTCAATTGTGTAACCTCTTAACTTTGTACAAATTATGCAAGAGCCTAAGGGCATAGTTTTTGAAGTCTGAGTTCCCATCTCAAGGGAGGGTCAATCTTACTGACCCCTCCTTTTCTCTCCTGCCTCAGTACTTTCCTGCCGTACCCCATCATGCCTCATCTCCACAGTCCACAGTAGGCGGAGAACAAGAATTGTGGATTTCCCTCTAAGGAGTTAGGGCAGAAGTAACAAGATAGCAGATTTTATATTTCTGGTAACAAGTGTAAAGCAGTATTATCTCAAAATCTGGAGTGAAGGATTGTTGTTTATAAAATGCTAAGAAATCTTGCTATTTGTAAAAGATGCCGAGAAAGAAGGGTGGGAAGCGGCCTGGGTGTTGGGCATCAGGGAGAAAGAGGGGAACAGCTTTTTGGATCTGGGTGACTGTAGTTTCAGTGGAGGTCTACACGGGGTATGACTACGGATGACTCCATTTTCAGAGCTCAGGCCAAGAAGTGGGCCCAGGACATAGCACAAGGGACTCAGACTGTCAGGGTGGCCGAGTAGAAGCTAGGCTCACAGTATCGATTAGGATTTCAGTTCAGCTGCCAGTAACAGAGACAATCAAAATATAGGCTTAAACAAGACAGAAAATCACACGGAAGACCTGAAGGTGGATGATCTGCGACTGATGTATTGACTCCCCAGTTGTGAGGGATCTGGGTCTATTTGGAGGATGTGGCTCCCTTCTTGTGTCCAAGATGGCACTGTCACATCTCAGCTTAGATATCCGGCTAAGCAGGAGTGTACCTTTCCTTGGCCAGAAGTAGTCATATGGCCCCATGACAACATTAAGAGAGGAAAGTTGAGGAATGCCATCCTTTAGTTGTGTGGCAACATGCTCAGCTAAAATGAGGCTTCAGATAGTTTGAGATTGAAGAGGAAAAGCTCTAGAGAGGCCTCATCTTTGGGTACTGGTTCATTCAGTGAGTGCGGAGAGCCTAAAATGTTCAGGCATTGCTGGAGGGCAGTAGGGAAGAAGGCAGATGGGTTTCTACTCTCGTGACCGTCAAAATCTAGTGGGAGGCAAGACAGACCATCAGTTATTAGCAAATGTGGCCTGGTTGACAATCTGCATTCTGTGCTCAAGTCTTTCCAGTGAGCTGTCTTCAGATGTACTTGTACACAATTAATGATCAATGTCCAACAAGGCTGCTTGATGCCTGTGGGCAGCTAGGGCAGCGGCTGGCCGTCTCTGTGATGCAGGTGTCTGCTCTGTGAGGAGGGTGGTGTGAAGCAGAGGAGGAGAAGTAAGCCACTGGTCCACCAGAGCGCTACGTGGAGAGTGGCCGTGGGTCCTGCTGCAGCCAGCACCCTCCTGAGCCAACGTGCCGTCAAAGGCTTGAGGGCTGTCAAATCCCAAGTCTGTTTCCTGTTCCTTGGGTGGAGAAGGATTTGGGCCTCTTCTCCTGCTGAGGCACAGAGCAGCGTGATGAGGATAGTTCGGTGATTTCTAGAGGCTTTTGAGGCCAAGTTGGGGAACCTGGGAAAACACAAGGCCACAGTGTTTTCCTGCTTCCGTGACCTTTAGCCAGTGATCCCTGAGCCTGGTTTTGCTGGGAACCAGGCAGGTGTCCAAGTTCAGTTCCCAAGTAAGTGGGCGTGGATTCTAGATTACATCTGGAGGGAGTGCTGCCCACCCGGACTCCTGCGCCGGCTCCTGTGCGGTGACCTAGATCAGTGATTCTCAAGCTATCAGAGGTGAAAGACCAGTTTTTTTAAGTATCAATTTCCAACCTGTCATACAAATGAAATATTAGAAAAATGAAATTAAAAATACATACAAAATCCAAAGTCAGACTTCTGTTGTCAGATTTCTTCTGTCCAGTTGCGTTAAATGTTTCCAGAGGCTAATTCAGTTCCTGACTTGAAGTTTGCCCGCAGCAAAGAGCTCAGGGCCCCTCCTTCAGCCCGGGGACTGCATGTTGGGCAGTGGGGCGCCGAGGACTGGCCTGCCTAGCTCCACGTTAGGACAGTTCCCAAGGAGAAGAGGAAGCTCCCTGGCTGAGAGGCACCTCCCTTCCCGCACACCTCTCTCTGCCCACCTCCACCCCCCCTCCCAACCCCCCAGTTCCCCTACTCACCCCCCCAGCTCCCCTACCCCACCCCCCCAGCTCCGCTCATCTTGAACTGCTATCTGAGCCCACTGATAACAGGAACAGCTTGGCCGGCCCTCCTACCCTAGTTCCCGTAGGCAGGTGAACATTTTCCTGCATGCTTGCAGCCGGAGAAATGAAAGGTCACAGCAGGTTGTAATCATTATCCAGGCTCCCCTACCTGAATCCGGCTTCTGGCATATCCTGGCTTGATTAGCCAAGCGGCCAACTGCAAGGCGGGCGGGCCGGCTGTCCCGGGCAGGCTGGGAAGTCACCACTGACCCTGTGTTGCAGTTCTCCAAGGACAGGCACGTCATGGACAGGACCCCTGAGAGGCTGAAGAAGGAGCTGGAGGAGGAGCTGCTGCTGAGCGGCGAGGACCTGCGTAGCCACGCCTGGTACCACGGACGCATCCCCCGCCAGGTACCTGCTCTTCCTGCCGGCGCGCCCGGCAGTTCTGACACCACCACGCTGAGGACCCCGCACGGTCACCCACCAGCGCCACGTCAGAGCAAGCCCCAGTGTAGCTAGAAGCAGATATATATAATCAAGTGGACTGCAGTCACTTAGGCCCATCCATCTCCAAGGAGACCTTGGGAAGAACTGAGGTCAGGAACCCAAAGTACATTTCCACGTGCCCAGGAAGTGGGTGGAGGAAAGGCAGGTGTCCCTGTGGTCTGCAGAGCCCGAGCGGGCAGGAGGCAATAATCTGAAGAGGTACGAGGCTGGCCTGTGGTTCAGATAATTGAACTCCTGGCCGGCTGCCTGCAGCCTCATACCCTTTGGAGCTTGCTTCTCTTTTAAGACAGTAATTTAATTTCAGGTGAAGAGAGGGTATCATCAGGGCAAGTGGCACAGAGTAGCAAGGCCACCAGTGCCCTCATGAGGCCAGCGACTCTTCACTCTCCATCCCTCCCCCGCCCGGGTCCCTGTCAGGAGCCAGGAACTAGAGGAATTATACCAGCGACCACAGCCCCATTTCTCATACTCTGTGTGATTGTCCTTCGGGGTGATCGCCGTGAATGTTTTTTTTTATTTCAAAGTATAGAAATTGAGAAATAGAAGTGCAGGATTAAGGTATAGTATTGCTCTTGGGTTTTTATCATAACCTGATCTAGCCAGTCATTCACCCAGGACAACACTGACAGGAAAGGGGTTTGGGGGCGGAGGGCATCGCATTGTGATCATTTTTTTTTAATGTAGCAGGTTCCTCAGCACTATCAAAGAAGTAAACCTTATTCTAACTTTTCTTTTTTATAGTTTAAAACTGATTGTAGAATATACAGAGAGTAAAATGAAGAAAATGAAACTCTCACCCATAATTCTCCCTCCTGGAGATAGCCACTGTGAACATTTTGATATAAATCCTCCTCCCAGGCTTTTCAAGTATGAGATCATACCACATATACTTTTGCAGCCCATTGTCTTCCTTTGATGATCTATTCTGGGCATTCTCTTCTGCTGTAAAATAGTCTTCTGCACCATCCTGTGTTTTATGTGTGTCCGTTGTGTGCATGTCCCACTTTTGGTGGGCACCCTCACCATCAACCTTTAAGATAAGTACTATGTTTACAACTATGATTGTTTCCTCAGGCTCAATCCCAAGAAATGGAATTTCTGCATGAAAACATATTTTCAAGGCAAAGATACAATTTCTAAGTAACCATCGAGGCACACTGTCCTAAGCAAACTGATCCAGTGTTGGAACATCCCGGGGAAAATGTCAAAGTTTATAAAACTGGTGACTCTCATCACCATCCTTCTCTTTATTGTGATTGTAAACTTTGTTTCCCACTTGGCAGTGAGCATAAATTTTCAGCCACATATCATTTCAGGTTGTGTGGCTGCCCACTGCAACCGTAGTAATGGTAGTTACAGCTAACGCTTTACTCCTTTACATCTTTATAGCTACTGTGTGGGTGACATTATCTCCATTTTACAAGTGATGTAACTGAGCCACGAAGGGTTTACATAACTTGTCCAAAGCCACGCAGTAGAGCCAGAATGCAAACCCAGGCAGTCTGGCTACAGGAATGACCACCTGCAACGCAGTATAGATTCTCCTTTTGCTATAAACATCAGCATCTTCACAGTTAACAATTTTTGAGCACCTACCTTGTTCCAGGCACTGCACTAGTGCTTTGCATACATCACGTATGCAAATGTATAATCCTCCAGTGAGAGGAGACACTGACCTGACTGTTACAGGCCCTCCAGCGAGTGGCATGCCCAGAACCACTGCAGGTTTCGGATTGCACAGTGCCGGACCTCCACCTGTGTGTGGACCCCTCCCCCCATCCAACAAAACTCTATCCTCCCCTGTTGGGGGTGGGGAGGGGTCAGACTCCTTGGACATGAATTCTCTTCTTTCTCTTATTTTCTGTCACCTTACTTGCTTCAGTCTGCATAAATGTCACCTTCTCATGACACCCTCCTGGCCACCCTGTTTCAAAGAATAGCCCCTGTCCCCTCCCAGGCACTTCTTATCTCCCCTTCCCGATTGACTTTTTCCTTAACTTGACAACATCTGACATACCATACCTGGCGCTTACTTATCTTCAGAAGTAGCAGCTCTGCACTAAATGCAGAAGCTCCGTGTGACCGTGGAGACCCTGGTCTGCTTCCCTCATGGCTCTGAGCCCGGCGCCCACCACAGCACCCGGCACATAGTAGGTGGGCGGCAGATGGTTCTTAAGTGCATGAATGGGTCTTCTAAGAATTTGACATTTGAAAAAATAAAGAGCCGACTGAAGAGGAAGGGACCTAATAGCGTTGTCTCCTGTGGGCCCAAGTGGAGAGCGGTGCGGCACTTGCAAGGAATGTACACGCTTGCCTTGCCGACTCCTCACCATTTTGTCCCAAAGGTATCAGAAAACCTCGTGCAGCGAGATGGCGACTTCCTGGTTCGTGACTCTCTGTCCAGCCCCGGAAACTTTGTCCTGACCTGTCAGTGGAAGAACCTCGCTCAGCACTTCAAGATCCACCGGACGGTGCTGCGGCTCAGCGAGGCCTACAGCCGAGTGCAGTACCAGTTTGAGACCGAGAGCTTCGACTCCATCCCCGGCCTGGTGCGCTGCTACGTGGGCAACCGGCGGCCCATCTCCCAGCAGAGCGGAGCCATCATCTTCCAGCCCATCAACAGGACGGTGCCCCTGCGGTGCCTGGAGGAGCGCTACGGCGCCTCCCCGGGTCGCAGGCCCGACGTGGGCAAGAGGCTGAGCCTCACCATGGGCGGTGTCCAGGCCCGGGAGCAGAGCTCGCCTAAGGGGAACCTCCTCAGGTGGGTCAGGGCCTCGTGGGGTGGGGTTGGGGGCGCCATCTGGACCTGCCCCGGCTCTGTTAGGCAGGTGAGGAGCTCACCCCGGGAAACCGAGGAACAGGAAAAGATGTCACTAAGAACGCCAGGTGTTACTGGAATAGCTGTCGTGAGGCAGGGCGTGATTAGTTCCCCGGTGAGTCGCTGCCAAGATGAAATGAGGCCGGTGCGGAGGAAGGGAGGAGGGTTGGATGGGAGAGATTCGTGAAGAAAGGAGGCTCCCGGCTGGTCTGAAGACTAGGGGAAATCTGGATAGACGCTGCAAAGGGGTGGGTGTTCCAGGTGGGGGCTCGGTGTGCGCATGCATGAAGCTATAGGCAAGGACCAGAGTTGCTTGGAGCGGGTAGGTGGGTGGGACTCAAGCAATGGGCCCACGTTAGGGGCTGGTAGGGGCAGGCTCAGGGAGGTGACCCCAGTCACATCATTGGAGGCCCTGAAGCCGGGCTGAAAGGTTTGGGGGAGCATCAAAGACTTGACGTGGTGAATGTCCCAGGAACAGACCAGGGTGGCAGTGTGCTGGAGGGGCAGGGAGAGGGCTTGGAGCGAGAAGACCAGTCAGTGAGTCACGGAGGGTCAGGCTGTGCAGGGGCGGTAGAGGGAGAGCCCGGGACCTTGGCTTCTGAGACTCTTGTACGTGTGGGGAGGGTTAGAACAGGGCATGTCGGAGACCACAGGAGGGCCCAGAGGGCCAGAGGAAAAACCAGTTGCTGCATCTGCAAGATGATCGTAGGCTTATGTCTGAGTGACTGTGTCCAGCAACAGTCTAGGGGCTTGGGAGGGGAGCTGAGCCTAAGGGTTGGATTAGGGCTTAGTACGCACGGAAAGGGTGGTTGACTCAGTGAGAAAAGATGAGATTCCTCAGATGAGAGACATTGAGAGCCTGGGGGCTCTGACCTGAACCCTGGGGACTGGGAAGAGAAGATTCCAGATAACTGGATGCCCCGCTGAGGCACCCTGTCCTCAACTACCAGTGGCAGGTGCTGTCTTCACATAGGACCTCTCTCTCATGGAGCTGGGTGCTCGTGCCTGCTATCTGACCGTTCCAGAGAAAGAGAGCAGGGAAAAGGTGGGCCTAGTAGGGTGAAGACTGGCTCCAGCCCCTTGGTGACACAGTCCCCCTTCTCTGGCTCCCTGGCATCTCAACTTATACCCTTAAACCAACATATCTTATTCCACTCACTGGTTTTCTTTCTGGACAGGGGGAAATGTCATAGACTGTAATTGGTGGACTGCAAAAACTCACAAGCAAAACGCAGGCCTCTGAGTAATGCGGACTGGGCCATGTGCTGCTGCCAAGCACCGGTACATGTTGGTCAGCGTCTGGCCATGGGCCCTGCCTGCCTGGCCCCACATGCTGGTCCACCACCAATCAAGCTTTTGACCTTCTCTGGGTCTCACTTTCCCCCCAACTGGAATGATGGGGTTTGTGAGGGTTAAATGATCGAAGAGGGATCCCTGGGTGGCACAGCGGTTTAGCGCCTGCCTTTGGCCCAGGGCGCGATCCTGGAGACCCGGGATCGAATCCCACGTCGGGCTCCCGGTGCATGGAGCCTGCTTCTCCCTCTGCCCACGTCTCTGCTTCTCTCTCTCTCACTGTGTGCCTATCATAATAAATAAAATTTAAAATAAATAAATAAATAAATGATCGAAGACTTGCAAAGTGCTTAGAACAGTGCCAGAGGTCTACGTGGGTATGAATAATCATGATAAATAGTATTTTCTGGAGGGCAGTAGAATGTAGGACTCCATGGCAGGGAGGGAGGCCAGAACTGATATACAGCAATTCTCCTTTTCTCAGTAATAAGAATGGACTTGAGATCCCTTAACGATCTCAAAGGGGTACTTTTTCCTCTGTTTCTTTTGTGAGTGTGAGGAGCAGCTGCCCAACTGAGAACAGGAAGGTAATGTCACGAACAGAGCCAGGGGGTATCGGGTCACGCACAGAACCTTGCGCAGGGCAGTGCTGGCGGGGAAGGCCTGCCTCCTGCTCTGCCCTCAGTGACCGGATGTAAGATAGAAATGTATTTTTTAAGGTAAGAAATGAAAGACTGAGAAAGTCTCTCTGTCCTGAGGCAGGTCTAACAGAGCCACTTCGCCCAGTGCCCAGTGAAGGCACTTTTCTAAGCCCTGCCACCTTGGGGCGCAGCACAGCGGCCTGTCTAACCGTGGGCTCCCAGGGGAGTGCCTCCCGCCACTGCCCTGCCCTGCCCTGCCTGCCCTGACGTCAGGGCCGCCGGTTGGCCGGCCGCGGGCGGGGTGCGCCCCCAGCCACCCTGCTTGGCCCAGGCGGGTGTTCTGGGCCAGTGGGCTGGCTGCTCTGAAGATCTCTGCATAAATACCACTGGGCTGAGGCCGTGGCCTTGTGGAATTTGCCCTCTGCCCCGCCTTATCTCTGGGGGTTGCTGGAATTTCTCTGTTGCTTGGAGTTCGGGGGTTATTATTATTATTATTTTTTGGTTTGTTTGCTCTTCCCTTTGGTGCTTGCAAAGGTAGGAAAGAACTTTGTGATCTCTGCAGCCGAAGCCTGTGGGAGGGCGGATGAAAGTTCATTATAACTTGAGCGGCGCCGTGCAATGGCTTCTAGCAGAGGAGAGTGGTTTGCAGGTGCTAGAGAGGCTCCCCGTGTGCGCGGGAGGAAGCCGAGGGGTGCTAGCCGCCGAGGGGTGCTAGCCGCCGAGGGGTGCTGGCCCAGGGGTGCTGGCCGACGGTGTGGGACGGTGTGGGATGGTGTGGGAAGCGGCAGTCTCCGCTTCCCTGCGCGGCTGTGCCCTGGAAAGCTCTTGAGGAAGGCTCGACCCTTCCCCGGTGCGGCAGGAGCCGCCCGGTCCTTCCAGGAGGATGCCAGTGACAGCCTCCCAGGTGACCCTGTGGGCTATTTGGGGGGACATGGAGACTTGGGCCGAAGCACTGGCTGCCCCACATTTTCCTCCCTGACAGCATGAGGCATGGTGGAAAATGCATTTTAGTTAAACAAGTCATCCCCCCCACCCCTCCCCGGTGCCCCGGGTCTGTAAGTAATTTTAAGCTCTGCTAAAAGTACACATTCCAGCTCATCAGATTTTCCTGAGAGTATCATGAAATCTTTGCTCTGCTCTGCTCAACCGGATGGAAGGGCTCAGAGGAGGCAGCCTGGGACCTGACTGGGTTGGTCCTGGGGACGTGGGGATGGGGCCCCAGGCGCCATCCTGGGTTAACCGCCCCAGGCAGTAATTTCCTCCTGGGACAGACATTCCTTTACTGTGGGGATGTGCCCTTCCACTCGTACTGCTCCCTGCTAAGCAGTCTTTCTTCTTAGAGACTTTCCGTGATGCTGCCTAAAGGTTTTACGATTTAATGACACGTTTCTGCTCCACTTATCTTTCGCTTCAGAAATAAAGAGAAGAGCGGTAGCCAGCCGGCCTGCCTGGATCACATGCAGGACAGAAGAGCCTTATCCCTCAAAGCGCACCAGTCGGAAAGTTACCTGCCACTTGGTAGGTCTTGGGGAATTTCCTGGGAGGAGGGTGACCGTGTGAGCCTGATTTCCTTCAGGCTGTTTCCCTGCTCGGTCTGGTCCCCCCATGTAGGGACGACACAAGGCTCTGTGCCTGTAGGCTGGAGGGTAAGGGATTGTAGGACTACATCCGGATGTGGGTCAGCGAGCCAGACACTGTGTGTGATAGCCTTTAGGCTTCATAACAAACCTTCAGAGCAGGAATGATTATCCTCTTCTTCTTGTTGAGGAAATGGAGGCACAGAGGTTAAATAAATCATCCAGAGGGACATGGCTCAGTGGTTGAGCCTTTGGCTCAGGGCGTGATCCTGGGGTCCTTGGATCCAGTTCCACATCGGGCTCCTTGCCTGGAGCCTGCTTCTCCCTCTGCATCTGTCTCTCTGCCTCTCTGTGTCTAACTAACTAACTCATCCAGAGTGACCTGTCTGGCCCTCGGTTAAGCCAGCATGAACCCAGGTTCTGTGACCCATGCTCAACCACCAACTGGTAGCCTTCATGACAGAGGAGCCCTCTCCGTGCCCTCCCTGGGCAGAGGGGGCTGGGTCACTGCCGGGGTTCCTGGGGGCACAGCTGCCCAGACAGACCCCTCCTCCTCTCCATTCTCCTTTTACAGCCAGAGGAGCGAGGAGCTGTGGGCTGTGGGCAAACCTTGTAAGCAACTGGATTAGTGAGCCATCGGTGGTGGTTCCTTATTTTTATAACCAACCTCCCTTGGGACCACAGGCTGATTTTCCTAATGCCCCTTGGTGGGTCACTTCTATGTAGGTTAGCTTGGGATCTTGTCCCCCGCTTCCTGGGATGTCTCCAGCTCTCCCTCAAGGCTGGCTGGATCCACCCTGGCTGTGACAGTGACTCAGGCCCTTATGCTATGTGACCAAAGGCTTCTGATCTTAGGGCAAGACTAGATTACTCACTACCTTCAGGGCTCCACGTATTTTCCTTTTCTGACTGTACTAACCCTCTCTGACCATAAAATGACACTGCAGCCCAGCTGTTGCTCATCATTGGGACTTAGGATCCCCCCAGAAGTGGGGTGCGGCCGGCCAGCCATCCAGCCCCTGAAATGCTCTAGATTGGGTGTGGGGCGGTCATACTGAGTTATCTTTGGGAAGTAAAAACTGAAACCCAAGGGCATGAATTGAGGCCTGGGGAGTTGTCACTCCAGTTTTGCTTTGTGTTCTCTGCACAGCTGAGGTTTCCCTGACCCTCTCTTATTCTCCACAGGCTGTAAATTGTCCTCTCGCTCCCCGAGTGTGGACACAAGCCCTCGCCCAAACTCACCCGTTTTCAGGACGGGCAGCGAGCCCACTCTGAGTCCGGCATTGGTTCGGAGGGTTTCTTCAGATGCTAGGGCAGGGGAGGCCTTGAGGGGCTCAGACAGCCAGCTTTGCCCCAAGCCACCCCCCAAGCCCTGCAAGGCTCCCCTCCTGCAGCCTCCCCCGTCTCCATCCACCTGGCTCAACTCAGAGGCCAACTACTGTGAACTGAACCCAGCCTTCGCTATAGGTGGTGACAGGGGAGCGAGGCCACCCCTCTGTGCCCACGACAGCTACGTGGAGCTGCTAACAGCCAAGCAGAACGGGGTGCCAGGGCCCCGGCACTCTGGCACCAACTACTTGATCCTTGACGATGACGGGGCAGGGCCTGGGGAGGCGCCAGCCATGCAGATGGACCAGGGGCAGCAGGAGGATGAGGGCGAGTTTGTGCTGCCCCGTCTGGAGACGGCCTCCTCATTCAGGCCCAATGACTTTGAGTCGAAGCTCCTTCCTGCTGAGAACAAGCCTCTGGAAATGGCGATGCTGAAGCGGGTGAAAGAACTGTTCACCAGCAAGGACCCCAAGGCCATAGCCCAGCACATGTTGAGCACGGACTGTGTGGTAAGTGCTCAGCCAGGTGGCCTTGTTCTACCTTCTGAGAGGCTGCAAGGGGGCGGCCCCGGCCCGCCTTGCTCCACCTTACCCTTTAAGTGCTTTGCTCATAGAAGAAGTCAGAAGATAACCTGGGTGGGGATTTATTTAAAGGGTGGGAAGCACAGGCCTGGGACAACCTTTGCCCAGGCAGGAAGCTTGTAAAAATCACCTTGGGCAGAGGGTGGTGGCGGGCTACTGCCCGGGCCATGCCTCCCCCTCCAGCTGCAGCATCCTCCCTGGCCTCGGCTCCCTCCGAAGTGGGAAAGTCAAGTCCAACGAGAGTGGACGGTAGTGAAAATGTACTTTCTGGAGTGGCAGCAACTAGGTTATTTTTCTTTTAGTGTATGGGACACGTGATATGCACATATACCCACGTATATTTATCGTTACTAAAATGGGTTTAAGAATAAACATCTTTGAATTTACCCTTGATTTTTTTTTTACAAGTACTAATTGGTCAATTTAGAAAAATTATAAAACATTAAGAGAAAAGACAAAAATTATCCCAAGTCTGGTTTCTTGGTGATCATCATGGTTAACATTGGCTCTGCAAACAGATACATGTGAGTTATTTCATGCATATGTGTTTGTTTACCACAGGCCTAAACAGACGATTCTATTTTATTGTATTTTTTACTAAGCATACTATTTTAAACCCCAAGTCTTTGATCGAGCAACACATCATGACTATCCTTTCATGTGACTAAATAAATATATATGTTTACATCATCATCACTTTGGATAGGAAGCATTTCTTTTGGATATGGGCAGCTTTTGTTCATAAGTGACCTCATGGCAAAGATATCCATCAGAGAGAGCTTTCTAGAAAGCAGGTGTCTCAGGCTGGGAGGGGCTCAACCTCCCCCTCAGTTATAGAGACAGAGCCATGCCTTGGAGCGTCAGTGAAGGCCTTAGTGAGATTTATTCATATGTAGCTTAGTAAAGTCATTTACCTTCAAAGTTCAGGGCCTCAGTTCAAACTCAGTTCAAGAACTGAGTTTCTTAAAGAAATTTCCAGGGTTGTGAATCACCGCAGGAAATGCACCCTCTGAGAACTCCCCTAGCGAGTCCCCAGTGGATGGAGGGAGCTCCATCAGGGGGACAGAGGGCCTCCCCCAATAGCCGTGAGGAAAGTAGAGCAGGTGCTAGCTGTTCTGAGTTCAGCCAGCCCAGGACCCAGAAGCAGGTCTGAGAGGTCACTCAGTACCTGGTTGCCAGGCCTGGGAGGTGGGGCGGGGGTGGTGGTGGTGGTGGTGGTGGTGGTGGTGGTGGTGGTGGTGGTGGTGGTGTGTGTGTGCATGCGTGTCAGTGCTGAAGACCACAGGTTTGTTTCTGTGGTTGTCTGGGTGTCCTTGGGCAGTGCTCACAGATCATATTAAATCCTTACCTCCCTTTAAAGAGAGCTAAACCTGTTTGGGCAGTAAGAGGATTTAAGATTCCTGTTCTAGTTTCTCCACTGGGCGCTGGTATGCCAACAGGCCAGGAGTCTGGTGTGAACCTGTCTGAGTTCTCTCCAGAGGAAGCTCCTGTAGAAATGTGGATCTGGGTTTACAGAGCAGCCTAATTCCCAGGAGTAAATGAATCCTTCTTCCCTGTGACCTCAGACTGTGCTTGGAGATCTAGGAGGGTCTAGGAGGAGGTGAGATGCCTGACCACCCTTTGGCAGGAGGGTCTGGAATGTTCCCACCACCTTGGCAGCCATGAGTCTAGAGCTCAAGTTAGTTCTCAACTGAAGGAACATGAAGCCTGCCCTTCTTCTTGTTTGGTTTCTTTCTTCGCAATTTGTCATCCTGGTTGGGCACCTCTCCTCTGTTTGCCTTTATAGGCACCCCTTGAGAAGGGCTGGATAGAGCTTCCTTGCCAGTGAGACAGCGACCTGGAGCAGAAACCCACTGACTCTGCTCATCTCCCCACCTGCACATGGGCACCACCCTGGCCTCACCCAGAGTGCTGCCTGTCTCCCACCCACTTGTTGCAATATCTAGAAGTAGGGCCTGGTAGGTAAGAGTTGGTCTCTGGGGATGAATTGCTTGGATCTAATTCAGGCTCTGAACTTTCTGGTTCTTTCTGTCCCCAGCTATCCAGGTGGCTGTGAGGACTGGATGAAATAACATATATAGAGCTCTCCACACCCCATGCCTGGCCCAGAACGAGGCTGGGTGTTTGTTAGTGTTGGGTATTCAGCCTTGCTTGAGCATCTGCTATGGGCCAGGAGGGGTTGTGCCCGGGGAGGGGGGGGGGTGACGAACAGTGATACAGGAATTCAGACTACAACCCAGGTGGGGAAGGCACAGGAGCTGTGGGGCCTCTGAGGCAGGGTCTTGAATGTAGGGGAGGGAGGGGATATTTGAGATGAGTTTTATTATTATTATTATTGTTATTTTTTTTTAAGATTTTATTTATTTATTCGTGAGAGACACAGAGAGAGAGAGGCAGAGACACAGGCAGAGGGAGAAGCAGGCTCCATGCAGGGAGCCTGACATGGGACTCAATCCCAGGTCTCCACACCCTGGGCTGAAGGTGGCGCTAAACTGCTGAGCCACCCAGGCTGCCCTGAGATGAGTTTTAAAGGCTGAGTAGGAATTGGCCAGATGAAGAATAAGAAGAGCATCTTCCAGGTGGCAGACAACGTACATGTGCAGAGATTCAGGAGTCAGGGGTTTGGACTCACCGTGTGGGCAGCAAAGGTGGAGACAGGGATGGGGAGGGGAGGGAGTAGCGGGTCTTTCCTTGAATGTTAAGTCTCTACTTCTGGACTCGTGCCAGGCTATTGCGGAGAAGCACTTTGCAGTTCAGGGACAGGCCCTGAAGTGCATAGTGCAGATCAGAGTCTGCTGAGGGCAGCAGAGCCAAGCAATCTCATTGCAGTTTAGAAGATCCCCTGGCAGCTGGGAGGAGGGTCAGGCCCCCGCCAACGCTCCCCTGGGTCACTGCAGCAGCTCCCAGGCAGAGTTTGGAGATCCTGCAGAACTAGGATAAGTACCATCAGAAGAGCAGGAGGAGGCTGGAATGCCTCATCAGGGATCGCCCATGTTACATGCCAGGTCTGTCTCACGGTAAATGCTCTAGAAGTGTCCATTCCTCCTCTGTATCTATGAGCGGCACGGCTCTGGGCATTTTGCCAGAGAACCTAATGCAGGCTCTGCAGTGTGAGCTCAGGACCCCTTTGTCCTAGCTCAGCCTTGGGCCAAGCAGGTGTCAGTATATCCTGGCAAACACCCAGGAAAGTGGCCAGACAATTGCATGTTTGCACTGAAGGGAAACCGACTTGGGGGCTTCTCTCTCAGAGCAGGGATCACTCTGGTTACTAGAGCTTCCAGCATAAAACCAAATCTCATTACACAGACCGTGTGTGAATTGGGGGATGCCCACCACCCAGAGGCTGGGTTTGGAGCCTCTGCAGCGGCAGCTGTCTAAACAAGCAAGCAGAGTGTATGTGGCCACGGGTGGCTGGGGTATACATCTGGGTTGCCTTACCATTTACCATGGTCAAGGTGTAAATCCCTTTCCGGAGATCTGGCCAAAATTCTTCCCTCTTCTACATGCCAGTGACTCACAACTTGTATTTTCAAATAGCTTTAAAGTCATTTGATCCTTTGCAAAGACCTTGAGAAAGGCGAACTTAGCAGCTGTGGTAGAGAAGGGGAAACTGAGGCCCAGAGAGCATTGTAGGAATCCTGCATCCTGTTGCCCAGTCTGCCACTGCGCAGCTAATTCCCACAGGTTCATTTCCTCTGGGCTGACCCTGGTTCCTTTGTTGAACCACAGAAGTTAATGGTCGGGGTTAATAATATCAGCCAAACTTGAGATGTTTTCCGTGGCCTGTTATGAAGGCCTCTGGACTGTTGAGATGCCTGGCATCCTCATAGTCTAGGACAAGTCGAGCAGCTGGAGGAGGGGAGGCCGTGTGTGCCTGCCACGTGTCCAGAGTCGCTTAGACCCACCATATCTGCTAGTGGCTCTGCGGGACGTCCCCGCGCTGCGAGGCCTCGTTAGCCTGGTGTTCCAGACGCACCGACTGGGCCGTAACCTTTCGAGGCAGCGGTCGACTGATAACCCGGTGATGACGCGCCAGAACCAAGGTCGGGGAGCTGGCGGGGCCAAACATTTTCTTGAAGGAAGGCCTCTCGGGGGAGAAGTGGGTGTGCTGGAGACCTCGGGTTTCCAATCGCTGGACGTGTGTCTAATAGTTTCCAGACGTGTGGTGCTGGTGCACTGACGGAGCCCAGGGGAGGCGTAATCAAGGGTAATAGCAGCCAGTCCTGCCGTCGAGCGAGAACCGAGGGGTGGAGCCCTGGTGGCAGTCGCTGGGGGGGCGGGGGGGGGGTTGCCGCCCAGAGGCTCAGTGCACCTGCTGCCCTGCTGCCGGCGGGGGGCGGGGGCGGGGCCGCGGCGGGGGCGGGGCCGCGGCGGGGGCGGGGCCGCGGCGGGGGCGGGGCCGCGGACCACCTGCAGGTGCGCACGTCTTCGAGTCCTTCCCGAAACACTGTACTTGGGGATGCTGCTGCTCAAAACAAAAGGCGACGAGCGCCTCCGCACCGTCCCAGTTCGGCGCCTTTCTTTCCACGTGCCACGGTCGTGTTGGCGGCAAGCCCGCTCCCTGATCCAGTCTGTTTCACTCGTGTCCTTGACAGGTCGCTAGGATACTCGCAGTGTCCGAGGAGACGAGGAGGAACATGGGCGTGAGCTCGGGGCTGGAACTCCTCACCTTGCCCTACGGCCACCAGCTGCGCCTGGACATCATCGAACGGTGAGCAGCGCTGCCCCCTGCGTTTCCGGCCCCGCCAGCGCAGCAGGTTCCGGGAGCGGACGCGCAGCCGCCCGCCCCGAGCCCCTCCTGTGGTGTCCCGGGTCCCGGGTCCCCGAAGCCTTGGCCGCAGGATTCCCGGCGCAGCGCAGAGGAAGGCCGGGAGCACACAGCCCGTCCCCGCCGGGCGCCTCGCCACCTGCGCCCCACCTCACCGCCGGCGGCTGCGCTGCCCCTGGGAGTTCAGGGGCGCCTTAGGAACAAGCGGCAGTTTGTGGGGAAGCCCGGGAAGAACGGGTCCCAACAACGTTGGCATGGAGAGGAGGGCGGGGCGGCGCTCCCGCTCCTCACAGCCTCCCCTCCCGGGGAGCCTCCTCAGCCTCCGGGGGAGCCGGGGCCCGGCGCCCGCCAAAACCCACAGGCTGGAGCGTTGGAGGTTTAGGAATGAAAAAGACAGAAATAGTGAGGTATATTTTTAAGGAAAGTGCTAGACTAGATACCAGATCACCACAGACATTGGACTTGTTGGCGCACGAGAAGAGACCATTGATTTGGGCAAGGCTGTCTTGTTACCTTAAGTATCCCGGTTTTCCAGCCAAGTTCCTTATTGTCACGACACAAACGTGGGTTCTAATGGGCACCCGGATTCCTGGCCTTGCAGGACCTGCCTGGTCCTCGTGCTGTCCAGTCCATTTCTGTGGTGACTGAAGTGTTTTTATCCCATGACCGTAGCCACAGCCACGTGGGGCTATTGAGAACCTGAAATGTGGCTACTGGGAGACAAACTGTTTCTTTTACTGTTTACCGTTTAAGCGTGAATAGCCGTATGTGGCTGGTGGACGCACAGTCTAGGATGCCAGCCCCTAAAAAGTAAACCGTACATTTCAGGGAGCCTGAGGAATCGGTGCAGCTGCTTTCAAGGTTACCTGGCTAGAGAGCACAGGAAACGGGCCCCCGGCCGCTGTGGCTGCGGCCTGCATAGCCCCAAAACCCTGCAGTGCTGAATGCTTCTGGGAGGCAGGTTAGGGACCGGTTCCTGGCCTTGTTCAAGCCTCCTTGTTGTTTAATGCCTTTGGCGAATTGTGAATGTTCCTCCTTTTCCTACGGGCTTTCCTAGATTCTAGCCTCCTAGATTCTAGACCTTTCTGGAGGCATCGCCTTCCTGCCCCGAGCCCCGGGGGCAGCTAAGGGGCGCGGCTAGGGGGCAACTCTGTTGTTGTTGGGCCAGTGGTCACCGTTTCAACAGAGGTGAGCTGAGCCACAGCCTGTCCACGTCCCTCATGCGATGCAGCTCAGCGGAAGATCCCCCAGGTTCCAGGCCTTACTTTACCTGTGCTGTTAGGAATGTTGGACATGCGCCCTGGGCCCCTGGCTGAGGTGGGGGGGGGGGGCAGGCTGGGGGCTCCTCTGGGGCTGTTTTCTGATTTCCATGCCTGTCAGCATCTGTTTCCTTTTTGTCCTGATCGCCACTTCCCTGGGGCCCCTCTCCTTGGTTAGCTTCCTGTCCAAGGCTGACCCTGGGGGATTGGCCTGCTAGAGTCTGGGGAGCCGGTTTCTTCATTACAGTGCGGTTGCTAAATAAAGGCCAAGGTTATAGCCATTTTGAAGGGTCAGATGACATCATCTTCCCGTGTTTGAGAATCAAATACAAACCACCCTTTATTTTTAATTTACCACCTCACCCATTCCAGGCCTGCTGAGGGGAGATGTCCTTTGTATAACCGTCAGTGCCTCTTATTGCCAGCACGGGAGCTTCCGCCTCAGACCTGCCATGCTCAGTTGTTTTTCCTATAGTAGTGTATATAGGAGGCTTTAGGCCCACGTTGCTTGAATGAATGGACAGATTACTCCATTAACCATTGATATGATGCCAGGTCTTAAAGAAGCATAGAACCTGTCTTTTTTTTTAAGATTTTATTTATTTATTCATGAGAGACACGCACAGAGAGAGAGGCAGAGACACAGGCAGAGGGAGAAGCAGGCTCCATGCAGGGAGTCCGACGTGGGACCCAATCCTGGGTCTCCAGGATCACGCCCTGGGCTGAAGGCAGCGCTAAACCACTGAGCCACCCCGGCTGCCCAAGAATGTATCTTTTATTAAGGGTCATTTAAAACATAGGAAAAAGCAGTGAACAGAAGAATCAATTGAAGGGAAGCTGTTAGTTAAAAGAAACATCTGAAATGGTCAGCTCAACCTTAATGTCAATAAATTCAGTAAGTAATAAAAAATATATACTTTATGTTAGCATCTATTAATTAAGACCTCAGGAAGAGGGGCATATGGGTGGCTCAGTGGTTGAACATCTGCCTTTGGTTCAGGTCATGATCCCGGGGTCCTGGGATCAAGTCCCCCATCAGACTCCCCATGGGGAGCCTGCTTCTCCCTCTGCCTATGTCTCTGCCTCTCTCTGTGTCTCTTGTGAATGAATATTTTAAAAAACTCAGGAAGAGGAGAGAAAAAAAAGGTAGACACACTGACAGAGAAAGATGTGCACACAGAGATAGTTGTGATCACAGTTACCATCTGGTAGGGGCCTATCAGCGATAGGCACTCTGTTGATTCTTATACCCCTGCACTGTCTCTCTTTCTCACAACGACCTTAACTCTCATTTTTACACTGAAGAAATTGAGGAGTGGAGCAGTTAGGGAACAGCCTATGGTCACACTGTTGCACCACAGACAGGTATGCAAAGACAAAGACAAACACACAGACACACTTGGAGACAGCAGAGCTCATCACCGATTTCATAATCACTAGAGAAAGTGGTAGGGCTAGCCACTTGATGAATCATGCCACCCTTGGCTCAAGGCATTGGGAGAGAGCCTGGCACTGTGGGCCTCAAGGTGACCCCAGAGCTAGAGGGCAAAGGCATGTTGTAGTTTAGTAAGTGTAGCTGTGGACGGGGGCTGCACCTCCAGCACTTGTGCCACAGCCCGGGAGAAATTTAATGGAGGCCATTCTGGCCCAATGCAGTCAACTCCCTGGTCCTGACTGAGGGTGAGAAGGAAGGGATTGGCCTCTGCCACCCGCCATCAGCACAGACTGCTCTGTGACCCCATTCAAATAAGTCCCATTGTCATGTGGAGAAAAGATCACTCTGCTTCCTGTTCTGGGTCTGTAAGCTTGACCCGGGTAGTACAGGATGAGAAAAGGGAGGATTGTTGGCAGATACAAGATTTCTATTTTATGAGGGTCTGACTTTATAGGGAAATTCCTGTCAGTCAGCTATTCAGTCTTTGTCCACATCTCCATTCACTTTCTGGCCCCTTGACCAGAGCCACAGACTCTCCATTCTTCCTTCCTCATCCCTTCTTATGTTTCAGGACCTGTGTTGTCTTCTTGGGTCAAGCATATTCTCTCGTTTCTTTTTGCTTCCATTCCCCAGTCCTAGGCACATAGTGGAGATGGCCCGGGACTTCCTGAGGATGGGATTCCCCAGTGTGTTGAGGGACCAGGTGTCTCCCCAGACCTCTCATGGTGGAAAGTGCCAGGAGCCACATGTCCTTCTGAGCAGCTTCACCCAGGAGGGCCCTCTCTGTTCCCCCAGATCCAGGGCTGAACATGGCCCTCTCCTGGGCATCTGTCCTTTCTGACTCTAAATAGTGCACCCTCAGGCCTAGCCCAGGCCCTGCTGCCGTCAGCCTGCAGGGGTGGTCTCACTGTTGAAATCGGCACAGCGTGTACATCCAGCCTTTTTTCTGGCTGGTCTGCATTCCTTTCCTCCTAGTCCTGTGGGCCCTGGGCCTGACCACTGATCTTCTGCCTCCCAGACACAACACAATGGCCATCGGCATTGCAGTGGACATTCTGGGCTGCACGAGCACTTTGGAGGACCGAGCTGCCACCCTCAATAGGATCATCCAAGTGGCAGTGGAACTGAAAGACTCCATGGGGGACCTCTATTCTTTCTCGGCCATCATGAAAGCCCTGGAAATGCCACAGGTAAATTTCCACTTGATTTGTGCACCCTGCAGGCCTGGGTGTATTTAGAGTTCTGAACGTGGTCTGCAAGCCCATACTTAGCAAATCACCCATGATTTTAGTCAACTTTGAAAGATAAACTAAATCTTAGTGACAGCAGCTTTGATTAGAGGGCAACCAGAAGCAGTGTCCTAAGTGTTTTGGCTCTGTTTTTCAAACCAGTTGGTAATTGTTGACAGCCCACACTTTATCTTTGGTGTTCAATAAGAAGAGCCATCCTCAGGAACAATTGGTATTCCTTAAGAACCAATTAGGATGATCTGGCTGGCTAACGTGTGTCATAAAAGAGAGACTGATCATGTGCGTCACCAGATATTTGGGGGAGCTTATATCTGGGAATGCCCAGAGTGGTTTGTCTCAAAGTTCTGTTCCTCAGGTTACTTAAAACAGACTTCTGTTTTTAAAAATTCAGATTTCTAGCCCATTTGTCATACAACCTCCCAATTAGAGTTTCTGAAATCAGGCACTTTGAACTCATCTGCTTTGATGGGCTGTTTTTAGGATGAGTATCAAACCTGAAAGCCTGTATTTAAAATCAAACAGACCTTACGGAGAAAAGTCATTCTGTTATCTTCATTGTCTCTGGGCAAGGGGCAGCTTTCTCATTTCTGTTCTACCCCATAAGCCATAGACTTTGGTAATCTCGCCCTGAGGGTCCTCCAGTCCCTCAAACCCAACTGCAACCAGTAACACCAAAACTACTCGTTATTTAGCTTGACTGTCTCATAACCACAGATTGTCTCTGAAGCCCTGCTGGGTGCTCACTGAAAATCCATCACTGCCATTAGGGAAGATAGCCATAGTCACATGTCCTGCAAGTCGGAGCATGTTAGGAACCTCATTTCCTGGCATTAAAGCAAGGTCGCCTTAAAGACAAGCTGAAGCACTTAGTACCTTCATCAGGAAATTTTGGAAGGAATCAATTCCAATGACAATATCCTAAGAATCTGAAAAACTCTTAGATGCCCTGGAATTTCATAGGATCCATATTTGAAATAAGCCGATCCAGCTGTATTGTCATGATACACTAACTCCTATAATAACAGGGGTTATAATTTTTCATTCAGGTGTTTTTAATTTGCATCATATTTATTTCTTCTTATCCAAAACTGCATATCATTTTGGAAGGCTGAGACAACAGGCCAAGCTGTATGTAGCACTCCAGCCCAGAGCTTCCTCTGAGAGTAGTAAAGGGGATGTTTGTGGGATCGTGTGTAATAAAAAGAATGCTTGTGCTGTCCATGATGTCACGGTCAAGGGTTAGAGACTTCTCCCAGAGCACCATAATATGCCTTTGTGCAAGGTGGCTCCCTTGCCTCCAACAGCATCAGACTTCCCTGCTGGAGTACCCCAGCATGCAGTCCTCCAGGGTATTCCGGGCCCCCACCCCTACACCTCTGCCGCCGAAGTGAGTTAGGGCACTGCTCCGGGAGGACTGTGGCAGACCCAGGGAAGGCAGAGAGGAGAATCACATCATTCTTGTGTGTCATCATCCCAATGTGACCCTGTACTGCAGGCTCCCGTGCCTCCTCTTCTCAGCTTCTAGTATCAAGAAAAAGCATCCAGCAGATGGGCCCACACGAGATACCAGGGCTGCTTTCAGAAAGACAGGTGATTCAGGGAGGGGAAGAGAAGGGACAGTGAGAAGAGAGAAGCACATGGCGGGAGGGGTGGCCAGAGGAGGGTAAGTCACGTCCTCTGTCCAACAGCTCTGCTGACTGCTTCTCACCTTCCTCTGGGAAGACGCAGCTCATAGAGGGCAAGGGAATGAATCTTTTCTCTGTCACTTACCAGCTATAAAATCTGGAGCAAGTTAACTATTCTCTTCTGATTTCTGATCTGTAAAATGAGGCCAAAATACTGCCTCATAGGGCATTGGAGGATTAAATTAAATTCTTCAAATACCTGGGACAGAGTTGGTATTCATTCCCCAAATATTAGTGCCCTTCCTCTTTTTTGTTTCATGAAAAAAAACAAAAAACAAAAAACAAAAACCTCACTTAGCCTTGCTGTTTTTATGGTACGGGTGGGGAGCTGTTTGCTTTGGGCAGTCAGAGTCAGTGGCATATGTTGGCATTGACTAAACAAAATGAAAAGGAATGAGTAGAGTGGCATCATATGGTCTGGACAATCTTCTGTGTATCTCAGACATTGACTAAATTAAAATGGTAGACATTATATTCCTACATGCTTTCATCAATATAACCTCTGTGGACAGCTGGGAATTCCCATCAAAATTTAAAATATATGTATTCTTTGACCCAGAGTTCCACTTCTGGAAATTTGCTCTCCAGATATTTTCACACATACACACATTTGTAAAATCTTCACAAGGTAATTTCATAATGGAAAAAGAAAACTTGTAAAATTCTTATCTGTGGGAGACAAGGTAAACTTTATTCATAAAGTGGAACATCATACGCAAGTTTAACAAAATAAGGCTGGAAAAAAAAAAAAACCCAAAGTAAGGCTGTCCTATGCTGTTTTATACATACTTGAATGATTGCCAAGCAAAAAAACTGAAAAATGTGTAAAGTATGATATGCCTTTTATTTTAAAAGTCATATAAATGTGTGTATACACAGGTACATGTACACATACAAGAAACTGACGAGGAGCTGTCTCCGGGATGGGCCATTAGAACAATACAGAACAGGGTGGGGTGGGGATTAGCCTTTCTCTATACACTGCTTTCAACAGGCTTTGACTTGATTTTAAAAAGAGCTTTTTCACCCTAAAAAAAAAAAAAAAAAAAAGCTTTTTCAAAAATGATAACACCTTTCTTTCTTCCAGATCACAAGGTTAGAAAAAACGTGGACTGCCCTGAGGCACCAGTACACCCAAACCGCTATCCTCTATGAAAAACAGCTGAAGCCTTTCAGCAAAATGCTGCACGAAGGCAGAGGTGAGCCCAGGGTCAGCACCAGTGGGCATGGTGGCTGCCCCCTGTGTGTCCGTGAGACCGTTAGGTCATATCTGCCCTGGTTTGATCAAAGCCATTAGCAGAACATTTCAAGATCTGAGTTATCTGTAGGATTTTTGATGGATTTTGAGGCTTTTATTAGGTGACAGCATCATTTCTAGAAGAACAGGACATGGGCTACCAGTCACCTACTCCATGCTTCCCTTTCTTAATTGAGGTGTTAAGTATGTAACATTATATTAGTTGTAGGTGTACAATGCAGTGAGTCAATATTTGTATATACTACAAATGATCACAACCCAAGTAATACCCACGTCATATACAGTTATACGGTTTTTCTTTTTGTGATGAGAACTCTCAAGAGTCACTCTCTTGGTTACAGTGACAGTTAATAACACTGCAGTGCAGTGTTATTAACTATAGTCATTGTGTTATACATTACCTACCCATGACTTACTCATTTCATACCTGGAAATTTCTGTCTTTTGACCCTTTCCACCCATTTTGCTCACCCCTGACCCCCAGCCTCAAGCAACCACCAATCTATTCTCTATCCATGAGCTGAGGGACTTTTGGGGGTTTTTTTGGTTTTATTTTTTTAGATCCCACATACAAGTGAGATCATATAGTATTGTTCTTGTTCTGTAACATATTTCACTTAGCAGAGTGCTCTTAGGGTCCATTCATGTTGTCAAACAGCAGGATTTTATTTATTTTTATGGCTGAATAATATTCCATTGTGTGTATACATTGTGTGTGTGTGTGCACACACCACATTATCCATTCCTCCATTGGTAGACACTTCGGCTGTTTTATCTTGGCTATTGTAAATAATGCAGTGAGCATGGGATACAGATATTTTTTTGAGTTAGTATTTTTGTTTTCTTCAGATAAATACCCAGAAGTGGAATTGCTGGATAATATGGTAGTTCCATTTTTAATTTTTTTGAGCAATCTCCATACGGTTTTCTATAGTGGCTATACTAATATATATGCCTGCCGGCAGTGCACAAGTGTTCTCTTTTCTCCACATCCTTTCCAACATTTGCTATTTCTTATCTTTTTACTATAGCCATTCTAATAAGTGTGAAGTGATATCTCATTGTGGTTTTGATATGCATTCCCCTCAAATTGAGCACCTTTCCAAAATGTACCTGTTGACTATCTGTATCTCCTCTGGAAAAATGTCTATTCAGATCCTCTGCCTTTTTCATTGTTTTTGCTGTTGTTTACTTATGTGAGTTCTTTATGTATTTTGGGTGTTAACCCCTTATCAAATATATAACTTGCAGATATTCTCTCCCATTCAGTAGTTTCCTTTTATATTTTGTTGATGGTTTTCTTTGTTGTCTAGAAGCTTTTTAGTTTGATGTAGTCTCACTTGTTGATGTTTGCTTTTGGTGGCAGAAAAAAAAAAATCATCACTAAAATGAATGTCAGGGAGTTTCTGCCTATGTTTTCTTCTAGGAGTTCTGTGGTTTCAGATCTACCTTCAAGTGTTTAATCCATTTTGAGTTGATATTTGCATACGGTGTAAGATAGTGTCCTGTTGTATTTTACATGTGGCTGTCCAGTTTTCCCAGCAGTCCATTCCCCATTCTATTGAAGAGATTTTGTCCTTTCCCCATTGTATGTTCTTGGCTCCTCTGTCATAAATAAATTGGTTATATGTGCATGGGTTTATTTCTGGGCTCTCTATTCAGTTTCTTTCAAGTAGGTGTTTATTTTTATGTTAATACCATACTACTTTGATTACTATAGCTTTGGAATATAGTTTGAAACCAAGGAGCATGATACCTCCAGCTTTGTTCTTCTCTCTCAAAACTCCTTTGGTTATTTGGGGTCTTCTGTGGTTCCCCCATATTTTAGGATTGTTCTATTTCTGTGAAAAATGCCATTGGAATTTTATAAGAATTGCATTGAATTTGTAGATTGCTTTAGGTAGTATGGACATTTTAACAATATTAACTCTTCCAAACCACGAACACAGAATATCTGTTTGTATCTTCTTCAGTTCCTTTCATCAGTGTCATATAGTTTTCGGGATATAGATCTTTCAGCTCCTTGGCTAAATTTATTCCTTAGTATTTTATTCTTTTTCATGTAACTGTAAATGGGATTGTTTTCTTAATTTCTCCTTCTGATAGTTTGTTGTTAGTGTATGGGCATGCAGTAGACTTTCTGTATATTTTGTATTGTGCCACTTGACTGAATCTGTATCTTCTAACAGTTTTTGATGGGAGTTTTTGTTTTCTATATATAATATGTCGTTGGCAAATAGTGATAGTTTTACTTCTTCCTTTCCAATTTGGATGCCTTTTATTTTTTTCTTGCCCATTTGCTCTGTCTAGGACATTCAATACCATGTTGAATAAAAGTGAAGAGAGTGGGCACCCCTGTCTTGCTCTTGATCTCTTTCAACTTTTCACCATTGAGTATTAGCTATGGGTTTGTCATATACATTATGTAGAGGTATTTTCCTTCTATACCTGCTTTGTTGAGAGTTATCATAATCATAAATGGGTGTTGAATTTTGTCAAACCCTTTTTCTGCATCTATTGAGTTGATCATATGATTTTTTTTTAAAGATTTTATTTATTTGAGAGAGAGAAAGTGCTTGAGCAGGGGGGAACGTCTTAGAGGAAGAGGGAGAGGACGAAGTGGATTCCCTGCTGAGCAGAGAGCCATTGCAGAACTCAATCCCAGGAGATCATGATCTGAGCCGAAGGCAGACTGAGCCATCCAGGCTCCTCGAGCGTATTATTTTTATCCTTCGTTTTGTTAGTGTGGTGTATCATATTGATTGATAGGCAGATGTCAACCATTCCTGCATCTCTGGAATAAATCCTACTTGATCATAGTATATGATCCTTTTTTAATGTATTATTGAATTCAGTTTGCCTGTATTTTGTTGAGAATTTTCGCATCCACGTTCATCAGGGATACTGGCCTGTAATTTTCTTTTCTTGTAGTGTCCCCGTCTAGTTTTAGTATCAATGTGTATGCTAGCCTCATAAAATGAGTTTGGAGGGACGCCTGGGTAGCTCAGCAGTTGAGCATCTACCTTTGGCTCGGGTTATGGTCCCAGGGTCCTGGGATGAAGCCCCACATCAGGCTCCTTGCTCAGCGGGAAGCCTGCTTCTCTCTCTCCTCCTGTTCTTACTCTCTCTCCCTCTCTGTCTCAAAACAAAAACAAAAAAACTTTTGTGACTTACCATAGGAGGTCTACCTTGGAGAATGTTCCACATGCCCTTTAGAATATGCATTCTGTTGCTTTTGGATAGAATACCCTGTGTATATTTGTGAGGTCCATTTGGTCTAACATGTTGTTAAGGCCAGTATTTCCTGATTTTCTGTCTGGATGATCTATCCAGTAAGTGGAGTGTTAAAGTCTATTATTGTGTCCATCTATTTCTTCCTTTAGGTCTGTTAATGTTTGCTTTATATATTTAGATACTCCTATGTTTGGCACATAAATATTTACAAATGTTATATTCTCTTATTGGATTGACCTCTTTATCATTATGTAATACTCTTTTTTTGTTTCTTATTATAGTCTTTGTCTTAAAGTCTATTTTGTCTGATATAAGTATAGGTACTCAAGCTTTCTTTGGGTTAATTATCTTTTCCGATCTCTTCACTTAAAGTCTGTGTGTGCCCTTACATCTGAAGGGGGAGTCTCTTGTAGGAAGCATAAGGATGGGTCTTTTTTTATCCATTCAGTCACTATATGTCTTGATTGGAAAATTCAATCCATTTACATTTAATTGTTGGTTGGTATGTACTTTTTGCCATTTTATTCATTCTTTTCTGGCTATTTTATCCTTCTCTGCTCATTTTTTCTCTTGTTCTCTTTCTTTGTGGGTTGATTTTCTTTATTGCTATGCATGATTTATCTTTTATAGTGTATTTTCTATAGGTTTTTGCTTTGTGGTTACCATGAGGCTTACAACCTATAACAATCTGTTATTGAAGTTGATACCAACTTAAGTTTGAATGCATTCTAAATCTGTACATTTTTACTCCACACAACATTTTTTGATGTCGTATCTTACATCTTTTTTATCTGTGTTTCCTAATTATTGCAGTTAGTTAGGTTTACCACTTTTGTCCTTTAACCTTCATACTAGCTTTATAAGTGATTACCTTTACTGTCTATTTACTTTTACCAGGGAGATTGGTGTATTGCATGTTTTGTTAGTAATTAGCACCCTTTCTTTTCAGGTAACAAAAGTCCCTTTAACATTTCTTATACAGCCAGTTTAGTAGTGGTGATTATCTTTTATTTGTTTAGAAAACTCTATTTCTCCTCCAATTCTGAATGATAGCTTTGCCAGATAGAGTATTCTTTGTTGGAAGTTTTTTTTTTCTTTTAGCACTTTGAATATATTGTGCCAGTCCCTTCTGACCTCTAAAGTTTCTGCTGGTAGAGTCTTAATGGGGGGGGGGGGGTGTCCTTTGTACATTACAAGCTGTTTTTTTTTCTCCTACTTCTTTTAAGATTTTTTTCCTATTCTTTAACTTTTGACATTTTAATTATAACATGTTTTGGTGTGGATCTTATTTGTAACTCTCTGGGTTTTCCTGGATCTGGATGTCTATTTGCTTAGGGAGGTTTTCAGCTATTATTTCATCAAATAAGTTTTCTTCCCCTCTCTTTTTTTTCTAGGACCCCTGTAATGCAAATGTTAGTTTATGGGACATATGGAAAGTCACCAAGCAGACTATCTCCACTTTTTTCTTTTTTGCTGCTCTGATTGTAAACTTTCTGTTATCTTGAGTTCACTAATCCTTTCTTTTGCTTCACCTAGTCTGTTGAACCTCTCTACTATAATTTTCAGTTTGATTGCTTTCTTCAGCTGACTTCTATTTGGTGCTTTTATATTTTCTATCTCTTGAAGTTCTCATTGTGTTTGTCCTTTTCCCAAATTCAGTGAGCATCTTTAAGACCATTATTTTGAACTCTTTGTCATGTAAATTATCTATTGCCATTTCATTAAGGGTTTTCCTGAGGTTTTCTCTTTTCATTTGGAACGTATTCCTGTTTCTGCATTTTGCTTGACTCTTTTTGTTGGTTTCTGTGCATTAGATAAAACAGCCACCTTTTCCAAGCTTGACCTCACGCAAGAGATGAGCCTTATCATTCAACCCTGATCTAGTTCTTGGTTGTCTCTCTAACCTTTGTGATTGTCCAAGCAGTCCTTTTTATTTTTAATGGCTCCCAGTAGTTGAGAATATGCCAAGACCTGTCAGTGTCTCAAAGGGGAGGGTCTCAGTCAGCACCTAGATTCAGGCCAGTTGGAAAGCCAAATCCTCAGGCATCAGTTTGTTTAATTATGCATATATATAGTCCTGTGGGAATGCAAGCATAAGCCCCACTGGCCCTTAGAGCCAGGTCATGTGAAGGTGTCCCACAGGGGGCAGTTGCCAAAAAAAAAAAAAAAAAGCTTCAAACAAGTATATAAGCTAGTCCCCTTTTAGGTGGTATCAGGAAGCTGTAGCAAGGCAGAGGGAAAGTGCAAAGATGGTCTCTACCAGCCTACATTACCTGAGAACATCTCTGTAGGCCCCCAGTTGTGTGCCAGACAGGAAGCCTGCCTCTCCAGCTAAAGCTCCAGGACAAGCAAATAGGCCTCTTTCAGATATTTCAGACTGCTGTCTATGCAGTAAGCTGGGGGTGCCTGTCTAGGACTGTATTTCCAGTTGTTACAGTTCTATGAGACATAGGATCACAATCCCTCTAGCTTTCACAGCTAGGTGAGCAGGGCTGTATCGTGGGGAGCACCTACAAAAACTGATGCGCCAACTGTGTGTAACAGCTCCACTTTGGAGATACTGGCACTATGGAATTTGGCAGAGGGACACCCTATAGATGGCACCTACAGGAAAAAGAAACGATGGCACCTGCTGGCTAGAATAAAGCAGAGAAAGTGTGTGAAGATGTGCCTGCCAGCCAGCAGGCCCTAGATGAGCGCTAAATCAGTCTGCCGCGCAGACCGACACTTCAAGATTAGCAAATGAGCTCTTCTCAATCCACTGCCTCTGTACTGAGCCCTGGGGCAGGTGAGTCTGAACACACAAGCCTTTTAACTTGCTCAGTTTGTTAAAGCCTTGTGGGACGTGGGGACTCGTCTGTTAGGTGAAGGTCTTAAAAGCTGGGGTGTCCAATGTGGAGTTCAAAGCCTTTACTCCTCAGGGAGAAAGCTCCAGGTGTTGCGTTTGTTCCCAGTTGTGCCAGGGTTGAGGTTTATGGAGAGATTGGGCCAAGCCTCTCCTACCTGCTTTGATGTGGCCCTTCATTTGTCTGCCCAGTATGTAGGAGTTACTCAGTTTTAGTTTTTTTTCAGAGGAAGTTCCATAGTAAGCTGCAGATTCGACGTGTCCACTCAGGGAGGTGAGCACAGGCTCCTCCCCTGTCACCATCTTGAATTGGAACTCTCTGCTTAACTTTGAAAAAAAAAATACAATGTGGAAAACTTTACCCTGTTTTTCAGAGTCAATGTGTGTCCCCCCCAACAAAATATCAGTCCCACTACTGCTGCCTCTTGTGACCTTAATGGAGCGCCAAGCTGTCACTTTTGAAGGGACTGATATGTGGGAAAAAAACGATGAAAGCTGTGAGATTATGCTGAACCACTTAGCCACTGCCCGGCTCATGGCAGAAACAGCAGAAAGCTACCGGATGAATGCTGAGAGGATCCTGGAAGGTAAGCTGCTCCTATTCTTCACAGTAATTAGAGTGAAGGAACAAAAGAGCATGGATGCTCTCAGGAAAGGACAAAGTAGGAAAGATTAAGGCATAGGATTCCTTTTCTTATGATCGACCATGACTTCCTCTTAGTCTCTACAAGATTTGAGGATCCTGTTTCTCCTTTTCCATGTGTTCTATTGTGTCAATGGCATAGAATAAATGGAGAAAGGTCAAGAAAGAATTGGTCAACTTGCCTACCATTAGGACTTCTTATTGGAGCTATTTGAGTGTGGGTCAACATGAGGAGTTAGAGTGACTTCATTTATCTGTTTTCCTATTTCTTCCCATATTGGGAAGTGAGCTCCCAGCTCCCTTGTTTTTAGCATCAAAGAACCCAACACAGGCAAAGGCACTGCTGAGAGAGCTTGGAGAAAACTGTAAATCATCAGTACTTAGATTTGGGTTAGTGTAAAGTGTGTTTTAAGGAATGACCAACTAGGCTGAAGGAGGTGGATAGAGGTGAGAAGGCTGAGGAAGAGCCTGTGAAGGGTTTTGAAAATGGGAGAGTGTCATGATGTCAGATTTATATTTTAAATTTGGCATGTGTTTGTGGGAAGGCTGAAAGCTTGTAGGCAAAAAGATCATTTAGGAAGCAAGACAAGAAGGAGGGCTTTTACCCAAGGTGGTTATCAGGAATGATTACTTCCTCTTCTTTGCTATATTTTTAAAATTCTTCAAAAGCCCACAGTTTCATTCACAAGGCTGAGAAAGAGCTACATAGAGCAGGAGAGCCTGTTTATTTCATCCTGAAACAAAGTATTTGAGACTAAGCTGTTTAACACTGTATCTGCTGTCCGTTGAAGAACTACATATCTGTTTCAATTTTTTTTCATCAGAAAGTTCTCTAGGGTTGGCATTGTAGGGTTCAAAAAAATAAAAGCACCTAATTATTTTTTTTAAAGATTTTATTTATTTATTCATGAGAAATACAGAGAGAAGAGCAGAGGCACAGACAGAGGGAGAAGCAGGCTCCCCGTAGGGGGCCCCATGCAGGACTTGATCCCAGCAGTCTGGGATCATGCACTGAGCTGAAGGCAGACACTCAACCACTGAGCCATCCAGGCATCCCAAAAGCACCTAATTCAATTCACCAGATTTTAGAGTGCCTGTTTATACAAGGCTAATAACTGTATTACATTGGATGTTGCCTAAACCAATATATTAGGATGAGTTTTGAGAAAAGGGCTTTAAGCTGCTCTACAGCAAATCACTTTAAAGGTATCTAATGGCATTTTCTCAGTTAATCCTGCTACAGGTTTAAATAGCAAGTTCTCATTGCAGGAAGTAACTATGAACCCAGTAAGGGCAGAGATTTGCTCACCAACATAAACCCAACCCAAGGTAGGGACTCAAAGCATGTTAATTGAATGATTGGAAGTCATTGGCCTATGGTGTGGTGTTATATTCTGGCATTACAGGGAAGGATGGACTAGAAGGCTTCTATTATTCACCACAAAGATCCTATAAATCTAGATGGTAGAAATATATTTAAGGATAGAGCAGATTAATTCAGCAATAATCAAGGTTGAGAACCATGGGTCCGTATGACTCTTTGGCTGGAGGTTTCTACCTCTCTGATGGTTAACAGAGTATCCTTGGCTTTAAGTAGACAGATCTTCTCTTATGTAACAAAAGAGAGAGTCACGAAACAAATCCACACATTTATTTTTTGAGAAAGGTGCCAATGTAATTCATTAGATATATCCTTTCAACAAATGGTGCTGGAACTACTGGATATGATATGCAAAAGAAAAAAATGATTCCTGATCCTTACCTCATACCATACACACTAATTAATCCAAAATGGATCATAGGCCCAAGTGTAAAGCTCCTATAAGATAGGGGAAATTCATTGTGCCCTTGGATTAGCAAAGCTGGTTTAGGACACAAAAAACATGAACCATAACAAATTTCTGATAAACCAAAATTTTAAATTTTGCTCTTCAAAAGAAAAGGCAGGGATCCCTGGGTGGCGCAGCGGTTTGGCACCTGCCTTTGGCCCAGGGCGCGATCCTGGAGACCCGGGATCGAATCCCACGTCAGGCTCCCGGTGCATGGAGCCTGCTTCTCCCTCTGCCTGTGTCTCTGCCTCTCCCTCTCTCTGTATGACTATCATAAATAAATAATTTAAAAAAAAATTAAAAAAAAAAAAAGAAAAGGCAAGTCACAGAGTAGAAGAAAATATCTGCTAAACATTTATCTGATAAAGGATTTAGATCTAGACTATATAACAAACTCTTACAACTCAATGAGAAGACAAACAAGATGATCTACACCAGAGAAGATCTGCAAATGACAAAGAACTACATGGAAAGATGTTCAAGTATTAGGGAAATGTAAGTTTAAACAACAATGAGATAATAGCACACACTGTCTATAATGGTTACACTTTAAAAAGAATGGTAATACTGGGGCACCTGGGTGGCTCAGTCAGTTAAGCATCTGACTCTTCCTTTCAGCTCAGGTCTTGATCTCAGGGTTGTTGAGTTCAGGCCCCATGTTGGGCTCTATACTGGGCATGGAGCCTGCTTTAAAAAAAAAAAAGATAATACTAAGATTTGGCAGCTTATGGAGAAACTGGAGCTGGTGAGAATAGAAAATGGTACAGCTATTTTAGAAGAGTATGACAGTTTCTTTGAACATATTTACCACATGACCAAGTAATTCCTCCCCTAGAGAAATGAAAACACATGTCCATCCATACAAAGACCTACATGGAAATGTTTACACCGCTATTCATAACAGCCAGAAACTGGAAACACTCCCAATGTTCATCAGTTGGTGAATGGATAAACAAAATGTGGAATGTCCATATAACTGAATGCTACTCAGCAATAAAAAGGAATGAGTGGATAGCCAACAATATGGAATAGTCTCAAAAACCTGGTGCTGAATAAAAGAAACCTGATATAAAGTCCACATTGTATGATTCTGTTTATATCAAGTTTCTAGAAAAGGCAAAGCAAGAGCAACACAAAGCAAAGAGGCACTAGGTATAACTTTCTAGGATGAGATGGGGGTTTTAAAACTGGTGGTGATGGATGTACAACTTGTATAGGCTTACTCTCACAAATCAAAATAGGTGAATCGTGACATAAATTATACATCAGTAAAGCCGTAAAAACAAAACGAAGTACTTTGAACATTCCCCTTCCCACAGTGGCTTGTGCACATGAATTTCATTCTATCATGTTTCAGTGAGCTTACTTGGTATTCCTTCTACAAAGGTGTTCAGATCCTTGAGGATGGGGCCTGCCCTTTCCTTATATAAAGCAGAGCTATATTTTTCTTCGGGGGCATTTTTAAAGTTCTGATGGAAGATGAAGTTCATTTTGATCCTACTTTAAACAAGTAAGTTTTCAGTCTATTTCAACATCACATTTGAAAACTAAAGTAACTGTTTGTTTTTAATAGGTTTTCAACCAGATGAAGAAATGAGTGAAATCTTCAAGACTGAATTTCAGATGCGATTGCTCTGGGGCAGCAAAGGTGCACAAGTGAATCAGACAGAGAGATATGAGAAATTCAACCAGATTTTAACTGCCCTCTCACGTAAACTGGAACCTCCTCCTGTAAAGCAGGCAGAGCTTTGATAACTCTCCAGAGAACCTTAGGATATGATTTCAAGCTTCTCCAGTTTCTTCTTTGGGAAGGCTTATCATTTGATAAAGTAATAATGTACAAATCTGACAGTGTACAAGCTTTTAGTATCCACAGGATATTAAACATGTAAATTGCACAGAGCACACTTATTTATGAATTGTTTAAAATTACTACTGATTTTTAAATAATTTATTATGAAAGTAACTATTGCTAATGTTGATCAGCAAATTTAAGACCTAGCTATGTTGGCAGGTTGCTTTCTATTTCTGAGGTATTTGACCATTTTAGTTTAAATTCCTTGTCAGATAAGTGTAAATAGAAAAGAGTTTAAAAGCATGAAACATTTTGGAAGGTATCAGTTGTATGATATTCTTTAAATATAAAAAATGTAAATAGTCCTATGAAAATATATCTTTTTGTGAAAATAATTGTATCTAGTCTCTTTATTGTACTATGGTGACTTATTTAATATTAATTATACCTCCTACCTTCCTGAGGTATCCTCTTCCCTAGATACTATATCCTAATAATAAGCCAAACTTAATGAGAGTGATATGGAAAGTTTAAGGTTTGTGGCTTGGGAGACAGTGAATAGTGATACAAGGTAGACCTGGCTCCAGAGGACCCGGGTTCAAAGTGAAGCTGTGGTGCTTGCTAGCAGTTGGACTTTGGTTAAGTTAACCTCATCAATACCCTGTGTGCAGCACAGACCTAGTATAAAGTGAGTACCCAGATGTTAGTATATTTCAAGACATCACTTCATGCATTTGAAAATAACTGACTATTGGGCTTCCAGTCCAATGGTGATGTAGGAAGACCCTGAACTCCGCTCTTCCACAGATACGCCAAATCTGTATCTATCTATTTATAAAGCACTTTGTCCTAAAGAACGGAGGCTGACTGAACAGCTTCTACACAATAGACATACAGACAACAGCAAGAGGGACGGTGACACAGTAATGAAAGGAAACCCTACCCCTAAAGCTACAAACTGCAGCGGGAAGGGATAGTACTAAAGGACCACGAGCAGATTTATTTGCTCTTGGGTATAGAAAAGCCATGGTTTAAAAGGGTAACTGGAACCAGCCCTAAAACCCTGCCAAATATTGGGGATGCTGCTGAAACTCTCTTAGAGGGTCAAAGGGACTGGTAAGCACCAGGGTTTATGTTCCCCCTTCACCTTAACAATGCAGAGGAGCATGGTCCTGACATTGTAGTTGGCCTGCCACCTCAGTGAGCCCCAGGCCCTAGCCCACACCAGCCCCAGATGCCCTGGGGTACAGAAAAAAGCTGTAGTTTAAAAGAGCAACTAGATTATAAAAGATCCAGCCCTAGAACTCCACCAAAAGGCAGAGAGCTGCTAGAACTCTCTCCAGAGGGGGTGGTGACAGTTTACATTCTCCCACCACCTTTATAGTGTACAAAAGAGCAGCCTACTGCTTCCACAAGCCCCTGGTCCCTAGCCCACACCAGCCCACACCAGCCCACGCCATCCACCAGAGTGGCCTTAATGTGCCACATACTGAATCCGAGCTGTCTCACCCAGGTGATATAGGAACAACGCACCCCAGAACATCCCAGGCCTATGCCACTCTGGCTCCAAACAACTCAGTAGGGCAGACTGCTCTAGGACCTCCTGGCTCATGCCCTTTACGGCTCAGGGTACCCTCTGTGTGGAATGACATGGGAATCTGAACTGCACCCCACTTTAGTTCAGTCACCCCACCAGGGTGCCCCCCTGGGTAAAACACCCCAGGACACTCAGTTTTTTAAAAATTTTTTTGGGGGGGACACTCAGTTTAAATCCACTTTAGTATCAGCTGCCATGCCAGGGTACCCTCTGCACAGAGAGCCCTGGGACCCAACACTTGTAATTATCTCAGCTTTAGCTATCCTGTCAGGTGTCCTCTGCATGGAAAACCCTGGGACTACCCTGGCCCACATTCACTTCAGCCCTGGCCATGGCACTAGGGCAGCCCTAGCAGATAACGTCCAAGACCCCTAGTCCATGCCATCCACAGTTCCAGTCAACCAAAATCATCAGGCACATACGAGTTACATAGTGGACAACCATACACAAGACCATTCCTTCAAATTTAGGAGAAACAACTATTCCACCTAATTCATAGAAACAAACATAGAAAGTCAACCAAAATGAGACAGAGGAAATTTGCTCCAAAAAAGAAAACAAGACAAAACCTTGGAAAAAGAATTAAATGAAACAGCTAAACAATATGCCTGATAGAGTTCAAAGTAATGGTCATAAAGATGCTCACTGGACTGGACAGAAAGGTGGATGAACAAAGAGACAAATAAAAAAAAAAAGAACCAATCAGGGTTGAAGAATACAATAACTGAAATGAAAAATACACTAGAGGGAATCAACAAGAGATCAGAAAATGCAGAAGAATGGATCGGCAATCTAGAAGGCAGGTAGTGGAAAGCACCCAAGCTGAACAACTACAATAGATCTCTTAGACAACATCAAGTAAACAAGTATTCTCTCTTATAATGAGAGAATTCTATAATTCTCATTATAGGAGTCCCAAAGGTAGGGAGAGAAAGGAGAATAATACTTTTAATAATTGAAAACTTGGAGATCCCTGGGTGGCTCAGCAGTTTGGCGCCTGCCTTTGGCTCAGGGCGCAATCCTGGAGTTCTGGGATCGAGTCCCGCATCAGGCTCCTGGCATGGAGCCTGCTTCTCCCTCTGCCTGTGTCTCTGCCTCTCTCTTTCTCTATGTCTATCATGAATAAATAAAATCTCTAAAAAGAAAAGGATAACTGAAAACTTCCCTAACCCAGGGAAGGAAATATACATCCAAGTCCAAGAAAAAGACAGTTCTAAATAAGATAGATCCAAGGAGGTTCGCATCATGACACGTAATTATTAACACATCAAAGATTAATTTTACAAGCAGTGAGAAGCAACTAGTAATATACAAAGGAAACCCCAAAAAGCCATCAGCTGATTTCTTATCAGAAACTTTGCAGTCCAGAAAGAAGTGGCAGGATATATTCAAAGTGCTGAAAGGAAAAAAGCTACACCCAAGAATACTCTGCCCAGCAAGGTTATCATTCAGAATTGAAAGACAAAGAGTCTCCCAGACAAAAATTAAAGGAGTTCACCACCACTACTAAACCAGCCTTACAAGAAATGTTAAAGTGCTGAAGAAAAGACCATAATGAAAATTATGGAAAGAAAAAAATGACATGAGTAAAAGCAAACATACAGTAAAGGTAGCAATCACTTTTGAAGGTTAAAAGACAAAAATAGTAAAAAAAAAAAAAAAAAAAAAAAAAAAGTAAAATCAATTATACCTAAACAATCAGTTAAGGGGGACTCTTGAAATAAAATTATGCAAAATATAACAACATATACATAAAACAGTGGGGGGTGAGTAAAAATGTTCTTAGGTGTTCAAATTTAAGTGCCATAAACTTAAACATATGAGTTATATACTTAGGACATTATATACAAACCTCATGGAAACCACACACCAAAAACCTATGACAGATACACAAGAAATAAAGTGAAAGAAAGACAAAAATAATACCAAAGTGGTCAATCACAAAAGAGCAAGAGAAGAAAAGAACTACAAAACCAGAAAACAATAAACAAAATGGCATTAAGTACATATGTATCAATAATTACTTTAAACATAAATGGTCTAAATGATCCACTCAAATAAAATAATTGTTACCTTTTCCTCTAACTGGTTAACTACGAGTTTTCTAGGCTTACTTTCTAGGTTTTTGACTTACCACAGGAAATAACTTTTTAGTTTTTTTTTTCTATCATAAAAAACTTGGAATACAAGATTTTAAAATAAAATAATAAACTCCATTCACTCTGCCACAAACTGTGAACACTTACCAATTTGCTTTTTCTTTCTGTCTTCTAAGTAATTTGGGGGATCATACCGAATATCCAACTTTTCTCAAGTTACAAAACTTTCTCCATGATGTAAATAGCCTTTGAAAAAATAGAACTTATTGCTTACATAGGTTACACTATATTTAACCACCTTCCTTCCATCTTAAATATGGCTACTAGAACTAAGAATGAGCTTCTGTGTTCTACCTATTACAAGGGAAATATTAGTTTTGAATCCTGGGTCTCTGTATTTTCATTTATGTAGCCTAGGATCATTTTATTTTTTAAAGGAACCATCGCACCATTGTTATTTTTTATTTGCTGGAAAAAAACCCAAAAGTACAATTCTATTTCTGGCCATTTGGTAGTTCAGATGCTCTTAAAAGCCCCTTAATTATAACTAAGTCAATAAATTTTAATAAACTTGCCTTTTAATGCACGGTTAAACTGATAGAATGAAAGAGAAATCCCCAAGAAATAATTCTACCTACCCCACCTCACTCACCAAAAGCATCAGCAATACAAACTCTGTAAGAGAACCTAAAAACCTGGGTGGCCCTAAGGCAAATACTGAAATCACCTCAGTGAATGGGAGAAGGGGCTTTAGGGGAGCCAAATATGAAATAGCCCCATTAAGTAGGGTTCCTTAAAGGGTCCCCGTTGTTAGGCTGGAAAAAATATCTGCCAATAAAGAAAGGTTACCAAGAAACAGGCCTGTCTTTCATGCACAGCTACAAGAATTGTAATGATAATGGTCTTTGGTGAGGATTTGCAACTACAAGCCTATCCTCAAATAGATCTAGAGTAAAAACCCCAAACCAAATTGATTTACAATGGTCCTAGGTTGCTGGCATCCCTGGGGCCTGGCAGATAAACCTATCCTCTCAGGAGGAAAGCATCCAGTATTCACACTGATAAAATACATGTTAAAATGAAAAAAAATTTATAACTGCATATTCATATGCGTATATAAAATCAAACACATGTAGAAGTAATGCTATCATGAATAAAATGCTAGGGGAAAAAAAGATTTAGAACCCCCATGCCTTCAGATACTGGAATTATGTTTTGAATGCAATCATATTTGGTTGCATATAAAAAAAAAATGAACCCAGATAGGATATTAAAAAATGAACACATTTTAAGAGAAAGTTAGTAGATCCTTTAGAAATGTATAATGAACTAAAAACACAATGGATGCTAATATTAAACAGAAGATTAGATCTTGGGTACCTGAGTGGCTCAGTCAGTTAAGGATCTGACTCTTGATTTCACCTCAGGTCATGATCTCAGAAACATGGGATTTAGCCGTGCAACAGGCTCCACACTGCGCATAAAGCCTGCTTAGTATTCTCTCCCTCTCCCTCTGCCACCCGACTGCCCCCCGCCCTCCCACGCCCCGTGTGTGCCTGCTCTCTTTCCAAAAGAATAAAACCCCAGAAGATTGGATCCAACTAAAGCTTTAATGAACTGGAAGACATCTGAAGATCACATATAATGGAATACTACACACCGACTAAAATCAACTATACACACTAAAATGAACTACACATAAACATGGATAAATCTTAAGAGCACTGAGTGAAAATGAAAGTCTCAGTAGATACCATGCAATATTCAAAATATTTAAAAGCAGGATGTTAATATATAAATCATATGAACTAAGGTTAATATAGGTTAATGTGCAAATCAAGTAAAATAATCTTTTATTCTTTAAACTACATTAAAACTTTAAAGTGATGAAAGTAGCACAAATCACTCAGCAATCACTAATAATTTCTAAATCACTTCGAACAGCTGGGCTGTTTTAATTTTTTGACTGACTCTCACCAGCTAAATGATACCCTCATTATTTGACATAGGGCTGCAAACTCTTCCAGTGACCTCCCCCATTCAACTGATAGTCCTTATGTGCTGTTTGGCACCTGAAGAGAAGTTACATGCAACCAATCCCCATCTTACCTCATTGGACAGGACAGTGCCATCTGAGTGCTGGCTGTATGCCAAGAACCAGTGGTAGGAGCCCCCAGCTAGAGGAAACAATGGTGTGGGGAGGCGGGGGCGGGGAGGACTAGTTGGGTGCGGATTGATGACCCTGGTTGCCAGAACTGGGAACTTGTGTTTTATGTCTGTCTCATTCCACACCCAAAACTGGGTCCCACACTGGCCAACCAAGAAAGAACCAATGACTGGTTGGATGCCTGTTACGACTCAGAACAAAGGAAGAAAGGGATAGCAAAGGGAATAAATAACCGGGCAAGTCGGCCAGGGCTTCTGCTGGCCTGGAGATGGAGCAGCTTGGTCAGGCCAGTGACTGTAAACTTGTAGAAATGTAGAGGGCAGACAAATATGATATTCCTGGTTTGGAGATTTGCCAAGGGAAGAGCGGGGGGAGAAAAGAGCAGGAGTTGTGCTATCACCTGCTGGAGAATACAGTCTTCTGGTATAAGAATCCTGGTACAGTCTCCTGACACCTCTTCAGTGCACAAGGCAGGCCACCCTCTACCACAAATAAGCTGCCAAAATGTTCAAAAAACAAACATCTAAAGGGCTATCACTACACTACAAAAGGCTATGTTCCTAACACTTGTGCCTACCTACCCACACTCCCTTCCAATCTTCCAGCTGCTACCAGAGCTTAGACACATCTCCCTGTGAGCAGGATGAGGCATTTCTTGCGGAGGATGAACAGAAGAGATCTCCATTAGTCTGGTTGCCCAGATTCTTCTCCCACTCAAGGGCTTAACAAAACCAGAAAAAAATTTCCCAAAACCTGAATACCAAATCTCTAATAACAAAGACCTTCAGCTTTGTCCCCAGTGCTCAAACCAGAAATACATCACTAAGTATCATGTGTGGTTGCTGAGAGAAACCACATATGCTGGAACTTAGTTCAGTTACTCGTTTCTGGAATTACTGTTTACCAATCGGTATGGAAACATTTCAGTATTTAGTATTAACCATGGCTGTATTAGTGTGCACTGGCTGAATATCAGGCCTGCACAGAGTATGCAACATCTTTACTCAAAAACATGGAAAGCTAATCAGGTTTAGGAAAAAATAACCCTTGTGGTAAAACCACGAGAAACTAAGAAAACAAAATCTAAGAAATTTAGGATAATGGCTATCCTTGAAGGAGAGGGAGATGGTAATTTTCTATTTAAATTGAGTGATAGACTTACATTAATTATGTATGGTTCATAACATACACATATTTTCCACAAGAAGTTTTCCTCAGGATTGACATTCTGGGTTTACCATATCAGCTCATTGCAAGCTCCCATTTCTACAACAATGCTATCACTATCTTACAAAAATGAGTAAGAAATCCTGTCAAATCCTGAAGCTATGCTGAAATCAAGACATTTAGGTGTATTGAGTTTCCCAATTGTATCTAAAGAAAGGAATGAGGCTAATTTGATGTGGCCTTTTTTTTTTAGGACCTAGGTCAGTTACCCATTATATTTTCTCCTAAATGCTGGCAAAATTATCAAGTACTTTTAAGAGCTGTCAAACTTCCCAGAATTTACTGTTCACATTTTGTATTTTTCCATCCCTAATCTTTTGGCATCTCTTATATTTTCTGTAGTTTCTTACTCCAGTAACTATACTCAGGCATATATTTGATCTCAGGCATTAAGCTCATTGAAATAGGTTTGGTGTTTCTTTAGCATTTTTTCATCTAAGTGAACACCTTCTCACAAAGAAAATCTATCCCTTTTCAACAAGTCTGGAGATCCTTTCTCTCTTAATATTGTTAAAAGGGCGTTATCTTTCCCTAGCAAGTAGGATTTGACTTCCCTGATCTCAATTCAGATAGTAAAGGCCCCTTTCATTGTTTTGAAATTTTGTTGTTTACACCATTTTCCTGCTATTTTGTGTGTGTCCCTACTGCCAAGCCTGGCATGGATCTCTAAATTTTAATCACTACAATTGCAACCCCTCATTGTTCAGGATCAACTCTGAGTTTTAGTATCTTTTGGGGTTTCTAGAAGCTAATAGTCATGGTTTCATACTTGCCCTTTTAAAAAACTAAATCTTCTGAAATTAAGACTTCCTAAAATGACAGATGTGACACTAATCGGGACAAACACTGCCTTTCCATGCTTTGAAATGCCAGGAAGATACAGGCGCTTTCTGATCAGGAATTCAAGCAGAAGCAAAGGAAGTGCTGACCATTAGGGTAGATCAAGCTATGTGGTATAGGGACACTTCTTATGAATGCAGAGGATAAGATGCTGTAAAAGATAAGTTTGTGCAACACACCTATGGTAGAATAAAGATTTTAAAAATCCAAATTACTAATTACTATATTCAATTTAAATTCACTCTAAAGAAAAGTTTACCTTTTCTTACCTTTAGGAAAGTTTAAAGGAAACTACAACTGGAATAAAATTTCCAACTGCTTTGCGAAAAAGGTCACCCAAAACAGATGCTTCCACTTATGGAACTTGTCATCAACTTTATATCATCAGGAATTTAGCAAATCCAAGAACAAAGTCATTCCATCTCTTTAGTTCACATAGGAATAAGAGATAACACACTATACACCTTAACTGACCATGAAAAGATTGTTTTATTCCATGAAAATATTCTCAACAGAGAACACTATCTTAAACAAAGCATTTACCATTAAATCAACATGTGCACAAAAAGAGTAAAAATTACTGAAAAATTAAAGATTTCTTTTGGACAATTCACATGTTCAAAATTTAAGAATGATTTAAGAATGATTTAAACTGTGCAAGTACAAATGTCTGTCCTATTGTAATAATCCATGTACAGGTTGCACTACTCCACGTGAAGGACCTTGCCTCCTACGGAAGCAAATCCTGCTTTGAGAAAAACAAACAGTAGCTTGAAAAGAACAGTTAGTCCTTACAAGAAAGCCTTAAACTTTGCCCTCCGTGGCTGTCAGCCAAAAAAACACAAGCACTTCAGGCTTTGTACAGAGGACAAACACAGTCAGATCACATTTCCTGCTCATTGCTAACCTTTAAAATAAAAACAGCACTAGATTTTAAAACTACTTTATGTAGTCTGTCAGTACTGAATAATGTCACATTATATAAATAACCCTGTAAAGAGATTCAAAGTCTAAACTTTATAGTTTACTAGCCTCAAAGGTAATACACTATATGTCAGCTGTGTAACAGGGGTATACTTGATCTTATGAAGGCATTAACTTTCACACAATTGTCATTCAGTTTTAGTATAACTGGTAGTACAATTCAAATAACACTGGGGAAAAATTATTAAAGCAGTCACACAGCTTCTAAAATATTGCTTAAAATTCAATAATACACAGACCATTTCACGTTCCTTCTTCCCTCAAAACAGTAAAGAACAAAATTAATGAAGCTTCTGTGGTACAAATATCACCCTCCCCCCAACCCATGCCCATCTCCCTAGGAAACACCACTAAGAAATTAGTTAAGATACACGTCATTAACAGAATCACAAATGCGAGGCAGGACAACATGAGCAACAGGAGCACTAACAATTATATTTACAAGTATAAACATACAGAAATTTCCATTTTACAATTAAAAGTGCACAAAGATCATTACAAAGTTTCACTAAATTTTATCTGGTTCAAACAAAAGCATCACTTGAAAACAGACTATCATTGTAATAATCAAATAAGAACATGGTCACCCCAAATTAAAACACAATGGGGGGGGGTCCATAAAACTTCTCATAAAAACACTGAGTAAAGTAAAATGGACTTGGACATGTCTTTAGCTTGATGCATAAATTTGAAGATGCACCATCAAACATGGTAGAGCTCTAAAAGCCACCTACCAAGGCTATACCGGCATCCGCAGCAGCGCTGCCGAGTTAAAGGAGATCGCACTGAGCTGACACCTAAAGCCCTTTGTGGGATACTGTAGTGGTAGTGTTGGCAATCAACAGATTTAGGCACTCTAGTTTAAGGCAGCATTTGAATGGAAGCAGCTGACTTCTGACAACAGTCCTTTGTCTTGAGGTGGTGAGTATCTTGCGTGTTTATGATGCCAGGATTTCAGTGCTGACTATAGATTCTTCTCAGACTGAGGTGAAGATATATCACGTTTCAGAGTTCTTTCAACTGGGCTGTAGGCTAGAGCAGAGATGTTTTCTTTTTCTTATCATAATTACTTCAGGTTCACAAACTACATCTTCATAATGCCAAAACTGGAATGTTTGTAGTGGGGAAGTTATAGCAGCGGACACGAATACTAGGATGGAAACATTAGTGCTGGAGATGTCTGACATAGTGACTCACACTACAAATGTAAAACAAAACAAAGACTTTGACAAGAACAAGGGATTATAAAGACATGCCTGAAAAATCTAGCCCAATCGCTCTAGACATGCAACAGGATGTTAAGCAAGCACAGAGGTGGCGCAGGCAGACACTGACAAATGGCAAGGGTTCTAACAGACAACAGGTCTAAAAGCCAATTAAAACAGAGCTGGGATAGATGGTCCTGTTGGGACAGCCAAATGTAAGACAAATTTCATGACAGCTCTGCATTCTTTCTGATTTAGACATCAGTAAAATAAATGGAAAAAAGGTTAGCCATTTTTGGCTTTTTTCCCTTTATATGAATAATTGTGAATGAGGAATTTAAGGACTGGTATTACAATGATTCTTTAAAACAATGTATGGAAATGATAATGAAGTTAGTAAAAAAAAAAAAATTATGTCTGCATGCACTCATGCAACTTGCTTCTCTCACTCTCTGAGCCTGACAACTCTAATTCCCTCCCCCTAAAAGCAGCTGCATGTAACCTCCTTCAACATCTTGCCCATTTCCTCAGAAACCCTCTTCAGGAACCTGCAGTCCAGGAGGAAAAAGAAAAGAACAATTACTGAAGACCTTTGGTAAGACCAAAAGGGGTGTTCAGTTTAAAGTGTCTGTCCCAAATGTCTCTAAAATCATTTTACAGTCAGCTATGTGAAAACACCAGAAAAATCTGGAACGTGAACAAAATTTAGGACCAGTCTCGTTTCCTCACTTTACTTCCCCACATGACCAGCACTGCACAACCCTTAATTATACAGTATTTCCAACAAATACTTGTTGAAATTGGAAAAAAATAATCTTGAATTGATGATTGAGCTAAAACGAGGAAATGCCCTAAATGATGGTACAGATATAGTCCTCCAACTCAGTCAAAAGTTCTTTCTTTTCAAAGTAAAATTTGCTAGTACTTCCCTTCAAGATTTCCTCTCAGTTTACTTAGAATCTATTTTCCTATTTATAATTGCTAAATGCTAAATAATCACAAAAGTAGTACTTCCCAAAAGACATTTTCAAGATAAAAAAAAATACAAGTGTTAATTTGGAAGGAAGTTTTTATGTTATTGAAAATCATTAGTTTACTGATGAAAATATTTTCAGGTCTCAAAAGAAAACCATTTTATTCACATAAGAGCTAGACTAGGTTGATTTATTTTACAGGTCTCTTAATTAGCCTCTACTAGAATAGATTTATATTTGAGGGGTTTGCTTCCTTCCTTTAAGAAACCAAAGCTAAGAATACAGAGAAAAAGGAAAAAGTAGTTACACAAATCCAAACTCCTAGGCCAAACCACTCTTTTGGGAGTTAGCTTTCAGAGCAGTTTTACTTATTTGAATTCACTTACAGTCACTGTGTTTTTTGGAGCAAAGTGTGTGTTAGGGGAGGAGGGCTTTTTATATATGGATTCCTGCCCAACACATCAAATTCTATGACTTATAGGCAGAAAAACACAAATCTTTCACAGAGACTTAAGCAGGACATAAAGCAAAAGGCATCAATTAAGCTTCACATCGACGTCACTCAAATGGTAAAACATCACGAGAACAGTTTCTTGTGGTAATATTCACATCTTTAAGATTGAGCCTATACTCAGCTCACATAGTGAACAATGTATCTTGGATGCCCTTTAAGTTTTCTTATGTTTTCCCACCCGTTGAGTATTTTTATGTTATCGTTCCTATGTCATATTTGTCACAAAGCTGCCTGATTAGTTTAGATGTAAGTTACTGCACCTTTACTGTTTTTCTCTAGAGTTACATCTATGTATGATGTAGGAACGTAGCCTTCTTCACCGTTCTGTCTCCGAGCTCTTGTCCATCCATCACCTTTGTCTTCCTCAATAATGTATAGAACTTCACCTTCTTTCATTGCCAGGGTACCTTCATTATGTCCTAAATGAGAGTTTTCATAGCATGAGCATAATTAAGTGATAATTTTGAATAAAAGTTACAAATACAACACAACAAATGACATGAAACCCAACTAGATTTCAATGTCCCTAGAACCAAGAGCCCATTGACTGTCATTATCAACAGCTCTATGATGCTTTTGTAGTTTATCCAACATTTTCACATACCTTATCTCACTGGAAATGCAAATAACCCTGGGAAGCTGGCATTAATATCACCCCCATGGAATAGATGAAGTATCTGAGCTACAACGATATAGGATTGGAAAGGATACTCTATTTCCCTACTCCAACTCCTTTCCCAAATTTGAGGCGTTGCTGTCTAGAAAATTCATGAGGTGTGGATCATGAAAATATTAATAAGACTGTGGGAGGGTAAGAAGAAAAAAGAAAAGATAGTTTGGAGAGGAAGTAGAGAAAAACACAGGTTCAACTCTGGTGATGGTGGATGCAGAACAGTCACAGCCACAAAGCACAAAACTTCCTTCAAAACTTCAGAAGACTTAGGGCTCTCTATTTTTCCCCATTGCCAACCACTTCCAACATGCTTAGCAGTAACAGTTTTCACAAATGAATCTTCATTTAATATATGCTAAATTCTCTAGGTTACATTATAGCAAGATCTTATTTAATACTATTTTCTCAAAATGAGCAGTAACTAAAAACTTTACTCATCTTTAAAACTAATAGAATGGATGGATGGATGAGAAAGGACCTTAAACTCATATACCATTTTAGAACAACTTATTTGTGAAAGTGTTACTCTGCTCCTCTGTGAATTGAGGAAAAGGATTTTTCATAGTCCAACAGAGGGAAGGGCAACAAAAAAAACCTGCAAGAGAGAACCACAATGTCTTCTCTCACAGGGACTGTTCTTCAACCTTCACAGGGGAAGGATGGCATAGTCAGAAGTGACCACATTCTCTCCTCTACTGAAAATATGGCCTACAGAATCAGGATACAGTCGGGACATCCAACCATGCCATTTGCCTAGTACCTGTCTCTCAGTGTTAGCAAGTTACAAGAAAGATCTTAAAGTGGCATCTATTAGCCTTCCATCTCCTAGGTTGAGTTACATGCTCAAGCTGCTTCAACTATGATGAATACATGTAGTATTAGTAACATCTCTGGGGGAAATTAAATTTTGTATCAGTCAAAGTTGATAATTAAATAAGTATCTGTACTAGGATGCTGATAACACAGGTAATTTTCTTCTAGTGTCAGGTACTTCTATTTGTAATATACTTAAAATAAAAATATTCATACTAATGAGCTGGGATTACAGTTTGCTGACAATGTATTATTCAACTAAGGACACTAAAGTGCATGATTCAATGTACATAGACTTTAAGGAACGAGTTTTATCAAATACAAAAGAAAACCATACCATCAAAAGGGTAGATAGCTTTGCAGTGTCCAATAGCAGGCAAGGGATCGTCGTCTTCAAATTCATCATCAAACTCATTGTGGTGACTATGTTGCTGGGGTGGCCCACGGACTTCTTGGTTTGCATCATCAGTGTAACTTCCCTCAGGACTATAAAACAGGAAAGTATACCTCGTCAAGTATCAGAAACATGGGAAACCTGTCCTATCTACAAGTTGATCTCAGGATCAGAGAACTAAATACGAACGACACAGTTCCAAATAAAGCCTTTATATATACATCAATTGCTGGCAATACAAAATGCTTCTTTGTTGAAATTCCTGAAATTAAATAACTACAATGTTCTAAGCATATGGCATGCATTCAGTAAATACGTCTCACTATCACTGGTTCCAGAGATAAAATGGAGAAATGTAGGGGGCATTGTCTTTCATCATCCTGGATTTATCACTTCCTCTTTTGGCAAAAGAACCCTAAAATTTCATAGGGGACCCACCCAGACCCATGTTCAGTTCACAGTGTTCAGGCAGAGTGAATAGCTCATGAGGAGGCTTATAACCCCATCAGGTAGAAGAGACCCACAGAGACTTTTCTTTAGGACTGAAGAGAAGCTCCCTCCCTGCCTTCTCCACTGGACTTGAACCTGGAGAAATAGGAGGCCAGAACTTTGGAAGATCATCACATGAAGCCTTTGAATGAAGCTAACATAGTGGAAGGCACAACTGTGAAGTGGAGAGAAACAGTCCTATTATCTGAGTTCTTAGATCAAGCTCTCCCTAAAACCAGCCAATAACACTCCTTTTTAGTGTAAGCCATTTTGGGTATTTATTCTGTCACTGAAAGCAAAAAGACTCCTGATAAAGTCACTTCCAATTAATCACGCTAACAAGGAGGTTAGTAAAACTTAAAAAATTCAGAAGAGTAGGTAATCAAAAGGCATTTTTTTCTAAAAAATTTTTAAGAGAAAAATGCTAATAATTTTGCTAAAGACTCAATGACTGAATAAAATAATGGGAAAATCTGTATGATTAGAAATTAAGAGCACTTTCTGTATGCTTGGAAGCCATGTTCTTAAATAATGTAAGCCAGAGATTAAATTACTCTAAGGTATGTTTTACAACCTAGTAACAAAAACCAGTATATAAAAAATAGTATATCTCTATTTTTCAAAACATGGTAACATAGGAAAAGAGAAGAACTAACATCTGTCAAACATGTAATTCCCAGGTATTTTACTATGAGGTGCTTTATATATTATTTCATTTATTAGTAATATGACAGGTATTTCAATCTCCATTTTTATATTTTAGGAAACTGAGACAGATTATTAAAAATGAACTTGTTCAAATTATACTGTGATTAAATAGCAAACCAAGATTTGATACTAGATCTCTCAAGTCCTAAGGAGAATCCTAACTTGTTAGACTTTAGTGGGAATGGGGGGTGGTGGAAGACATATACACGGAGGGGAAAATGTCACAAAATGGTATGAAAACATAGAAACTTAGCAAAATGCCTTTTGGAAGCTCTGATTCAAACCAACAAAACAGATTTCTTTTTTCCTTCAAAGAACTTTGAACAACTTGACAGTTAAATTTTTCTTTGGCATAAGCCATCCAACTCCATCTAAACCTTAGAATCTTCCCAGGTCGGAGAAGCTTATGCCTCCAGACTGTAGCTCCATGAATTTTCTGTTCATACCTCTGTTTTTAGATGCATGACAATGCAGGACAGACCAGCAATAGGAAATTTCATATTTTACCAGTAGCTATTGTAAATAAAAAATCATTTAGGTTCATAAGACTAATGTCACTAAAAGCCAAACCTGTTAAATCAGGAAAGAAGAAAAAGAATTATATGAAGTTTAGGACAAAAGGGTGAGAAAAGTCTGAGAGAAAAGAAGAAATACAAATAAAATGCAAAAAGTAACCTTTCTCGTCCCTGTGTTACAAGATGATTTATGTCACTGCTATGTCTTCTGTCTCCTCTCCCACCTGTTTTGCCTTCAACTTCAGAGAGCCAAGCCTTAGGAAAAAATAAATAATACTGAGCTCAATAAATATTTTAAAAAGCTCCTGAGATAATTACATTAAAATGTGCTTTGAGCTTTTATAATTACATAATTCTTAAAGAAGGGAAACCTTTATTCCAGTTTGATCAATGATTGCATTTACAGCTGATAAGAAAAGCATAAATGTTTAGTTTTACATAGTTTTAATTAAGAAAAGGAAAAACTCTGAGGAACGAATTCTAAAGATTATATACCATGATTTCTTTCTTTTAGATTATAAACCCTAAATCAATAAAAATTTGAAGATGAAATTATAGCAAAAACCAACTTATCATAATGAAGTTTATAAAAATGAATTTACCTTAGACAAACTGCAGAACAACAAACCTACCTCATTCTTGTGGATTTCCATTCGAAGGCGGTCAATGTTATTCATGGTTTCTGCTAATTTAGGCTGCAAACTCCCTGGATCCCCCATTTGTGGATTTTTCTCATACACATCTTTCATTTTGTTGAGTGCTTCTCTGGAAATGGGAAGGAAGTGACAGAATTAAATATTCACTTCAAATGTTCCCAGATAAAAGAGTTTCATTTGATTTTGGGGACTCTCACGTAGCCTAATCTTATCTCTTTAAATTTAGTCACATATTACCTACTTAACGATAATCTGCATAATGATGATAATGTATATAGAATTAGTAATTTACAGAGACAGTCTTTTAAAATATTTGAAATAAAAAATAAATTTCTCATTTATGAGATTTTATATTTATATGGTACATATAAATATATATTACATATACATATATTGTGTATGTATATATTATGTATGTCTTTGTACACATACCATTTTAATCAAGGCCTGGAAGAATATTCCTCAATATTCTTAAACTCCTCATGGCTCAACTCAAATTCATTATATCTTCATACAGATATATATTCCCCCGGTGGGCCTCATCTTAAACCCTAGCATCTTTGTCCTCCAGCTCATCCATGCTAGAAATAGGAATGCCATCTTTCACTTGTGCCTCTCCCAGTTCATTCATCTCTTCATTACTCTAATCATATCACTGCCGGTTATACCTCAATCAGAGCTCTGTGACTCTTTCTAACATCTGATATTACTGACTCATACACTCTAATACTCTTTTTCCCTCTTCATTTCCTAGAGGTTACATTTCCTTTTCCCTTCTCACCTCTGCTGTCTCATCTTTCTCAGTGGATCCTTCTCTACCCCTGTTCAACCTTTAAATGTGTGTTACCTAAAATGACAACAAAGGTTTCTTCTCACCTCATCCTACACTTCTTTTTGAAAATGATCTCTTCCTGCTTTGTTTTTTTTTTTACTGGTTTTATTGATACATAATGGACTCTTACTACCTTTAGAGGATACTCAAATATCTCCAGTCTTCCTTCTTTCCTAAGTTCTAGACACCTTGAACAAGTATCCTTTCTGTGATCCACTTAAGTGCCATGTTTTTTTAAATTTTGTGCTCTTCAGTGATTTTTTCTTTTAAGGTTTTATTTATTTGAGAGACAGTGAGAGAAAGAGCAAAAGTGGCAGAGGTAAAGGAAAGGGGGCTTCCCACTGAGCAGGGAACCCAACACGGGGCTCAATCCCAGGACCCCAAGCTGAAGGCAGACGCTTTACTGACTGAGCCACCCAGGCACTCCTGATTTTTCTTTATAAAATAAGCCTCTAAGTGTAGTGAAGTACTGTCTAGTGTTTTAAGTGCAAGAAGGCTGTGAGGTGCGTTATGGAAAAAATACATGTGGTTACATAGGCTTTGTTCATGCATGAGTTACAGTGCTATTGGCCCTGAGTTCAAAGTTAATGAATCAGGGCACCTGGGTGGCCCAGTGTTTGAGCATCTGCCTTTAGCTCAGGTCATGATCCCAGGGTCCTGGGATTGAGTGTGGGAAGCCTGCTTCTCCCTCTGCCTAAGTCTCTGTGTCTCTCATGAATAAATAGATAAAATCTTAAAAAAAAAATTCTGAATCAACAATATATATTAGCTAATGTCTTCAAACAGAAACACACGTAAAACAAGGTTATAATCTGGGCACCTGGGTGGCTTAGTCACTTAAGCATCCGACCCTCGATTTTAGCTCAGGTCATGATCTCAAGGACTTGGGATCAAGCGCTGCATTGGGCTCCATGCTTAGCAGGGAGTAGGCTTGAGAATCCTCTCTCCTCTCCCTCTGCCCCTCCTCCCACTCAAACAAATAAATAAAATCTTAAACAAACAAACAAAAAAACAAGGTAATAATTGATCAGTTGATGAAAATGCTGTGACCAGAACCTAAATGGAGCCTACACCTATATATTCCATTTCATTATTGACTAAATCAGTGTTCACAGTGACTTTATAGAACATAACTACCACCAAAAACAAGAATCGACTATATTACAATATTTATGATTAAGCATCCTATCATAACTGATGTACAATTCTTAACATCAAAACTTTAATCATTTCTACACTTGAAACTAAAGTGACATTGTGTGTCAACTATACTACAATAACAGGAAAAACAAAACACAAAATCTGGAATAAAACTTCCTGAGCTGAGCTGCAAAAAAAAACCCAAACCCCTCAAAAACCTTCAATCACTTGTACTAGAGTTTAAGCTCCAATTTTATTTTCAATATAAAAGCAGATAGTAAGGCACCAATTCACTGTAATAACCCTGTATTCATTATAACTATCTGTTCATGAAAACAAAATTGAACTGAAGGAAACTTTTTATAACATTGAAAAAAAATTACATCTATGAATCAATGAATCTGACGCTGTAAGTAATCAAGTATTATCTGCCGACACATCTTGCTGCAAACAAAATAATTATGGCTTTAGGTTTCTACTGAATTTATATATATATATAAAAAAAAGAAATACATCAAAGTATCAGAGATAGTTAATGTTGGTGAAACTAGATAATTAATCTAGATAATGAATCATCAAACTATTTTGTAATATTACAGAAAGCATATATACAGACTACTGGCATCCAATAAGTAAACTGCAACCTAAGAAACAAACATTTCATTTTTATCTGTGACATGGCAATTATAAAATTTTTCAAAGTTTAGGAGCATATTTTTCCCCCAAAGGTATTTCAATTATGATATAGGATTTTTAAACCTTTTATACATCACATTTCAACACATCATTCAAAGCAGACCCCTTAAGGAATAATAACGGTAGAAAAGACTTAATGGAAAAATACTTTTGGTCTGATTCTTTTTGTAGTTCTCTGTTAAGTTCATCGATGCGCTGCTGCAGCTTTTTACGTCTCTGTTCTGGTGGGAGATGACTGAAATCTTCTAGTGCTGGGCCCTGAAAAGAGAATCTAAATCATTATAAAAGACATCTTCAAGAAACTTTCTTTTTTAAATAAACCCGCTATAAAATAAAAATATGTATCAGTTTTATAAAACAAAAATATGTATCAGTTTTAATTTCAAATTAGCCCCCAAACAACCCTTTTTAAGAAGAAATCTAAACAGATATGTATGTTAATTAAAACTGTATTGAAGAAAGAACTCAAATTCCTGTCAGTTCATAAAATCATGAAACATAATAGGTAAAAATATAACCAGATAAAGAAAATTAGTAATGATCACTATCACATTATTTTCAGGTCTTGGCAGTTAAAATGAATACATATGAATCTTCTTACAGCAACAACAACAAAATGGAAACACTTAACATTTCTCACCTATACAAATAATTGTTTTATAGGTAACATCACATTGCCAAATCAAATATTGCGAATGTTGACTGCAAATATGAGAAGTTTATACAAATAAGCAACTTACCTCATGAAAGATAACTAATTAGTGAAATGTATTTTAATATTGCATAGTCTTTCAATGACTATATTACGCCACTCTTTAGAACCAAAACATACCTGATTGTTAAAAAACAAAAGGTAGAACTATCCACTGTGTGAAATGTAAGTAGAAATTATGCTAGAAAGGAGTTTATTTTCAATTATCCTTTTGTACAACCTAATAACATACCTCAGTAATTCCTGAAAGAAAGATATAATCCAAAAAAGATGTGATCCTTCTTTAGGAAAGATGCTGGATGTTTGAAAATGTTTTAGTATTTTAATATTCAAGAAACTATCATTTAAGAAAAAGTACTGGCATTTAGATGTAAACTTCTGATTCAAACTATGTCTTTCTTATCTTAAATGTTAATCATGTCACTCTTCTTTATCTTATTAGTTTACACAACAGAGCCATATTAGCAACTACTGATTTTCCATTTACTATAAACCCATATTTACATTAGTTGTTTTTTTTTAAAGATTTTATTTATTTATTCATGAGAGAGAGAGAGAGAGAGAGAGAGAGAGAGGCAGAGACACAGGCAGAGGGAGAAGCAGGCTCCGTGCAGGGAGCCCGATGTGGGACTCAATCCCAGGACTCCAGGATCACACCCCAGGCTGAAGGCAGGCGCTGAACCCCTGAGCCACCCAGGCATCCCTACATTAGTTTTTTATACACTCCAAAAACTGATGACATTTTTCTTTTTAAAATGGTGATTTTAAGAATATGCAAGTTCAATTTTTAAAATATTGTTGAAATGCATCCTTGCTCTTTGGACCATTTATGCCTAGAAGATAGGCTAAGTAGCTTTATTTCATCATCTATAAGAATGTTTCCCAACTTTTAAAAAACTCACTTTTAGGAGGGGGCCATGATCAAAGGTAATATTTAATTAATAACAGAATCTCAATTTTCCCCAAGTGGCCTACACATTATGGATATTTAACAAGCTTGCCTTAAAAAAAAGTAGGGCATCTTGTCTAAGTGGCTTTTGTTTTTTAATCTACAAGTAGCAGAAATAAGAATCTGTTTATCAACTGAATCTGACCTAAATAAATGAATGGCAGAATTTCCTATACAAGGTAGGTGCCTTTAAATTATTATTTTTTAAAGATTTTATTTATTTATTCATGAGAGACACAGAGAGAGAGGCAGAGACACAGGCAGAGGGAGAAGCAGGCTCCATGCAGGGAGCCCAACACGGGACTTGATCCCGGGATTCCGGGATCAGGCCCTGAGCTGAAGGCAGGTGTTAAACCAGTGAGCCACCCAGGCGTCCCGGTGCCTTTAAATTTAGTGGTCAATTATTAATGTAAGTTGTCAGACTTAATCTAATTTACATACAGGTTCTGAAAACTATTATATGTGTGCCAAAGATAAAACTTTGTATTTTTAAAATTCTGAAAAACTATTTAATAAAGAAATATATTTCAATGTTTTTTGGGGGGGAGTAATAAAATAAACTCACAATTACCTATATGTAAACCTGCCAGATTTCCACTTACTCCTAATTAAACTTTGTTCTCAAATTTATAAACAGTGGATACCTGTTAATAAATCCCATTTTGGCATTATAACCTGTTGTTTTATAGAACATGAGAACTAAACACTACTTCCTATAGATATAAAGACCTTTGAGGCAGGAAACAACAACTTTTCCTATTACAAGGGAATTAATTTATAAAAGATCAGACTGCAAGTGTGAAAGAAAGTGGTCTGAAAGAGAGTGGTCTGTTTTTCAAAAATAAACTATGCAAGGACCCAAAGATTTGGGGATTAGGTCTTCATAATGCAGTTCCATTAATGTGTCTGAAATGTATAAAGGACCATCACACATACACGCTCACACACATACACTGTACACACACACATAGTATTCAGGTTATGTGTGCTTTTATTACCATTCAGTAGTACAGAAAAAGAAAGCACTGACTCTCTGATGAAATTAGAAGGAAATTTTCTTACTATTTTGAAAATCTAATGTTTCTTGTGATAAACACAAATTTATACAATCTTTTTAAAAGATCTTAAAAATCATTTTTAATTTTCCTTCTGTAAAAACAAGAACTTTGGTTCTACTGTGTAACTTTAAAAATAATGATTAACTATAATTTTATGCTCTGTAACATGACAAGGACTCCACTCAATAACATTTAAGAACTTAATGGTTGATTACAGGTAACCACATTATTTTTGAATTTTACGACATCAAGAAGTACTGGCATATATTGGACTACGGAATAAATTATAAAAAGAAAAGACACATACGAGGTGAAAATGCGGGGTTGTACCTTACCACTTATTTTTAATTAAAAAAAAAAAGAAAACAATGTCTTATTTAATGTTGGCACAGTATATAGATCAGCACATAAGGCTTACCATCTTCACCGACCACTGAATAGTTCAATGGAAAACAGAAAGAAATGGTAAATTATTCATATGAAATCATAATACAGAAGATGCAATAACTTATACTTTTTTATATTAAAATAAATCATGAACATTTCACAATCCAAACAATTATGCCAGAAAAACAATTTTAAGCACATATTGGGGAAAGTTACTTGCAAAAAAAAAAAAAAAAATACACTGATGATAATGGGCAGATATTTTCTAAATGCAACTAAAACTCAAAAGTAAATAGAAATCATTTGATCAGTAATTATTTATTTTCTTCTTTAAAAGATAATTTTTTCCATAAATGGATTCACTTACATAGCTCTTTATTCTCAAAATACTAATATTTGAAAAGTTGAATATAAAGATCTAATATTAATCATTTAAAAGAAATCTTATATGAAGTATTAAAAAATGAAAGGCTCTTCCCAATTCATTAAACAAATCAGATTACAGGAATTTTTACAGTTCAAAACATTATTTTGTATTTAAATATGTCAAGGGTAGAGAAGGGTAACCCTTCTAGTTTAAAGGTTTTTTTTTTTTTTTAAGAAAATGTACAGAAACATCATTTCCCATACATATTTCCTAAAAGACATAAATATATGGGCTGAATATTGCTTTGAAGACAGTGCTTCTATTTTTCAGTTTTTATTCTGAAATCCATATGCTCAATAAGCAACACTAAAAATATAATGGTAATTTTTAGAAAACTGGATAAACTTTATTTTTTTCAGAAAAATGAAATGGCATAGCCAGAGTGCTCTCATACAGTATATATACCACTAATATATATATATATATAACCCACATTATGTGGGTTAACAGGGTTCTGCAACTGGCAATGCATCTATAAAGCATCCCCAGTACAGACACGTGTGCACACATGTGCACGCTTACACACACACACACACGCACATGCACACCCTTAGTGATCCATAATATGCAATAAAGCTTTACAAAGTTAATCTTTACATTCATTGTGTTTGGTTCACAACCTCTAAAATTTTTACTTTTCCCTATTTTCTAAGTCATGATGTTTTAGAGAAGGTAGAGGGCATGTCAGGTATAATTTCAATAAAAAATGAGAACTTTAATAAATAATTGACAAAAATATCTACCCCTTATCTCCAATGAATTGGCTATATATATTAATGGTTATGATGATAAGAAAGATGACATTTACTATCCATTATCTTTCCAAATTAAGCTTAACATTCTTTAGACTGTCAGTAGTTTCAGGGAACAAAACCACAACTTATTTTGGTATCAAAATTCCTGATAAAAAAATTAAAAGGATTCAATTTAAAAAATATATTCATGGTCTTTTTAAATGTTAATTAATACAAAATTAAACAGAGCAGAAGAAACAAAATATGTGAAGTATTTGAATTTATCTTTTATAAATTTTCCCCAGCTAAATTTCTAAGTGAAATAATAACTATTTTTCCAGCTTCTATTTTAATATGTTTTAAAGAAAACATTAAGATGATTATAACTGAAGTATCAAATATTTCAGTTTTTAGTTAATCTAGTTTCCTATCAGATTAATTTATGGTTCAATAACCTCAGGTTTGGGGATAGAAAAAACTCAAGTTCTTTGTAAAAATATTAGAAATACATCAAAATATTTCTTCTTTTAAGTAATTAACTCATGTTCAATGCATAAATACCTTACTCTCATAAACAGTTATCATGTACCTATAACTAGAAAATTTCACATACCCCCAACACCTTAATAAGTATACAAAGAAGCTAAAAAGGAAATCTGTTAGGTAATTACAATTATTAGATATATTTCATTTAAAGATAGGAAAATCCTGCTAACTATATTCTGAATAAGTACAAGCTTACAAATATGACTAGGTTTTTAAGACCATGAATAATTTAGACAGAATACATGGACTTACTATTGCTAGATAAATCTACTTCCCCTCAAAAAAAGGACTACACAGCAAACTCAAATGAAATAGAGTAAAAATTATTTGTTTCTGTATTAATAGTGGTTAAGTCTATATGTACACCAAATATCCATTAATAGTTAGCTCTTGATGTCACAGGAGAAAATTATACACCACTATCTCTCAGAAAAGGTCTACTGGGATCACTATCAAATTCAAAAACATCAGTCAAATATAGCATTTCTCACATTCTTAAAAATATTAGGAACTATATATACTAAGTTTCTTTAAAAAAAAAAATTATAATTTTTTAGAAAAGTCCAAAGTAGGTATTTAGGAAAAGCAATGTAGCAAACATAGTTCAAAGCAAGAGTTTTAGATTTGATTGGTACAACTCATCAGCTTTAAGAAACCTTAAAGACTTACTCTGTAAGCTTAATGGACTCACATGTAAATACATGTTTAAAAAAAAAAAAAACAACTGGCTTCTTAAAACTTCTCTTCTTTTTGGATTTTTCTACATTGAGAAAATTCTTAAGTGGCAGAAAATATTCTCTACGGGCTAATTTTGAAAGAGAATCTGATAAACTACCAAATACCAACAAAATGAAAAACTTGTCAATGCCAAAGTTATATAATAAACTTTCTTTTCTGCTCTATCCTCCAATCCTCTAGAGTCAATTTATCTGTCAATTTTCTACCTTGCATATTGCTTTTTTCCTTTGGTACAATAATTAATAACAAAGGAGGAGGATTTTGGCCTTTTGGAAGTGCCCTTCCCAGAACAATGTACTAATATTTAAAATTAAAGCAATAAATGTAAATAAGACAAATAGTGACTAAGCAGATACTTTTTAAGTTCTACAGTTTATAAAATTACACATATCAACTTATTCAGTATGAATGAAGACATCACATATTTAAACTTCTCTCTCCAGGGCTCACAGTTTGATCTGTCTAAACTTTTTGACACAGAACTACATTTATTTCATATCTCCATAATTATACAGTGTGGATTACCATAACTGGGTCTGGTGGACTTAGTATGTAAGATACATAAACAATTACAAGAATATAGCTACTAAATAGTAATTTCTCATGATTTATGTAACACATAATATTTAATTAAGTCTAAATCATCATAGAGAAAAAAGATGGGAATTCTACCCTCATAATTCAAGCAACAGAAGTGACTTCTTAAAAGTCCTTCAAACAAGTGTTAAGGGGTTTTAAAAATGAATACAGGTACCTGTAGTGCTTGTAAGTATAATACAGACTTATTCCTAATGACTTTTCAGAATGTTACTTATTATCTGTATCATCATTCACACTCAGAATTAGGTAAGATAGATGTAAAACTGTTTATGACATATAGGAAAAAAGAAGTCCAAAAAGGGACATCATTCACTAGAACATGTCTGCTGCGTTACATGATATCACTTCAGTTTGTCATATTGTTATAATGAAAATGCAGAGAATAATGTAATCTTGCCCTATGTGGGGCCAAAAGAGAAACTCAACCAAAGCAATTTGTAGAAAAGGTTACAAAAAGTAGTAAAACCAGACAGGCTAGACAGAAAAGAAAAGAGAAGACATGAAAAAAAAAGGAGGAGGAGGGAAAATGGGGAGCAAGAACAAGAGCCCAACTACAGTATATCATCACTGTTAATGATTAGATGTCACGGCACTGAGAGACTCTGAGTTCTCATCTGTGGGCTATCAAACCTATGTTTTTCATATGAACAAACAAATGCTCAAATTTTATAAATATATCTAAATTATGAGCGATGAATATTATAAGGACACCCTTAAAATCAAATGAGAAATTAGCATCACTAAAGTAATGGAATAACACTAATATTTATCAGTAGTCTAACAATTGTTGCTAAAAAATAGTTTAACATTTGGTTTCTACTATTCTAAAATTTTTCATCTGCAGAATATCTTTAGTTTTAAGTAAACATCAAAGACTGGCCATTTTTTTTAAAAAAAGAAAAATTTTGGTAAAAAATACTTCTAAATCAAGAACATAAATTCTATGTAAACATTAATAATATCTAGTATTTTATAGGCTTTATGATTTACAAAACACCTACTAATATATTATCTTTGATCTACAATCTTGATATTTATTAACACATCTATCTTTAATTCTTTATTTAACTACTGGAAACTGTTTTATACTTCTAAAAGTAGGGTAATTAAAATTGAACTTGATTTTTTTATTGTCAACAAAATACTTTATAAATTGGCAGAAGTCATTATTAGTGACAAATTATTACATAAGTAACTTCAGTGACAAATTACTGAAAGTCTTAAAAATGTAAATACATTACAAGACAATGGTGGACATATGATTTCACATAAACAAAAAAAATAGCTAATATGATTGTACCCAGCACCCTCTTTATAATACCATTCTTTTATGGTTGAGCATTTCAAATGTTATAAAGAGGAGTTGTTTTTAACTTGAGGGCAGCTATGCTTAATTCTGTGGTGTTTTTAAACTACATATTTACTGGAGAGAGCCTTATAATGAGGGTGGAGAGTATTAAAAGCCACACTACACACACAATAGGCCATCATGCATTTTAACCCATTATTAAACTTACCCCTCTTTTGAGGCTTCTGAAAGAAGGAATTCTGGGCTTCCCTGTTTTTATTTCATTCATACAATAATGCACGGGCTCAATGGAGAATGTGAGAAACTGGGACCCATTAGGAGTACTGGATGTGAATAAACTAGTAGGGGTTAAGGGTGGGGACTGTGGCTAATATGGAAATAAAGAAAGGAATCAATAAGCCAAATGTGCATAGTTTTTTCCTAAATGAAAATTCTATTTTTGGCAACATACTTTTCACAAAATAAATCTCAAAGTTTTCTATAAAAATATAAGAGAATTAACATAGCTTTGCCAAAACTGTCATTTTAAAAAGTCAAATTTACTTTAAAAAATGTACCATTTCATTTGATCACTTTTTACAAGATACTAAAAATATAGAGTACACAAATTATAATGTTAGAGAGAGCAATATGACCTATATAAAAAATTCTCTTCTGGTTTCTAGAATATTAGCACTACCTAACTGGTTATACTTTAACCTGTACTTGTCAGAGATAAAGGCAGCAGCTACAGGTAAAGTTATCTAAATAGATAATGTCTATTAAAATATTAAAATTACAACTGATTTTCACAAATAGGCAAATTTCATTACATTTGTGTTTTTTCTCTCAGACTGTTCCTCTTTCATCCTCACTGCACCTCATTTTTAAAAAATATGTCAGTAGTCCTTCTTTTTCTAAGTTTGCCTATCTACTCTGATTTGACTTTAAAAAAAACAGTCTCACCTCTCAACTTCTCACCTGGAAAATATTATTAAAAGCAAGAATAATGCTTGAGTTATTATAAGTGCACTTCTAAAGATATTTATAGGTATAATTTGAGTTAAATTTATCTACATTCTTAAGCCAAGAGCAGAAAAATGAATTAAGATCATGTGTACTTTAATAAAGCATATCAGATTAAAAGTACATATCTATTCTCAAACTACACAGACTCTATTATAATCACTAAATTGGTAAAAGATTAAGTAAGCACTCATCAATTCCATTTGGTCATCTGTTGAGCTAGGTTTATCTAATATATACAGCACATCAAAAATGGATTTCAACAAGAGTGAGATTCTCTTAGTAAACTAGAGACTTATTAAACTTCAAATAACCACAAACACTGAACCCTTCCCATTATTCACATGGATGATAAAAATAACTTTATTAGTATAATCTATAAGAATTTGACATTTATTATTACTACAGTCAACCATTCAATCTAACAGAGAAACTGCAATTTTAGTGGTCTTAGATCATGTTTCCTTAGAAATTCTGATTGAAACTATATACAAGTGAAATTTCAAAAGCATATGATTCAAGAGATTCACAACTATTTAGTATTTTTATTAATTAAGTGGTGTTCAAATGTTAAATCCAGAAATAATTTTTACTATTAAAATACAAAACTAGGTTTCTAATAAGTGAAAAGTTAACTGTATCATTCAAATAAAAATGCTTATTCTCTATTAATAGTAAGCCATTATCCAATCAACACCTACATTGACTTAAATGACACACTAAAATAAAATTATTAGCATAGAGGAATTTTAGGACTTTTACCTTTGGCTTCTTTCCAAAGAGCCACAACTTGCCCTTGGCCTTTCCTACTGTGGTTTTGGCATCCATCTTCCCACTTTCCTGTTTGGATGCACTGATAGTCCCATCAGAAATGGTTCTATAAATATGCTGACTGTAATCTTCAAATGGAAAGTCTCCTGGAGGTTCAAATCCAGACTTGAAGGAGTCTACTACCATTTGAGAGTCCTACATAAAGAAACATGTTTTTAAAACCATCTCATTTATTTTTAATGCCATTAGCTTTTAAAACCTTACTCAAGAAAATAACAATTTAAAGGAAATAATTCCAAAGTTATCATTAAAGGTTTAAAAGTGAATAATTTCTTCCTGTGGGTCACTAAGAAACATTAAATATTTTAATCCTAATAAAAATACTAATTTATAATCAGATTAACACTTTTTAAATTTGTAATATTCATGAATGTTTTTATTCCATAGCTTCAATCCACTGGAATTCATCTGAATGAGTTAGCTGATAAGAAACATCAAGTTAACAAAAGGAATACAGGAAGAGGTTATTCTCAAGTAGAAATTCTAAGAAGTTTCAAAGGAAAAGGGCTTTTTGCTTTAAAGGGTATTTACAAAGAAGATGATCTTTGGAACAGGGGAAAGGATATCTAATTGTAAAAGAGAGCAAAAAGACAAGTAGAAAGGCTTTCATTCATCCAAAAGGGGAAAGGATAAACAAAATATATTAAGAATATACTTGGGAATATTAACCAAACAAGACAGAAAGATCTCACAAACAGCACTAAATACAAAAATCAACTTTAAAAATAAGTATGTGAAGTTCAGTATTATTTCCCTAAAATTTAAAACTGATATAACTATATATACTGTCTTTGGACATACATACCACTATCCCAATGTTCTACTGGCACCCTAAGCTCATTATTTTACAAGAGAATACTTTATCTGTACAAACTCCTCCCAACCCCCAACCATTTCTTTTTTTTCCCTATTTCTGTTAATTGTGCATTTTGCCTGTTATTTAGTCAAAAGTCATCCGTAAATCACACCTGAGTTTTGTCATTAATGTCACCCCTACCACTCACTTGCTAAAGGGTAAGAATGAGAGAGAAGGGACCTAACTCTATTTGTAACCCTGCACCCAGCCATACTGAAATATAAGTGTACCTCTCAATTCCCAATTAAAGAACTCAAAAACCTTTTTTAAAAAAGATTATTAATTTATTTTGGGGAGTAGGGGGGGAGAGCAAACAAGTGAGGGGGGGCAAAGGAAGAGAATCTTCAAGCAGACTCTCCACTGAGCTTGGAGCCAGGGGTGGGGCTTGATCCTAGGACCCCCAAGGTCATGACCTAAGCAGAAACTACGAATCTGGATGCTTAACCAACCGAGCCACCCAGGTGCCCCCCAAATCCTTTTATTTTAAAAATTTAAGTCAGAATTCTATTTGTTATAGGGAAGGATGGTCATTAATATAATACCAACTTGCTATGAAGACTAAAATATGTGGTACATATTTGGCATTCCCCAAACACTGGTTCTTTCCTCTTGCTCTTTCTTCATGACCTCAGTTTCTGCCAACCATCCTTTCTGGTCAATCGACATTTACTGAGAAATGACCAGTTCTTACTAGACCTTAACTGAGACAGAATGTGACTGGATATACTTCCTCAAAGGGAGTAGGGCTATGCTGTTCCTTCTGCTCATAATGCCTTTCTTACTTTTTCCCATGGGCCATGATTCCATATACTATCCATGCTTCAAGTGCCAACTCTTGAATTAAATGCAATGCTTAGAGTAACTCTAGATCTATTTCTTTCTCTTAACTTTCACTAGAGTAAAATACAGTTTGTAACCTATAATTCATGGTGGGTTACATTATACTCTTGGAGTAGAACTGAAATATTTAGGGAGGGGAGGAGAAGGAAGGATTAGAACTCTTTTCTTTCGGAACTAGAATTTGAGTGTTTAGAATGTCTTTAAAGTCCAAAGGAGTCCAATCTATTGCCAGACTTCTACAGAATATAATTTAGAATCAGCTACCCATCAATTACTTCACCTCTTTCCCAATTCATTTCACCAACTCCTGCTGCATACCTAAACCAAATACATTTATTCAAATATAATTATATGGCACTTACTCTTCTTTCATCAACTGATTTTGCTGCGAGAATCATTCCTTCCAGACATTTTGAAATGATAGGAATAACTTTGCGTTCTGAGTCTGCAAATCCTCTGTAACACTCACTGAGTTTAATAGTCCTTCGTTCATCCATTTCTTGTAGTTGCTAATAATCAGAAATTTTTTTAAAAAGGGAATACTTAATTTTCTTTTCAGGTTGAAGCAAACCCCACCCCCAAATTAAGGATTCTACAGTAATAGTTACACTGTTGTTAGTATCTTTTCATTAGTGCTGCAGACTTAGAATACTTAAAACTTGAAACTTGTTAAATAACAAAACAAACAAAAAACATCAAGTCTTTCAGCATATCTTAAAACCAGGTGACAATGGCTTTCAAGTATCCCAAAGGGGCTCCCTAACAGACTAGCAGCAACTTACCTGTTAACCACCTCCATCTTTCTTTTTTCTTTCTCTCTCTCTCTCTCTCTTTTTTTTTAAAGATTTTAGTTATTTATTCACGAGAGACACACAAAAAGAGGCAGAGACATAGGCAGAGGTAGGCTCCCTGCAGGGAGCCCAATGCAGAACTCGATCCCAGGACCCTAGGATCATGCCCTAAGCAGAAGACAGACAGATGCACAACCACAGACCCAGCCAGGGATCCCCCTCCCCCCTTCATTTTCAGTCATAGCAACTGTCTATGCATCCAGGAAAAGTTGCACTTGAAAACAATTCTGATGCCTTTTTTTTTTCTTTTTAAGGGACTGGCCTATAACATATATAAATCTTTAGATTTATATATGTTATAGAACTCTAAGCCCTTTAGTTAGTTCAGACTACTTTGGTAAGATCTGACTGGGCTATGGATCCACAGCTGACTGAATACCAACAGATACTTTGATTTACCTGTCAGTCTACAGCTCAGAGTGACTGTCAAAGGGTTGGGGACACAAGATGAAAAATAAGAAGCTATATAGTGAAAATGGTACATACAATGGAATCCCCACAATTCAAAAATTCACTGGCATGTGCCACTAAGAATTAAGTTGTGACAAGTGAAGTCAAATAAGGGCATTTCTGACACTAATATTTGTCAGTACCACTAACCTTTCTTTCTTTTAGGAAGCAGTTACACTGCTCAAATCCCCCAAATCCCAGAGCCTTCATACTAGTTTTCCTTCTTTAATTAACTTCTGAAAGCCTGTGGATTTATTTTGATACCCACATTTTCATAAAGGAATTGCTTCCAGTATTACAAAATGGCAAGGCTGCTCCACAGCAAGGTCCAAACAAAAAGATCAAGCCCCAAAACAGAAAGTGGTTGAATCTCCAAGTTAGGGTCTCTCTAGAACATGAAGGCTTAGCTGGAGAGCTTAGAAAAGCATCCAGAGAGTGAGGACTGGCAGGCTAGATATTCTGGATTAAACTGGAATATGATACCCACTCTAGCCCACCATCTCTAACCATGCTTCCTTTGTACTGCTAATTTGCTTACAGAGAAAAAGAAAATATGTTTGGGCTCACAACTCTTTCCATATAAGCTCTGCTCTCCCAAATACTACTTTCAACACTGTTTCACTTAATCCCTTTTCTCTAATTTTTCTTCTTTCTAGAATAAGCAGTAACATAACCTTCAAATAAATTCCGAGTCTTTATCTCAGGCTGTTTGGCAACTCTTCATCATCAAGTGATGATGGATGGGAATGGTAAGCAAACTTATGGCCTGAATTACATTTATGATCTGGCAGCTAGGAAGACAAACAGGCAAAAACCAGGCTAGCAAATACATTTCCTAAGATTTATTCCTGCCACGTGGACTAATGCCAATGATTCTGGTATAGTGTCAAAAAGCTACATCCCAATTCTTGGCAGGCAGATTACAACGTACAAGTCCAGTGAATTTCCCCTATATCCTAATGTTCAGTGATATGGTATTAAAATTTATCTAGAAAATGTCATTGTTTTAGCAGACTTTTTATTACACTAGTAATAAATCTATAGGAAAATTTGTGATTTCAAAGGTAGGAAAAATTCACTTTTCAAATCTATAATCATAAAGGAAGTTCACATCACTAATCCTGATGACTAGTGAATCTAGAAGCATTCTGGTTGATTCCTGAAACTTAAGTTTTACATTTAAAGACTAGCTCTTCCACCTCTAAAACTACAGTAATTTCATATCCTAAACTTTACCTTGTAAATCTGAGGAATCACTACGTAGAAATGTTTGTGCTGTTCTCCATTAAAGTTCTGTAACTGTGCCGCATATTCATTTTTATTTTCATCAGCCATATGTGTACGCAGATTCAACTGCTGTTTGGCCTAGAGACAAATTGGTCCAAATAATTACCAACAAAAATAACAACAAAAAAATCATAGCTAATTAACTTTTCTCAAAGTTACATTAAAAACTAGACTTTTTCTAACTATTAGTATCATTTAAATTTTAAGGAGATGCTTGCAGATCTGGCCAGGGCATTCTCCTTTGCAACATTCCCTTTCTCTTACTACAACAGTCCTCCCCCTTGCAATAATCTATTCAAATAAAGTTTCTCCTTAACAAATCCAGATTTTTTTCAATTGAATAAATGACAACATTATGGCTTGACTTCCAACAGTATGCTCTTAATCATAAGGGAAAATAGTACTGAAATATTTCAGACAGTTAAAGGTAGTGAAACATTCCTTCAAACATAAATCCACTTATATCCAACTCAGAAACACAGGGAAACCAAATAATGATAAAAATGCTAATTTTGGACAAAGTTAATACTCAACAATGATTTCCAACTCTATATAAAACCAGAAGTATTTTAAGGAATGTTTATTTAGAATGCAGTTCTGTTCACTGTAATCTCTTACAGAAATGCTTTTCGAATGAGTCATGTAAGCATCATCTACATTGACAAGAATATCAGAATATAAGCTTAACATAAAATTATTAATTCTAGATGTAATGAAGGGGAATCTAAATAAATTTCTCAATTGTTCTAAAGTAATAAGGAAAAATAAGAATTGAATTGACAAGAATATCAGAATATAAGCTTAACATAAAATCATTAATTCTAGATGTAATGAAGGGGAATCTAAATAAATTTCTCAATTGTTCTAAAGTAATAAGGAAAAATAAGAATTGAACTCAATTTTTCAGGGTTCCAAGGAATGAATCATGCTCTATGGCAGTGCTCTGGAAATTATAAAGCACACTGTGAATAAAGTTCATTATTTTAATTCCATTTTCTGCAAACGTAGTCTCTAACCTTCCACAAGTTATAGTTCTGAACTCAGAAACAAACTGGCATATGGAAATACATGGTAGCCAAGATACTAAATAAGCCCACAAAAATGCATTTAATCCACAGTGTACTTGAAGATTACAATACTTAAGTACTACAGAAACTAAGCACCATGGCCCAAAGTATTTCTACAGAAAAATACATTTGAAGTTCCAACCTGGGACCTTAAATACTCATTCATTTACTTCTTCTCCCTTTCTCCCTGCTCCAATAAACTATCCCCTAACCACAATGGTTCTGTCAGGAGAAACCACTCCTGTTCTAAAGTCACTGGCTATGATTCCCAAAGCCTAAGGAAAATGTTGCAGCAGGGTATGTAGGAGTATAACGCTAGAAGTTAATACAATTTGAAGCCCCCTCTGGTATACTGTGGGCTTCATACTTACTGCCTTCCTTTTTTTTAATATTGTATTTGAATTTAAAATATCTTTTAATTGTGGCAACATACACAATACACACAACATAATTGATCATCTTAATCATTTTTAAGTGTACAGCTTGGGAGGAGTGTTATGGTGTATTCACATTGTGCAACTGCCTTCCTTTTCTTTAGGAAGATCATTAATTGGCTTGCTCCCTCTTCACCTTTTTTTTTTTTTTTTTTTTTAAACCTTTATCAGTAGTTGCTCAACTGAAACTATGTTCCCTTTCCTCCCTGGTCACTTACAACAGAATTCCCCTGTTCTGTATTTTCTAAAGCAAATCCTCAAAGTTTTGCAAATTCTCTAAGTAATGGGACTGCAAACAAATATGCATAAGAAAGGAAACTATAAACATTAAAATTCTTAAGTTAGGTCAAACTATTAAACATGTTATATCTAGATTCCAAAATGTCTAATTGGTCTCTAAAGATATTTCTCCAGACAAAATGAAAAAACTAAGTTAAATGAGAGTCCAGTTAGAGTTGCTTAACTTGTCGCATAGTACATAAACTACGTATTCGATGTTTGGTAATGAGTCAGAGTCCTTAAGGAACCAGTATCAACTAGCAAGGAAATCTCCCCTGTATATAATAGTGCTATTTCCACCTGTTGGGTGCACGTTTTTAATCAAATAATGATAACATATTATGTGCATGACATGATGCTAGGAAGGAAATGAGTATGATGATCAAAATCAGGATCCAAAATTCTTAACAGCAGGTTAAGTCTAATAATTGATACAGATGGACATATGCATTTAAAATACCAACAGTACAAGTTCTGAGACACATGTCCTCATACCACACCATATTTGAAAAAACATAGGTTTAACCATAAACTCATTGGGAGTCCATCCAATGTGCCCCCCCAAAAATCGATATCCATTTAGCCTTAATTAACATAAATTTGGTGTTCAAAACAAGGCAAGTCATGAAACTCAGGACAGATAAAACTCATACCTGGATTATTACATCCAATCAGAAGTAATATAATTTAAGTGGGATACTGACGAATTAACAGGTATCCAAAGAAAAACAGTCATAAGGAAATGCTAGAGTTGGAAAAAATTAAAAAAAAAAAAAAAAAAAGAACTGCCTTAAGATTGTATTTCCAACCATTAGGAACTTACTATCATTAGAGGTTTAAAGTCACTAAAAAATAGGTTAAAAAAAAAAGCCTTACAAGTTATACCTGAAGGATTTTAAGGTAATTGTAAAACCTGTATTTTATATAATTTTATAGCTTTTAAGTGGTAAGGAAAATGGAATGCAGAAAATAAATTACTCCTCTCTTCCTTCTTACTTTTTTCTTGTTCTAATCCTATAGAATTATTCTAATTTGAAAATATACCTGTTGGGCCTTTGTATATACAAAAATGTGGAGTAAGGTTCACCTGTTATTTCAAAATCTCAGTATTTCTGCTCTATCATTATGTCAAATGTTCTAAGATAAAGAGCATACAGAGGGAAGAAGGAAAAGCTAAGTAGCGATAGTTATAGGGCTGATCCTACAAAGTTTCATTACAGAACATCTGATCCAGGATCAGTTAGTGACAAGAGATTTCAGTTTCCAAAAATGAATGAGTAAATAAATGAGCGAGTTGAGTGAGTGAGTGAAACAAAGACAAATAGTTAACATCACATACCTCTGGCAGTTTGATCTTGTTTTGCCATATATCAAGTTGGGGAGGCATATTACCCAACCCCTATTTGCACAACCCATCAACTTAATTGAGATTTTCTCTTCTGTTTTGGAATAAGATAGAAACTCAATTCTCAATAGCAACCATGTCTTTCCTATGCATTCTGACTGCAGTTAAGACATTACAATAAAGTAACACTTATCACTTTCTCAGACTAACTTATGATTTGAGGTACACAAATATTGGTATATTTTAGTTTCATAGTGTTTCTCTTGGGGAAACTACCAATACAAATATTGCAATTACCCTCCATGTGCAAGGAATAATATTCTGATATCAAAGTTAGTTTAGATTATTTCTTACCTTTTCAACATCTGCCTTGGTTGCATTAGTATCATTATCCAATCTTTCATAACTCTGTTGTGCCTTTTCTGCCTCTCTACATTCTCTTTCAAATTTCTTTTTACTCTGTTTAAAAAATTAAAATAACACACTGAGAAATAAAATTAATTTATCTCATTAAAAAATAACTTTAAAATGCTGCCACCATATAGAATCACACTAAAAATAAAACTTATCTAAATGAGAAAAGAAATGTTATATTACAATCAATCTATGTGACTTAAATTATCAGAATATAAACTGTGAAGAAAAAAATCATAGAGCATGACTGGGTTAATATTATATCATTTACCAATAAAAAAAATCACATCTATTTTGTGTTTTTTTTTTATTATAAGCTCACTTTCAGCTGGACTTGTTTGGTTTCTTTGGTTTTTGTGTTTGGTTTTGTAGGTTTCTTTGGTTGGCTGGTACTGGTGTTTGTTTTTATTCTTTTGTGGTAGGATATGGAAATGTCCCTCCAAAGCAGCTTCATATTGTTTCTTCCAGGTGTCCCAGTAATACCATTAGCCCAGAACCGGGCCTTTAAAATTTTTACTAAATTCAAATTACTATGACTTTGTAAAAGCTATTCACTACAGAGCCATGCGATATGTACCATATTTCCTTTCTCGCATACTTCTTTTTTCATTCCTGGATTTAATTTGTTTTTTACCTTTGCTTAGTTTTCAACATATTTTTTTTCTAATTCGACCCTAGTGTACACAGTTCTTTAAAAATCTCTCCTCAGTTAATTCAACATATTCAGAATTCTATCCATTTTATTTTCTTAATGAAATCTCTTCCAAAGGCTTTGACCTACTGAAATTTGGACTGCTTACACAAACCAAACCTATTGCAAAGTTGCTACTTAGAAATTCCCTTCATTATCACTGCAGAGAATCCTTTCACCTCCCCCTTGGATCTGAATCTTCTAATTCCCAATTCCATACCTTCCTCTTTTCTTGGTTCATTTCCTTTTTTGCTAGAACACATTCAGCAGTATCTTCCTAAAAGATTTGAGGGATATAACTTTCTATGTTTCTATGGCTGAAAAATACCTTTACCATCACTTTCAATTGATAAAATTTGGCTGAGTATGAAACTGTTGGGAATTGTCTTCTATCAGAAATGTAAAAGTTCTAACTAATCCACTATCTTCTAGCTTCCTGATCCCATTCTGATTCCTGATCCTTTGCATAAAACATACTTGTTTTCCTCTCTGGAAGCTGGGAGGATCTTCTCTCTCTCCTGTTTTGATATTTCATAAAGATATGTCTTATGTGAGTCCACTGTACTGAGCACCTAGAAAATCCTTTCCATCTGTAAACTTATGTCTTTCTGTTCTGGGAAAATTTTCTTGCATTATTTTTGTCCATTTTCAATGTTTTATCTTTTTAGAATGCTTATTGTTTTGAAAATGAACCTACAGGATGAACTCTCTACTTATATTTTCCATTTCTGTCATTCTGCTCTACTTTGAGAGATTTCTTCAATTTTATTTTTTCTAGTTAGTTTTTCATTTCTGCTATCCTAAAGTTCTTTTGTTTTTTTGTGTTTCTTTGACAGGACCTTATTCCTAGTTCACATAGTATCTTCTCTACTCTCTTTCAGAGTATTAATAGTGTTGCAAATGTTTTGCTTGTTTTTGAAATTTTCTATTTCCTTTCACAGTCAAAGGAAAGCTGCACCCCCCTCCCCATATTAGTTTTGGACTCTAGTATTTACATTAGATGTTTTCTTTAAATGTCTTAGGATTCTTCCTTATGTGTTCTTATTTTAAAAGCCAACTGAAACTTCTGCAGGTAGAGATTGTGCATTATTGTCTCTTCTTCTAGGGTATTATGGCAAGGCAGTTTTCCTGGAAAAACCTATATTGCTACCTTTAAGTCTTTTCTCTCAAGCTGGTTAGATTCCCAGAGGAGACTCCTCAATTTCTTACCTGGAAAAACATATTCCTTGCTACCTGTATTCTGAGAATCATTCAGAAAAAAGCAGAGGATGTCAGTATTTTCTATATACCTAACCCCTTATTAGAACAAGTTAGATGCCAATTTCTTATCTTGGGAATTACAAAACTATACAAGGGACAAATCTGGGTTCCAAACCTCCTAACTACAAGGTCAAAGGTTTAAATTTTTCACAAGGTACCTCTCCTCCTTTGACTTTCAGATAGAGACAAGTTTCTTTGCTGCCTCCCTTGGCCAGTGGCCAAAGTTTTTATAGTCTGCTAAAGGGTTAGTCCCTTTGAAGGTTCAAAATTTTATATAAAGGGATATCCATTCCAACTCTCTACAACATACAGAGCTAAAACACCATCTCTGTCCCGGTGTATTAAAACTTAAGCCCTTAGCAACAAGGTCCAGTAAACCACCACACCCCAATACCTCTGCCTCCATTCTTCAAATGCCATCATATCAGATCATACACCTACTGTTGCGGCTTCTAGTTTACCCTTAGTTTCTAGCAATTGCAGATTCCCCTTTCTCTCAGCTCTAAGAAGTTAAAATACAATAAAAAATATTTTAGCTATTATATCTAGGTATTTGTAGCTAAGAGGTTTCTGAATTAGCTCTCAGATCGCTAACTAGAACCAGACATACCTGTACAATTTACAGCAAATAAATATGCTCAGAAATTCTATAAAATTCTTTAAATGTACTATTTTGATTAGTGTAAAACATCAAATGAAACGTACAATTTATTCAAAGCACATAAATATATCTGAATGCACATATTATTCAGTGTCACTATTAAGATTAAATTTCCACATTAAAAATAAACTTCCACATTTACTTCTCTGGAACTCAGTTCGGAGTAGTTTTTTCTTTTTTTAAGGATTTTATTTATTTATTCATTCATTCATTCATTCATTCATTCATTCATTCATTCATGAGAGACACACACACACAGAGGGGCAGAGACACAGGCAGAGGGAGAAGCAGGCTCCATGCACGGAGCTCAACGTGGGACTTGATCCCAGATCTCCAGGTTCATGCCCTGGGCTGAAGACGGCACTAAACTGCTGGGCCACGGGGGATGCCCTACAGCGGGGTTTTCAAATTGAGTAGCTACAGGCTACTAATTTTGTTGTGAAGCTACTATATACAAAAGTACTTTTATATTAGGTGTCCTATTATTTGTGAAAAAAATCCTATTAATTTCACTGCAACAGCAAAAGAATCACTAGTACAATATTTTAAAAACTACTAGTACAGTAATATTAAAAATACTACTTCCTGAAAGACATCATTATACAATACAGGAATATACTCCAAAAAAGACTCTTCTTCCTTCATCATTTGTGTGACAAACCAATCAAGAGCCACTGCTACTCCCTACCATTTCTTGGAAGAGCCCATCTCCCAGTGTAAAGGCTGAAAATATCTGATACTTGTTTTTCCAGCCTCCCCACAGCTAGAGCATGGTCATGGTCAAGTAATCTAATCCTGTCAAAGGCACCGCTTAGGAAGTCTTCTAGGGATTTTCTGAAAGTTTTCCCGCTCTGATAAAAAGGAATAGTTAGAAGAGAAATGAACCTCTTTTTTCTGCTTCTGCATGCAGCTGAATGAGGATGTGGTGCTTGACAGCTTGACTGTTGGCCATAAGGCGACAAGCCTGAGAAAAAAAGCCAACATGGTCAAGACGGCAAAGCAGACACAAAGGAGAAGCGGCTTTAGTGACATTACTGAGCTACTGATCAACTCTGGAAATGCTGCATTTCTGAGCATTTCTTATAAATTTGCATGCTCTGTTACCTGAGCCGCCTGACAGACCTGGCATCTCTGATACTTCTATCTTGGTAATCTCTCACCATTCCTTCAAAATCTTCTTTGCAGGCTACTCTTTTCTGCACTCATCTTAAATGCCAGTGTGGCCTATTTTCATTATCCTGGGGTTAATAATTGTCTTTTTAAACTATGTTCCTCAATTTCAACACTCTGTCACTAATTCAGCCTGTGTCTCCCACTTCTTTAAATCTCTTCAATTATTTCAAAAATGTCAGGAATTTTATTTTATTTTCTTGATTAAACAGAAAGATATAGAACTAAGAAATGGGATCCTGCACATATTTCTACATATTCCACAGGAATCCTATTGTCTGTCTCCCTTACTAGACTGCAGGCTCCACAAAAAAGGACTATGTCACTAATCACTTTTTATTTTTCACTGTTTACTTTTGTACCAGGACTCAGTACATGTCAAGGATGCCTTCAATAAACATGAATTGAGCTGAACTTACCTTTAATGGTATTTTTAATGCCTTAAAGAAATCACTCCCACTTTTTTTTTTGATGCTTCTTTCTTATGACCTCTCTAACTTTTGCTTAGTAACTGCCAATTGTTCTGAAGTCAAGTCAGCACAGATTAACAGGAATAATTTGTTGCCAACACAAGTTTTTAAAGGGACCAGTGACTCATGAGTATAGTAGTCTATTATTATGTGTAACTGAAAACACACATACATATACACTCATTAGATGGCAGATACTAAGAATGCTAGTTAAGGTAATTTAAAATTTAATAAATGTAAACAGTATCTAAAAGTCTTGTCAAAACCAATTAGAATGAAAATGAAAACAAAAATGAAAGCGACAATTAACATAACTAAGAATTCTCGATCAGCACTGGTACCTAGAATCTTACATCAATGACCTTTATGTAGAACTTTAATCTTAGAATAAGTGATTTTAAGAGAAGAGATTTTAAAAGAAAAAAAAAAGCCTAAAACATATGAGATTTTTTATTTTATTTATTTATTTCTTTTAAAGATTTTATTTATTTATTCGTAGAGACACACAGAGAGAGAGAGAGAGGCAGAGACACAGGCAGAGGGAGAAGCAGGCTCCATGCAGAGAGCCTGACGTGGGACTCGATCCAGGGTCTCCAGGATCATGCCCTGGGCTGCAGGCGGTGCTAAACCACTGCGCCACCAAGGCTGCCCACATGAGATTTTTTAAATCTCAAACTTAAAAGTACTTTTCCCAACAATCACAAACTAAATTAATTTATCATGAAAAATCCCTTTAGCATAATTTTCAAGGAATACACAGTGTCCATAATAAAAATATCCAAGTAAAGAGTAAGCTGCTTGCTAACCTGAGACATAAGAATATATTTTTTAAAGATTTTATTTCTGTATTTGAGAGAAAGAGAAAGCACAAGTATGAGAATGGGGAGGGCAGAGGGAGAGAGAGAAAGAATCTAAAGCAGACCCTGCTGAAACCAAGAGTTGGATGCTCAACTGACTGAGCCACTCAGGCGCCCCCAGAAAGAATATTAAACTTATACTACAGCATATCATTTGGTAGAGAATTTTAAGGAAAGGAGTCAACAATGTTCCAAGTAGACATCTTGTTTTTCAAATGACTATATGCCAGAATATTTAAGAGAAACCACATCAGCAAGCCTCTTTGGAAAGTTTGGGGATTTTAAAAAGATTTTTTATTTAAGAGAAAGAGCAAGCAGTGGGAGGGGCAAAGGGAAAAGGAGAGAAATCCTCAAGCAGGCTCCTGGCTCAGCTCAATCTCCTCAGAACCTGAGCAGAAATTAAGAGTCAGCCACTCAATCTTCTCAGCCACCCTGGCAACCCCTACCCTTGGAAACTTGTTACAGTAAATAATTATTATGATTTTATAATTTTATCTATAAATACTATCAAATATTTTCTTTCTAAGTTTGAATGGTCTATGATCAGGAGCCCAGTAGTAGGAACATTTACGTTATTATAGAATCACTGAACTGGAAGAAACATTTCATATAATCTAGTCCACTGTCTTAATTTTTCATACACTAAAGATGAAATCAAAAGAAATTACAAAAGGCAGAACTAGAATGTAGGACCTCTCCATCTCTGTCAAATGGTCTTCTGAGATATATCACTATTTATATCCCCATTACCCTGACCCTCTATCAATATTTTATGATAACTCCTGAAAGTCAGAAGTATGTTCCTTTTTTAAAAAAAATTCATTTATTAGAGAGAGAGACAGACAGACATGAGTGGGGGTATAGGGCAGAGGGAGAGGAAGAAAGAGAAGCTGACACCTCACTGAGCAGGGAGCCTGATGGCAGGGCTCAATCCTAAGAGGCCAGGATCACGACCTGAGCTGAAGGCAGATGCCTAACCAACTGAGCCACTCAGGCAACCTAGAAAGTATATTCCTAAACATTTACAGTTATCTGAAGGTTACAGAGTTGGTACAAGTATAGAACATGTAGAACAACAACAAAAAAAGACAAAATGACCTTATATTCTCTATTTACACCACTGTCAAATATGAATAAATACACTGAGAAATATTAAACTCAAAAGATGTGAAGTCTAAGAGAATCTGGAGCTAAACTAGTCTACAAAATTTTATGTTAAGCATGAAAACACTATAACTCACATTATCCATCTGTTTCCAGCACATGTCAAGGTATTGTTGAGCTTTCCGTCCCTCTTGAAGATGCTGAAGGTCATAACCAAAAAACAAATAAAACGGACAAAAAAATTAATTTAAATAATAAACGTCTAAATCCCCCCCAAAACCTTTATTTTTCACTGTATTCTTTCAGGGTACTAATTATATAACTTTATCAAGACTTAGGAAGAGATTATTAGTAAAGAAAAACTCTCTAAAATACATTTATAGGTATTATCTGAATACTTTAAGTATATCCTTTAAGACCGATAAAATCTCTAGAAAAAAATATATGATTTGTCTTAAATAGGGGTAGACAAATGTTTTCTACGAAGGGTCAGATAAATGTCTTAAGTTCTGCAAGCCATGTGGTCTCTTTTACAAATATTCAACTTTGCTAATATAAAACTTAAGCCACAGTAAATACATAAGTAAATGAGTGGGTCTGTTTCAATAAAACTTTAGTTATAGGAAAAAAAAAAACTTTAGTTATAGTCACTGAAATGTGAATTTCATATAATTTTCACATGCCATGAAATAGTCTTTTGATTTTCTTTACAACTATCCAAAATATACAAACCATTCTTAGCTCATAGGAACTAAGAAAAACGATAAGCTAGATTTGGCCCATGGAGTTGTAGGTTACCAAATCTTGGTCTTAAATCCAAAAGGATCACAAGCAAGTGTATCTTAAAATAATTTTAGCTACAAGAAATTGAAATAGAAAATCAGTTTATACTGAACATTTTTTTTTCTGAACATTACTTTAAAAAGCAAAGTAATTATGTGAAAATGTTTCATGTACTATGTAACTAGATGAAAACAATAATTACCATTTTTCTTTCAGTTTTCAGATCATGAGCATATCTCATTAATTCACCGTAAACTCTGTGCGCCATTTCTTCTGCTACTACTTCTCGCTGTCCTGCATAGTCATTTAACTCGTTAAGGATGTTAAAAAAGGCTATACACGAGGTAAACCTGATAAAAACATTAAAAAATGATGAAATTTATATATTTTTTTCTTTAAAAATGTTTTCTGTGAGGTATGGACTGAGCCTGACACTTGACAAATTTTAACATACTCAACCTAACTCTCCACTAGTAGCTCCAAATTAACTTTGTATGAAAAGAATATCACATTTAGCTCCAGTTGTATATGTTTATATATCTTCAAGTAGCCTTAACTTATAAATAAAGGAATATATGGGGTCAAAAAATAATAAGAATACTACCTGCAGGCTCTTTTGGCATACTGGAATCTCTTAAGTAGCCAACTGACTGGCCTGAGCTGGGGAATGAACTTGGATTCCTAGGACTGGCAGCTGAACCTGGTGCAGAGATGATATGCTTGCTCTCGAGGACAGAACCTGCCAATCATACCACTCAAATGCATCTCGATGGCTGATCTACAGAACAATTTTGCTATCAATTCTGGACACGGCTGCTTGTATGCCTGCCCACATCCTGAATGGAAGTAAAGTGCCATTTTGGTTGGCATCAAAGAGGGGTAAGAAGGGACAAAAATAAGGGTAAAAAATGTGTGTGAAGGGAAGGAGAGAAACAAAGAAAATTGCTGTATTAAAATGTATAGATCTACTCTGAATACACTGCCCGAACACTCTTCCAGCTGAAGGCAAGTAACTCAGATAGGACTCCATTAACATTAAACCTAAGAATCCTAACAATTAACAATTATACATAAAGCTGTATTAAGTCTAGTCTCTTCTTTCTGTATTTTAGAGCCATCCACATATCCCTGTGTTTAAGACTACCAAAAAGCTCATAAGTCAGTCCTAAATTTTTATTCAGAGTTCCAAGGTTACCCTGAAAACTTCATTCCTTCCTTTTCATTATCTCTTTAAACTAGCCAGCCAAACTGTTTTAATATCTGTTAGAGTAAAAGCAAGAATCTAACAAGCTAACAACTATAACATAAAGTATGGGGAAAATATCCTTTTCTTTTCAAGACCAAATCACTCAAAGTCCTAGTCCACATTTTACTTGGAAACCCATACTTCAACTATTTCGGAAAACTGAGCCCACTGAAATATTCATTCTTATTAGAATAAATAGTAGTTCCTATTCAAAAAACTGTGATTTTTAATTAAAACTTTAAAAAATCACTATAAAGAGCTAATAGCATATTTATTTCACTAAATAACAAAAATGTAAGTTTTCTAAAATTATAATATACTGTAATAAACAGGTACAGAATTTACCTTGGTTCTTCATCTTTGGAGGAACGTTTGGGACAGTACTTCTTAACCAGATTTCTACAAAAAGAAAAAAAGATTTTAATGTATAAAAAATACTACTGCCAAAACTGATATATTCTAAAAGTTGCCAATTTCATAATATCAAAAATTTAATGATATAAATAAGACAGCAACATAATCATCTACTATCATTAACATGTGATCCTTACATTTTGTTCTTAAAATATTGAAACTTGCAAAAAGAAATGTTATTTCTGTGTTTGTGTAAGTGTAATCGCAGTAATTTGGATGATTATGCTATCAAATAAGAAAAGATGTAAGAGGAAGAAGAGAAGAAACAAAGTACAAAGAACAGAAGAAACAAATTTCAATGTATGAAATTGAGTCACAGCAGAAAAATGTGTATTTCAAAGAAATATCATCACTTTTGTGTTGCAAATCAGGAATTTTAAGATGAACTAAGGTAACAAACAGATGCTGACTCACTAACAGGATAAAAGAACAGTAGGTCAGCATCCTCCATCACTCTGCTTTTACATAATACTTAACATTCTCCCTTTTAGGCAAATTAATTACATTAATACTTGTAAATTTCTTTTCCTGCATCCATGATCATTCTACACAGTCTCAGACTAAAATACTACCTCATCTCATCTTTGCAAACTCAGGAGACTATAACATGGACTCTGAAATCAGACTGGACTACATGGGTTTGAGTCCTAGCTATTTTGTGTGGCATCCATCTATGCGTCCCTGGGTAATTTACTTGCCTGGTTTCCTATAAGTGGCAAGATACAATACAGGGTTATGAAAATTAAAGTGGATAATATTTGTAAAGGATTTACCAGTGCTTTATACCATTCTCAAAATATGGTCAATGGACAAGTAAAGGCCCACAGACTCTTTGTACCAATCCACAAAAAGCTAAGTACAGAAGTTGAGAGTAATTTTAAGTTTGTTGAATCTAATAAAAAAAAAAAATGGTGCCTATATTTTATGTCTCTTTTTATGTCATTTTTCTGGTAAACTTTTACTGTATTTTACAAAAGCATTAATGCACAATGACTTGGGAACTTAAAAAGAAACTAGTCCATCAACACAAATAATGAGATATACTGCTTTAACCTATAAGCATTTAAAAAATTAATGGGCCTATGGTTTTTCAAATAAATACTTCAAAAGAATCGCTGTCTTAATTGTTTTGAAATCATTATCGATTCATTCCACTTAATTCAGCTTATTCATTCTATAATTACCTACTATATGCTAGGCACCGTGCAAGATACTGGGAACATTAGAAATGAGAGTACCCATGCTCAAGAGATTTACACTCTATTGAAAGGAGATAAGCAAAAAAAAAAAAAAAAAAAGAAAGGAGATAAGCATATATGGATAATTACAATATAATAGCATGATAAATGCTTTGATGAAGGTATACAAAAGGTGTTATGATAGAGAAGGAAGTCTAAACACCCTGAACAATGGTGGAAAGAACAAGCAAGACACTGAGAAGGGTTAACATGTACTGAATTAATTAAAAAACTCATAGTTGGGGCACCTGGCTCGCACAGTCAGTTAAGTGTCCAACTCTTGATTTCAGCTCAAGTCACGATCTCAGGGATGGGCTCTGCACTCAGCGCAGGGTCTACTGGAGATTCTCTCTTTCCCTCTCCCTCTGCCCCTCCCCGTGCTTGCTCTCCCTCTGTCAAATAAGTAAATAAAATCTTCAAAAACTTCTCCCCAAAAAAACAACTCACAGTCATCACTGGTTGTAAATAAGGTACAGGATGAAAGCCTTATGCCTTACATATATCTGTTTACCAAAAGCCTTACTAGAAAGGAGGAGAAGATGGAGAAGAAAGATCCTGAGTTTCTCTCTTCCCGTAATACTCAAGGCTACAACTACATACAGTGCAACTCACTCTGGGAATGCCCTGAAGACTAGAACACCTGTTCTATAACTAAAGATATACAGAAAAGGCCACATCCAAAAGGAGAGTAGGGGCAGAGACACACTCAAGAACCAAAACCCCATCATGGCAACCCACAAGCAGTAAAGATATCACAGGTGCAGAAGTCCTCCTTGAGGAGCAAAGGGATGAAGCCCCACATAAAGTACCCTCCCACCGAGGCGATCTGCACAGGGAAAACAAGACCCCGTAACATGTGACTTTGAAAATCAGCAGGACTTCATGGGAGAGCAAGAAGTCTACAGGAAACTGAGACTCTGCTCTTCAAAGAACCAGTGAATAATGTCACAGAGGCAGCAGTTTGAAAAGTGCCTGGGCCATACATGAAGGGCATTTATTAGCTAATTTTGGGATGTGTGCACAGGGGCAGGGGTTCACAGGAACGTTCTCCAGGAATGGAAGTGCTGGCAGGTACCATTTTTCTTGTGCTGGTTCAGCCTACTTGCCACCTAACTGGTGGCAGGCACCAGTTTTGAAACTCTCCATCTACTTTGGGAACATTGCTCACCCAGCCCTGTGTTCCCTTGCAGAGCAATTGCATTCAAACTAAATGCTCTGGCAGGTACCTCTTCAAAGCAATTCCCATCCACCACATCGAGCAGGCAAGCTCAGTTGGAACCAGCAACCTCCAAAGCAACTGCCACCTTACTATATCCAGCAGGCAGCCCTAGCCAGAAGAGCACCCCTCCAAAGCAATTCCTGTCCTGGGAAGCAGTTGGGGCCCAGTCACCCAACCCTCCAGCCCTTCAGTATGCCTGCAACAGTCACAGCTGGGCCCAATGACCAGCTATACCAGAAGCTAACCCCACCTACCAGCACACATACAGCAGGCCAGGTAGGTCTCTCAGCCAGCAGGGCTGCAGCCCAGTCACAACAGGAGGGTGCACAAAACCCACCTGGGAAAATGACTGGAGTACATGATTCTAGTGACCAGGGAGGATGGCACTACTTACATCCCAAAGAACACTTTCTACATAAGGCCACTGCCCTCAAGACCAGGAGCCAGAGGTGAACTACTATATATATGGAAAAAAACACAGAAAGACAGACAAAAACAATAGAGGAATATGATCCAAATGAAAGAACAGGACAAAGTCTCAGAAAAAGGACTAAATGGAGCAGAAAAAGACAATCTACTTGATAAAGAATTCAAAATAATGGTCATAAGGCAGCTCACCAGATTTGAGAGAAGAGTAGATGAACTCAGAATTTGAACAAAGAGTTAGAAAATATTAAAAAAAGAACCAAGAGATGAAAAATATGAAAAATGAAGTGAAAAATATATCAGAGGAAACAGAAGAATGAATCAACAACCCAGAAGACAGAATAGTGGAAATCATCCACTATTCTATGTTCTAGATTGTCAACAGCAAAAAGAATTTTTAAAACAATAGGTTGGGGTGCCTGGGTGGCTCACTCAGTTAAATATCCTACTTTTGGGGGTGCCGGGCTAGCTCAGCGGTTTAGCGCTGCCTTCGGCCCAGGGCGTGATCCTGAAGTCCCCAGGATCGAGTCCCCCGTCGGGGTTCCTGCAAGGAGCCTGCTTCTCCCTCTGCCTGTGTCTCTGCCTCTCTCTCTCTCTCTATCATGAATAAATAAATAAAATCTAAAAAAAAAAAAAAAAAAAAAAAAAAAATCCTACTTTTGGTTTTAGCTCAGGGCTCAGGCCATGCTCTCAGGGTCCTGGCATTAAGCCTGGCTTGGCCTGGGGGGTAGGGGATGGGGTGGGTGTCCATGTTCAGTGGTGGGGAATCTGCTTGAGAGTCTCTCTCTCTCCTTCAGCCCCTCCCCCTCAAATAAATAAATATGATCTTTTAAAAAAATAAATAAAAATGAAAGAATAGGTTAAGAGGGTAACATCAAGCTTACTAACATTTGCATTTTCAGGGACCCAGATGGAAGAGAGAGGGGGGATAAATTACCTGAAGAAATAATATCTGAAAATTTCTGTAACTTGGGGAATGAAACAGATATCCAGGTCAAGGAAGGAAAGAAAGCCCATAGGAGATAAACCCAAAGAGGTCCATACCAAAGTACATAATAATTAAAATGTTAAAAATTAAAGAGAGACTCTTAAAGGAGGAAGACAAAAAAGCAATTAAGTACAAGGGAACAACCAGCTAAGCTGATTCACTGATTTTTCAGCAGAGACTCTGTAGCCCACAAAGAGCAGCACGATGTATTCAAAGTGCCAAACGAGGGGGGAAAAAAAAGTAAAAAAACCTACAATCAAGAATATTCTACACGGAAAGGTTATACCATTCAGAATTGAAGGGAGATAGTTTCTCAGACAAACAAAAGTCAAAGGATTTCATCACCCCTAAGTGCCCATCAATAAATGAATGTATAAAGATGATGTAGGTAAAAAAAAAAAAAAAAAAAAAGATGATGTAGGTCATGTGTGCACACACTCATTCCACAGGAATATTACTGTGTGAATATTATATAATTAAAATATTAATATTTTTATGGCATCATAAAAAAGCACCAAATCTTGCCATTTGTAACAATGCAGATGAACCTAAAGGATATTATGCTAAGTGAAATAAGTCAGAGAAAGACAAATGCCATATGATTTCACTTGTATGTTTAATCTAGAAAAAAGGAAGAAAAATGAACAAACAAAACAAAACAGTAACAGTAATAAATACAAAGAATGAACTAGTAGTTGCTAGAGGAGGGGATGGAGGAGGTAGGCGAAACAGGTGAAGGGGGTTAACAGACACAAACTTCCAATTATAAAATAAGTCACAGGGATTTAAAGTACAGCATAGGCAAGAGAGTCAATTATACTGCAATAACTATGGAGACAGATGGTAACTACACTTATAGTGAGCACTGTTCAATGTATATAAATGTTTAACTCATTATGTTGTATACCTGAAACTAATATAACATATCAACTATACTAAAATTAAAAATAAATTTTAAAAGGTTTATTAATATTTAACACATTACTACACTAGCACATGTATATTATTTATAAAAAACTGTGAACAGTGTTCAGTTTTTACACGTAAGCAATAAAAAGTTCACAGAGATCCTTGGCCTAGAGAAATCAACTATATAAAACACTTTTACATAACATGCTATAATAATAAGAACAGAGGGCTCTATAGAGGAGATTCTCCAGAGGAAAAGGCTGAAATTTCTGATTCCTTGACATACAGTGAAGAGGTGAACAAGAACTAGACAACCAGAAAGCCCTGGGGGGATTCTAAATAGAGAAGATCTAATATAGGAACAGAAGTGAAAAATTACAGCATTTAGGAAGAACTATGAATGAGTTCAGTGTTGCTGGAACATCAACTGTGAACCAAACAATGGTAATTAGTGAGGCTGAAAGGTATATGGGGGGCAGCAGGGCCCTTCTACATCATATTAAGGAAGTCTAAATAAATACCCTTTTCCACCAGTGGTTCTTAGTCATGGTTACCTGAAATACCACCAAAAATCATTTCTGTGGATGAATTAATTTATTAATTCAAACATGAGCAAATCTATGTGCTACACATTAATTACTTCAGGTACTACTATACAAACAGAAAGAAAGATGAATCTTAGCTACCAACCCAGTAATTGTGCATGACCTAGAGTCCTTTCTAAGAGAGAATTCAAAAAGATGGGGAAAAGATCTGAATAACTAGGTTAATTAGAACAGGCAAATACATAAAGACAGGAAGTAGATTAGTGGTTGCCAGGCCCTGAGGGAGGGGCGAATGGGGAATGACTGCTCATGGGTACAGGGGTTATTTTTTGAAATGATAAAAATATTCTAAAATTAAATAGCGGTGACAGTTTGACAACTCTGTGAATATACTAAAAACTATTGAACTATATACTTAAAAGGGTGAATTTTATGGTATGTAAATTATACCTCAATAAAGCTGTTGTAGGAAGAGAAATGGCTACTAGATATACCCATCTGCCATGAGTATATCAAATACAAGTCTAAAATGGAATTTATTTTCTTTATAAACCTATTCCTTTCTTATTTTAATGGTACTATCATCAACCTAGACATTTCAGCCAAAAATCTGGCAATCATCTTACCCTTGAAATCAAGTTTGGCAATCATCTTACCCTTGAAATCAAGTCTCTTCCACATTAAGGTGTTCAAGTCCTAGAGATTCTATTTCTTAAATAACTTTTTTAGCTTTTTTTTATAATAAAAAAGGAAAAAAATACACCAGAAGTCCCTTCTTCACACTTTGTTATTGCTCTGAATACAGATGTGTGAGGACAGGATGAAGCTGTCTGCAATATCTTGCAACCATGAGTGGGAAGATCAAGAAATTCACAATGCCCCCTGACATCACTAAGCACTAGAATCCCATTTCTAAACTTGTTATGTGGAAAGACTCCTATTTAGAAGATGAATGCTTCTTAAGTAACACTGCAGAACAGCTGAATAAAAACATCCAATAGAGAAATGCTGTAAAAACTGAAACTCTGAGGGGCACCTCGATGGCTCAGTGGCTTAGCATCTGCCTTTGGCTCAGGGCATGATCCCGGGGTCCTAGGATAGAGCCCCACATCGGGCTCCCCACAGGGAGCCTGCTTCTCCCTCTCCTTCTACCTATGTCTCTGCCTCTCTCTCTCTCTCTCTCTCTCTGTCTCTCTCATGAATAAATAAATAAAATCCTTAAAAAAAAAAAAAACAATAACTGGGAACTCTGAGGAAACTTCTGGGATCTAGAAACAAATTAAGAGTTACCATGTAAGAGTACAATAACAAAAACAAAATATCTATCACTTGTCACTCATATATTATTTACCAATCTCTATGCTAAGCACTCTCTATGCTAAGCACTCTAAAATCTTATAAGATTATATATAATCTTGTAAGTATACAGCAAATCTACAAGCAGGTATTATTAGCCCTATTCTACAAGACTCAGACGCATTAAGTAACTTGTTCATGATCAAATACCTAATAAAGGACAACGCCAGGGGTACCTGGGTGGCTCAGTCAATTCAGCATCTGACTCTTGATTCAGCTCGGGTCATGATCTCAGGGTTATGAGATCAAGTCCTGGGTCTGCTCCTCGCTGGGCACAGAGCCTGATTAAGATTCCTTTCCTCTCCCCTCTCCCCTGCCCCCACCTCTCCCTCTCCTTAAAAAAAGAAAAAAAAAGTGATAACACCAAAAGCCACCTCAAATCTGATTCCAGCACCTAAGATAGTTAAAACAGTAACGAATGAAAATGAGGCTACTCAAAGAAGAGAAGGTAGTTAATCTAGGTAGTTAATCTAGGAATACACATTTAATAGGGAAGGACAAACTGCTTGAGAAAAGCGGTAAGGACGAGCAATCAAGTAGATCAGAGGTAAACAAACTAGAGCCCACCCACCTGCCTATTTTAATAAATATAGTTTTACTGGAACATACTATACTCATTCATCTATGTATTCTCTGCTGCTGCTTTTGCACTGTAACAGTAGAGATGAATAACAGCAACAAAGTTGAATAGCTGTGACATATGGCCCAGAAAGCCAAAATTTTTTATTATCTGGAGTTTTATAAAAAAAAGTTTTCCAACCCCTAAGATAGATAACTTAGAAAACCCAAGAAAGCATATCACTGAAGATGAGGAATTTTTTAAGTTCTAAGAAATAGTTAATTCATCAAAGAACTGGTACACTGGTACCAAAAATATCCATGGAAGGTAACTGACTTATAAGCATCTTGATAATGATCACTACAGTCTCCAACCTATAAATGTGTTGTGTTCTAGAAATTATAAAGTCAGTGATTTAAAAATAAAAAAGTCAGTAATTTTCAACCACAAATCCATGAATTACTTCAAACAAAAACAGGCCAAAATTGGGCAAAGAACATTCAAAGAGCAAGAAGTTTCACACTCTGAACCTATTTTTGTGTATCAACATTTTAGGCACTGTTTAGAACTCCAGATAACGCGGACCTTAGTTGTTTTGCATCACTCACTAGCCTTCTTTATTTTTTGACAGCCTGTGGCCGGCACATTTCTGCTCATTAGAAAAAAAGGTTATTTTGTACATTTTTACCCCCTTGAGCTGGGCAGGACCAAGTGGCTAATTCTGTATAGTCTGTGCAACTATCAGATTAAAGGACTGAGGCCTCTTGCATTACCCTATCGGCTCTCCCATTCCCTGCTGAAGCAACTGTGGAGGCTTCAAGCTGAAGAAAACAGAAATGGTCTGGATTTTTGAGTTACCATATGGACTACCCTCGAGAGTTATCACCTGAACTTGTAGCTAACTTTGCATGAGCAAGTAAACTTTTGCTGTATAAAATCCCTGGGATTTGGTAGTTACTATTCCAGTTCTGCCTAGCATATCTGAAACTATAGCTCTCCCAATGTCATGTCTATGTAGTTACAGTGCAGCTGGCAATGTTATGGTCCAGAAATATTTATTTGATCCAGCCTCATTATTCCAAGCTAACAAAAGCCAATCCTAAAATTTCTGCTGTACTTCTTGGAATGACATGTTCTCTTTCTGCTGAAGCTAAGCTGACAAGACATAATCTTAGGTCCACCCTGTGGAAACAGACTACTTGGGAATTAAAGAGAAGAAAGCAAAACAGGAAAAGAGAATTCTTAACACTTTGCTGAGTACCCAGGTTCCTGAACTTTCCAGTCACATTAAGCCAATCAATCCTTTATTTAAACCAATCCGAGGGCAGCCCCGGTGGTGCAGCGGTTTAGCGCCACCTGCAGCCCGTGGTGTGACCCTGGGGACCCTGGATGGAGTCCCACGTCACGCTCCCTGCATGGAGCCTGCCTCTCCTTCTGCCTGTGTCTCTGCCCACCACCCCCCTCTGTGTCTCTATGAATAAATAAAATCTTTTTTAAAAAAATAGATAAATAAACCAATCCGAGCTGGGCTTCTCACTCTTAGAATTATGACTACCAGAGGTTAACTATGAAAGTCATAAGAGAGCTTAAACATAACATAAAAAACATTAATTTAAACCCTAGACTCTGAAGAGCACATATATACAAGAGGGAAGGAGAAAAAGAAGAAAGTAATATAACTGTTACCTTTTGTGTATGCAGGGTTAGTCCTAAGCAATATATTTTTTAAAGATTTTATTTATTTATTTATGATAGAGAGAGAGAGAGGCAGAGACACAGGAGGAGAGAGAAGCAGGCTCCATGTAGGGAGCCCGACGCGGGACTCGATCCCGGGACCCCAGGATCACGCCCTGGGCTAAAGGCAGGTGCTAAACCGCTGAGCCACCCAGGGATTCCCCTAAGCAATATTTTTTTAATCACTCTTGCCACTCTTTATGTAAAAGTAACCCATCAATAGGTTACTCTTCCCAAACTTCAAGTATCCAGAGCCCAAAGAAACCATACACAAGCCATTAGACTACATTCAAGCCAACTTTGACACTAAAAAAACTAAAGCACAGCCCAAAATGTTTTGTTTATATTCTATCCACCAAATCAAAACAACTACTCTAGGAAAACATGTCCTGAAAGAAGACACAACAAATTATTAATTGTACTCACTTGCAGGGAGAAGGATTGGTAAGGGACTTGAATTTACATGTTACAATGATTATACTATAAAATACATACTATTTTTATAACTTAAAAAAAATTTAATGATAAAATCATACAAAAATAACGTATACTCTCAAAGTAGCTGCTCATCTTTGGACCTTCTAAGAACAGTCTAAAGTCAACAAAAATTCATAACAAGTGTGAATGCTTAGTAAGTCCCATAAATCCTCACTTTGCATTTTCAATATGCTTATTAGATCAAATAAATCTCAGAGTATCTTAAACATGTAAGCGAAAAGCACTTAGGTTTCTCCTCAACTAAAGATGTGTTAGGCAATTCATCGCTCTCTACAAATCTGCCTTTACTGTCAGTTCCCATAGGCGATCCTTTTTCAGTATTTTCTTCTCTCGTTTAACAAGTCCAGAGATTCTCCAAGGAACCAATTATGATAGCAGTTTATATATAAGACATGTTTTTGAGTAGGGTGCTATAAATCAGGAGTTAAACGAAACACAAAGTTTTATACATATGCAATATATATCAGAGAAATTAAAATAGATGTCCTAGATACAATGGTACTTCATTTTTTGATATATGTGTTTCACCCACGTTTTCTAACTACCTTAGGATCATGTAGTCTGGATACAAGGGAATTAACATGGTTCACTGTTCCTCTCCAGTGGTTGGAGAAGGTTTCTAAATTTAATGGGCATCTCCAAAAATTACCGTATGCCATATGTATTCTAGTTATATCTGTGATATTAAATATCATATTACTTAATTCAAATTTAAATTGCTGATTTTAATCTTTTTGATCCATTCTAGTTTGTCATGTTTTTATTTATTTTTGGTTTTATGGAAAATTATAAAATATCTCAAATAATTTCTCAAAACTTTAATTCATTTTTATTAATATTACAGTTACATGATGGGAGTAAAGATATCTCTAGGATTTTTAAAGGCTGAAAATCACTTCTATACATTTTCAATCTTTCAACATTTGAGAAGCTGAGTTCTACTGCCTATTTAACAGGTCATCAATATCATACTTATCTGTAACATAGGATACAAATCATACTATTTCATCTGGCAGAAGGGTAGTAATATATACCTGAGACTGATCACATCCCTCTTTTTTTTATTTTATTTTAAAGTTTATTTGTTTATTTGAGAGAGTGAGAGCAAGAGAGATCACAGAGGCAGAAGGAGAAGCAGACTCACTTCTCACAGGGAGCCTGATACAGGGCTGGATCCCAGGACCCCAAGACCTGAGCAGAAGGCAGACACTTTAATGGACCTACTGACTCAGGTGCCCCAGCATCCCTCTTCTTACTTACCCCTTCCCCTACATCTAACAGTTAACATGCTTAGGAGTTGCCATTTTAATACAAATGGCCCTTATTTGTGGGCCTGAATTAAGTGACCCAGAGATAGAAAACTGAATCTCACTGGGCCAAAGAATTTACTTCCTAGATTTTTTATGTCTTGGGACCTGATATAATTTTTTTTTTTTAAAGATTTTATTTATTTATTCATGAGAGACACAGAGACAGAGGCAGAGACATAGGCAGGGGGAAAAGCAGGCTCCATGCAGGGAGCCCGACGTGGGACTCGATCCGGGGTCTCCATGATCGCGCACTGGGCCGCAGGAGACGCTAAACCGCTGAGCCACCCGGGCTGCCCCGGGACCTGATATAATTTTGAGGCCAGTCTGAGTTGAATATCTGAGACATAAAACTTAACCTGTTGGTGACTGTATTTCCTGCTATACAGAGAAAGCCAGTATGCACTGAAAGAATAAAGGCAACCCACTAAAAGAAGCCCCTAACAAAATATTTGCTTATTTAAAGAAAAAACAACAGGCTCTGGGTGTGTTTCAAGTACTGATTCTTTCTCTGTGACCTAGATGCATTCCAGTCTTTTAATTAAAAAGTAAAATCAATAAAAGATATCAACAGGGGGATCCCTGGGTAGCTCAGTGGTTTGACGCCTGCCTTTGGCCCAGGGCACGATCCTGGAGTCCCAGGATCGAGGCCCACATCGGGCTCCCAGCATGGAGCCTGCTTCTCCCTCTGCCTGTGTCTCTGCCTCTCTCCCGCTCTCTATCATACATACATACATACATACATACATAAATCTATCTTTTAAAAAAAAGATATCAACAGATAAAGCAATAAATTTCCCATTATACTTACCATTTGAAGTGGGTTTGCCATCACTTACAACCATGAATCTTTTCTCAGATAGTGTAAAATTAAACAGAAAAGATATCCACATGCGAAAGAATAAAGTTATATAACCTTACCTTCCACTATATACAAAGATTAATTTAAAATGGATCGAAGACCTAAACCTAAGAACACTACAAAATTCTTAAGAAAAAAATAGGAGGAAAGCTTCACGACACTGGATTTGGCAATGATTTCTTGGATGTGACAACAAAAGCACAAGCAATGAAAGAAAAAAATAAACTGAACATCAAAATGTAAAACTTGTGCATCCAGGGGATCCCTGAGTGGCTCAGCGGTTTGGCGCCTGCCTTTGGCCCAGGGCGCGATCCTGGAGTCCCAGGATCGAGTCCCGCGTCGGGCTCCTGGCACGGAGCCTGCTTCTCCCTCCTGTGTTTCTGCCTCTCTCTCTCTCAAAGAAAAAAAAACAAAAAAACAAAAAACTTGTGCATCCAAGGTCACAATCAACAGATGAAAAAGCAACAAATGGAATGGGAAAATGAATTTACAACTCCTCTATCTGGTAAGGGGCTAAAATCCAGAAAAATATTTGAACACTTAAAAGTTCAGTAACAAAAAACCCAAATAATTTGAATTAAAATTAAAAATTGGACAAAGAATTTGAATAGCATTTCTTCAAAGATACACAAATGGCCCTCAAGCATATGAAAAAATACTCAATATCACTAATCCTTAGGGAAGTGCAACTCAGAATCACATTGAGCTCTCTTACGCTAAGATGGCAACTATCAAAAACAAAAACAAAGGGTGCCTGGGTTGCTCAGTTAAGCATTTGACTCTTGATTTTAGCAGCTTAGATCTTGATCTCAGAGGTCCTGAGTTCAAGCCCCACACTGAGCAAGGAGCCTACTTAAAACACACACACACACACACAAACATAACAAGTGTTGGCAAGAAGGTGAAAAAATTGGAACCCTTAGGCATTGCTGGTGGGCATGTAAAACAGTTCACAGCCACTGAGAAAAACAGTATGATGGTTTTTCAAAAAACTAAACAGATTTACCATATGATCCAGAAATTCTTATTCTAGTTATACATTCAAAAGAACTGAAAGCAGGAACTCAAACAAGTATTTGTACACACATGTTCATAGCATCATTATTCATAAGAGCCAAAAGGTGGACCCAAATGTTAACAGATAAAGAGATAAAATGTGATATATACATACAATGGAGTAATATTCAGCCTTAAAAAGGAAGGAAATTCTGAATATGCTCCAACGTGTGCAACCCTTATGTTAACTGAAACAAGCCCACTGCAGAAAAAGAACTACTCTATTTTACTTATGACTCATCTAAAGTAGTCAAATTCATAGAAACAGAAAATAGAATTGCAGGGCTGGGAGAAGGAAAAAAATGAGGAGCTGTTGTTTTTAACAGGTATAGAATTTTAGTTTTCCAAGATGAGTAAGTTCTGGAGATTGGTTGCATAATGGTATGAATAAACTTAAGGCACCCCAAATGTACACTTAAAATGACTAAGATGATAATTTGTTTCCCTTCTAAATACTGGATTCTTAAAAGACAACTACATAATATCTTCAAAGTCCAAATTCAAATAAACAGCTAAAGCTGATTTACCTGTATTTTATACATACAGAATAATGAAGTAAATATTTTACCTCATTTTAGTCACTGCTACATTATTCAAATGGTACAAAAAATAATTTGGAAATGAATCTACTTAAGGCATTATGAAAGAGCCAAGAGATTAATGAAGTGATCTACACAGCCAACACCGGTAACAATCAAGCTGTTCTTGCAGTTGTTTAAACAATAATAGTCTTTAAGTCCTTTAAGCTTACTATCAAAATATTTAATACGACTGATTTGAACTTTCTTTCCTATGAGCTTTGTGTTTTACTTGTTAGTTTGTGCTTTAACATTTAATACAAGAAAAAAAATATAAAACATTTTAATAGAAAAATCAGGAACAGGGTTTGTGATTCTCATTAAGGTGATGAGCCTGAGTTTCTTTACTAGTTAAATGAAACATTCTACATTGATTGGATCATTCCTCAACAGTTTACTGCTGGATGCTTGCTATAGGGAAAATACAGGTCTGAAGAATACAATGGTAACGAGTATCATCACAGTCTTTCCAAGATTAAGAGAGACAGCAGCATACGTAAACTGAAACAGACAATCCAATAGTTAAAAACGTAGATTAGTAATTTGGTGAATAATTAAGTTGGGTGGGTCTGGGGGCACGCAGCATCATTTTAGGTATAACAGAATGAAATGAGATAAAAATAGAGCTCTATGGTTCACAAAAAGTACAAGGAAGGATAGGAGAAGAATGCCAATGATCAAAAAACAAAATATCAAAAAGCTAAAATATGCTAATGATAACTACATGAAGTCCAAACCAAACATATCAAGAAAATACAGTTACATGACATTAAAGAAAAGGTTCTCCAGGTGTCATGGTGTTTGCTAAGCCATGAGGAGAAAAGAGCTGAAAGGGTAAGGAAAATATTAAAGGCAAGAATCAGAAAGAAGTAAATTTAAGATTATGCTAATCTATCCCTAACACCAATTTATAATAGTTTATAAAAACAATAAAAGTAAAAAGTATTTATCTTAAATAATTAAAAAAACAAACTTTCTACATAAGGTTTAAAAAATACCCAAAGTATTCTTTTCCTTAAAGATTTTTATTTGAGACAGAGCAAGCAAGTCAATGAGAGAACACAATCAGGAGGGGCAGGAGAGGAAGAAGCAGGCTCCTCGCTGAGCAGGGAGGGTCCTGAGCAAGACCCTGGGATCATGACCTGAGCCCAAGGCAGACGCTTAACCAACTGAGCCACCAGGTACTCCACCAAGAGTTCTTAATGTCTCAAGAAGGAAATGAAAATAAAAAGGGCTTCTTGAAAGGTTATTTTCCTTCCTTAATGAAAAAAAAAATTTTTTTTAAAGGAAGATAAAGAGGCATGAGAAAGTAAAGACTAAACAGAAAATAAAAACTGATTTTAGTTGGATTATTCCGTATCTAAGCCTTTCCTAAATATCTGGGGCAGCTCTTAGCAAAATAACCTCATTACAATGATGTACATGACAAAAATGCTATCTAGTATGGACAGAAAGCAGTACTTTGACAAAGGTTCAGTATAAGACTGAGATCCTAATTTCTTAACTAAACTGAACAAAGATCATTCAATGATTTATTCATTTAACTTAAGAGTCACTCAGCTCTAGAAGTACCAGCTATGTTGGCCAGGTTTGGTTGGCACTGGTACAGAACATAAGATCAAAAAGAATTTGGAGAGATTTCTGTTCTGGTTATAATAAGTAGCTATTAGGCTTCTATCATCCAATCTAGTTCTCTTCCGGTAATACCACACATTTGAACCAAAAAGGAATAGTTTAGGGTGGGAATAAGGGAATATAATTTCATGGAGCAATCTCTATGATGGAACTTAATACTGTAATTATCTTTACTAGAAAAATATAAAATGAGGAGCCTAGTGGCTCAGTCAATTAAGCATCCAACTCTTGGTTTCTGCTCAGGTCATGATCTCAGGGTCCCAGGATCAAGCCCTTTGTAAGGCTCCACACTCAGTGGAGTGGAATCCCACTCCCAAGTGGGATTCTCTTTCTCTGCCCCCACCCCAACCCCCCCACACACACCTTCCTCTCTCTCTCTAAAAGAAAGAAATCTTTAAAAAGAAATAAATCTTTAAAAAGAAATAAATAATAAATGATACATACCTATATCAGCTTCTTTTACTAAACAAATTTTAATCTCTGCCATACAAATAGTGTAAGTTTATTAAAAGAATGACCAATTTCATTTTTTTATGCCTACAAACCAAAAAGTATTTTACCAAGTAATTTGAAGTCATCATGTATCATCAATCAAAATGGACATGTCTGTTGGTTAAGCAACAACTTAGTTTTGGCTCGGATCGTGATCTCAGGGTTGTTAAGATTGAGCCCTGTGTCAGGCTCATGCTCAGTGCAGAGTCCACTTGAGATTCTCTCTCCCTCTCCCTCCTCTGCTACATGTGCTCTAATAAATAAGTACATCTTTAACTTAATATGCTAGAAATGAGATCAAGTTAAAAATTAAATGAGGGAAATTTTTCATTTTTCACATGTGAATACATTTTTTATTGCTATTTTAACTTTTCAGAAATCCGTAAGGCTTCTAGATTCTTGAGGGGTAAAGTTTCCAAATGGTAACTTTTGGATAGGTAAACTATCATCATTATTATTAATATACCAGTAGATTCACTGATTCCTATTTTCATATGGAAAATACCTTGCTTAAAAAAAGAAAGTAAATGGATCAGGAAATTAGCATGATGCCATTGTGTCAATAAATGTCATGGTAATAGTATATTATTATAAAAATATTATAAGTAATCTATTCAACATACTAGTCCATTCCATCTCTACAACGAGCCAGTAGTGACATACACCACCACTACTACTACTACTACAGTAAACATTTATCTCCCTACTTTCTGCCACCCACTACCTTAAATTTCATTAGGGTAACTATCCTCCCCCATCAATAGCTAGAAGTTAACCTAATATTCTCACCTCTGAATTGTTCAGGAGAAGCATATGACCTAAACAGGTTTAGCATGAAAAAAGGAGATCTTCACCCAAGTTTCTGGGCGAAAAAAGCTGCACAAGCTTGCAGTCTGCTGTCCTCCTATCCCCCCTCCTTTTCCTTCTTTCAATTTCTTCTTTCCTCCTTTTCCTTCTTCTCTCCTCCCCCCAGGTACAACAGAAAAGACCATCATTCTCCCCTGGAATGTGGAGATATGAACATATGAAACCTAGAGCTAAGGGGGTAGAAAATCCAGTACTGAATGGGACCTGAAGATAAAGATAACAAGGGAAAAGCAGAGCCAAAAAATGGTGCCTGGATACATATGACCTCTGAATCAAAATTTATGTGCAATTTTAGTCATGTGTGACTGTGTTAGGTTAGATTTTTCTGTCACCTGCAATAAACCCTAACCCTAAGAACCTTATATCGGGGTCTAGTCCTTAAGGCTTCAAACACCTTTTTTTTTTTTTTTTTAAGAGAGAGGGAACAAGGGGGAGGGGCACAGAGAATCTTAGGCAGGCTCCATGCCCAGCACAGAGCCTGATGTAGGGGCTCAATCTCAGGACCCTGAGATCATGACCTTAGTCGAAATAAAGAGTCAGATGCTTAACTGACTGAGCCACTCAGTCTCCCCTTAAGCTCATTCATTCATTCATTTATTTATTTATTTATTTTTACCATTAAGTTCTAGCAAAAACTGTCAAATAATAGTCTAACAATGATTTTCCACTTGAACAAAATCTTAAGATAAATTCCATTTGTTTTAAGGCTAAAATTTTTCCTTTAAAACTGTTATCTTTTTTTAAAAGATTTTATTTATTCATGAAAGACACACAGAGAGGCAGAGACATAGGCAAGGAAGAAGCAGGCTTCCTGCAAGGAGCCTAATGTGGGACTCGATCCTGGGACTCCACCCTGAGCCGAAGGCAGATGCTCAACCAGAGCCACCCTGGCATCCCTAAAACTATTATCTTCTAAGACATAATCCAAACATTACTTTCATCAGTAATATATATATCGGATTTTTGACAGAAACACAGATCAGCACACTCAATTTCTAAGTTAATAGAAACTGAGGATCCAAGAAACTTAAAAAACCTTCAACACTAAAGCAAAACGTTACAGTTTGGAAAAACTGTATTACTCAGCTATTTCTTTTTCCTAGCATTTTGCTTCCTGATTTTAGGATTTTAAGATATTTCTGGAATGATGTCTGTTCATGATCTAGCTAGCCAATATTCCTTGTGGTACTAGCAATGATTTAATTAAATTGATCATTAAAAAAAAATCAGTTACCTAATTCAATCTAATTCTGACCCAAAAAAAAAAAAAAAAAAAAAAAAAACCCGACAGAATTTACATTTATCTAATACTCAACTACTTAAAGATGTAATTTCAATTGAACACCAATAAAATAAATATATATGTATATATAAAAAGATGTAATTTCATTTCTGAGAACTGAAAAAACTTTAACTTACCTCAATTGTTTCGCATAGTTCTGTTCAATTTCTATCCTCTCTTTAACAAATTTTGCATATCTTTCCAAGAAGTCAATTCCCCATTGTGTATGCTTGTCTAAGCTGTCGAACTGATCCTAGAAAAGGAGGGTAAAAACACATTGATAAGTCTAAAATTTTATCCACAAGCATTTTATACAGCTTCTGATATTTATTCAGAGAGGTAATGAAGTATAAAAGGAAAATATCTAGGCTTTTCTGCTAGTCTCTACCCACTTCATCCTTTAAGACCTACAGAGAAACAGGTTATAAATGCTAAATTTCTCATAATGCTAACTTCTTAGCATAATTCACTCTACTGTATATCTAAATGTCTTTACATATGTGGTTTCCCTGGACCCAACACAGTCCCCTCTTCACCTTTTAACAATTTACTCCTTGAAGACTTAGTTCAGGTACTATGGCTTCCAGAAAATGGCCCTCAATTCTCAGACTGGGATATGTTGGTCTTTCTCTGGGTCTCCAAAACTCCCCAAAGTTACTATCTTTTAAGTTTTTATTTAAATTCCAGTTAGTTAACATACAGTGTAGTTATTAGTTTCAGGTATCCAGTACAGTGATTCAACACTTCCAAACATCACTTGGTGCTCATTACAAGTGCACTCCTTAACTCATCCCACACCCCCTCACTCATCTCCCTTCTGGTAACCACCAGTTTTGTTCTCTATGGTTAAAAGTCTTTTTTTTAGGTTTCTTTTTTTTCCCCTTTGTTGTGTTTCTTATGTCGGTCTTTCTCTGACATTTCACTTAAAAAAAATGACTCCATCCATGTTGTTGTAAGTGGTTAAGATTTCATTCTTTTTTATGGCTTTTTAATATATATTCACCACATCTTTTTTTTTTTTAAAGATTTTATTTATTTATTCATGAGAGAGAGAGAGAGAGAGAGAGAGAGACAGGCAAAGGAAGCAGCAGCCTCCACGCAGGAAGCCCGACATGGGACTCGATCCCGGGACTCCAGGATCACCCCCTGGGCTGAAGGCAGGCGCTAAACCGCTGTGCCACCCAGGGATCCCCCACACCACATCTTCTTTATCAGTTTATCAATCAACAGACACTTGGGCTGTTTCTGTAATTTGGCTATTGTAGATACTGCTGCTATAAACATTGGGTTGCGTAGATCCTTTTGAATTAGTATATTTGTATTCTTTGGGTAAATACCTAGTAGTGTGATTGCTGGATAATGTAGTTCTATTTTTAACTTTTTGAGGAACCTCCATACTGTTTTCCACAGTGGCTAGACCGGTTTGCATTCCCACCAGCAGTGCAAGAGGGTTCCGGGTTCCCTTTATTCCACATCTTCACCAACACCTGTTGTTTCTTATGTTGTTAATTTTAGTCATTCTGACAGGTGTGAGTGATAACCATAGTTTTAACTTGTATTTCCCTGATGATCAGTGATTTTGAGCATCTTTCCATGTGTCTGTTAGCCATCTGTAGTTCTTCTTAGGAAAAATGTCTATTCACATCCTCTGCCCATTTTTTAACTGGATTATTCATTTAAGGGGTGCTGAGTTTTGTAAGTTCTTTATGTATTTTAGATACTAACCCTTTATGGGATATGTCATTTGCAAATATCTTCTCTGATTCCATAGGTTGCATTTTAGTTTTGTTAACTGTGTCCTTTGTTGCATAGAAATTTAGAAATTACTATCCTATTCACTTGCCATACTCTGTGGAGGGCAGGAACCATGTTTTATCCAACTATGAACTCCCAAGGCATAAGCGCCATGCCTTGCATCATTGCAGGCAGCCAATGAAGCTATATATAAATAAAATCAAATATACATCAGTTCAAGTTCTGGGCTCTGCATTTACCAGATGTTTGACATTGGGCAAATTACCAAGGCCTTCTGAATTTTTTCCATCTTAAAATGGGAGTCCCACCACACCTCAAAAGGGTTATGAGGATATTATTAAGTGCTGTACAATGCAGTAAACATGATACTGACACATCACAAAGTATCACTGGTCCTGCAGAACTCTCTCAATCCTCAAAAGATATTCCTTTCTGTTGCCTAAGAAACCACCATTTTCTATTCTTCAAGAATAATCTCCAAACTAATAACTTGGTGCTTTCTCCTTCTCCCATATCAAAAGTCTATAATGTTGACAAAGAGTTCAAAAATCATCCCTCTTCTTTATCTCTAATTGTTCTTTTTCTAAATCACATGGATTAATAGGATTCGTTATTTACAAATAAATCATCTTCAAGTCTTTACCTTTTATCCCTTTCCCTACTTTAAATCATCTTAAAATTCTACTCATGAAGGTAAATTCTATCTAAATAGCAGAGATAGAATTCATCTGGCTGTCACAATTTGGTATTACTACTCTAATTCTATTCTTTCATGCAACTTTTTCATTATCATTTGGCCTCCAAAGTAGACTTGAACAGAGCAAGAGAATGCACTGCCCAGTAAGCTTAATTAGATTATTAGTATTTCCTGTTATAAATTAAATTTCCTTTCAAACTGAAAAACTCTCAACAAAAAACATTCCCCTAAAAACCAACAGTCTGAAGTTCTAACACTCATCCTTCATTTTTCCAAAATGTTTCAAAGGCTTCTTCTCACCATCTTCTTCATCAAATTTTACATTAACACTTCTTTATCTTCTAGAGAAAATCTTTGATTTTTTTAAAATTATAAACTATCCATAAAAAATTTAAATAACCATATATGTGTTTAATCATAAATTATATAAACTATACCATTAAATTATGTAATTATGAAATTCAGAAAAAAAGAAATCTTAAAAAGGAAGTAAAACCGAAATGTTTGTTTTAAATAGTTTTTTTTAACATACTTAACATACTTAACAAAAGCCTTTGGGCCATGACTTTTAAAAATATTAACAATTTTAGTGAGAGCAATGAATTAAATATGCTTCATTATTTCTAAAATCTTGGTGTAATACTTAATGGTAGGGCGCCCGGGTGGCTCAGGTGGACTCTTGATTAAAGCTCAGGTCATGGTCTCAGGTTGTGAGATGAGCCCTGAATGGGGCTCCAAGCTCAGTGCAGAGTCTGCTTCCCTCTCCCTCCCTCTTTGCCCCTTCTCTCAGGCATTCAAGTTCTCTCTCTCAAATAAATAGAATCTTAAAAATATATATATATATTAATGGCAAAGAAATCTCAAGCCTTGGTTCCAAACTGCGACAATTAGTTTTTAGTGGTTGTCATAGTTAGGGAAACAAAAGACTCACAAAACTCTAAAGATCTAAGTGGAAAAAATTCACTATGGACTGTACTTTCCAAATCCTTTTTCAATCTTATTCACCAATATGTAACAGTTTGTGTTAAAATTAGGGTAATAAAGTTCCTTGATGTTAGGCTGTTATTTTTACAAACTAATCAGAAAGCACTGCATCGTCATATTTTCAACACATAGGTTCAAACTCCACTGAAACTGATGTGATTTTTGTCTGTCAATTTGGCTAGACCACATTGCCTATAATTTTGGTCAGATATTATCCTGGGTGTTTCTGTGAAGGCATTTTTTAGATAAGATTAATATTTAAATTGGTGAATTTATAATAAAACAGAGGATAATCTGTTTTATTATCCTAAAGTGAACAAGCCTCATCCAATCAGTTGAAGGCCTTAACAGAACAAAGACTAATCTTCCCCTACAAGAAGGGATGCTGCCAGCTGACTGCCTTTGGGCTAAAATGGCAACTAGAACTCTTCTTTGGCCCACCTTGCAGTTTGGACTTGCCAAACCTGTAAAATCATGTGACTAAAGTCTATAAACCAATCAGTCTCTCGTTTTCTCTACACACACACTCACACCTGTCAGTACTAAAGATAAAATATTTGCTGGTCCATACATTATTCTCAGCAACAAAATTATATAATGATGGAAGCATTTCCAAACATCCATCATCAAAATGCTTTCTCCACAGCTCAAATTTCTTTGGAAAAGTAGCTATTCACTATTAAAATGTTCTGTAGTTTGATGGGACAGATTAAATTTTCTCAAAAATACTTGACAGGAAAGCATATTACTAACAGCTACTTATTAAAGAAATTGCGGGCAGCCTGGGTGGCTCAGCGGTTTAGTACCGCCTTCAGCCTTTGTCCCAGGGTGTGATCCTGGAGGCCCAGGATCGAGTCCCACATCAGGCTTCCTGCATGGAACCTGCTTCTGCCGCTGCCTGTGTCTCTGCCTCTCTCTCATGAATATAATCAACACATTTAAACAAACCTGTATGAAACAAAAATTTTCAGTGGTCCCTCCCCATTTCATTTGGAAATACTGTCAAAAGTCTATCTGCTGTATTGTAAAGGCATTGTTTTTATAAATAATGACCATTTTTATAAATTACCAAAATAAAAATATGCTGTAATATCCTGTGACCTTCTGGCTTCACTTATGTTTTTGCTTACCAATAAATGATGAAGTGAATAAATTATAACCATATCCCAATTACCTTTCTAAAATCCCAGTCAATGCACTGTTATATCACTGGCTATAATCTGTTTTTCATAAAACTCTGTTTAGATCATTTACTATTATGAATAAATCATTCAGGGGTGCCTGAGGAGGTTAGTCAGTTAAGCATCTGCCTTCAGCTTATGTCATGATCCCCAAGCCACACATGGGGTGCCCTGCTCAGTGGGAGCCTGCTTCTCCCTCTTTCCCTCCTTCCTGCTTATGCTCTCTCACAAATAAATAAAATCTTAAAAAAAAATAAATAAATCTTCAACACATCTTTCCTTTAACTACTTTCCAAAAAAAGTAGTTCTAAATAAACTTTATTATTGAAACAATCTTGCAAACATATACTGAAATATTAGAAACATCTATATCTTAATTAAACTATACAACCATGCTTTCATCATATAATTTTTTCTAAAATATTTCTTTAGGGGTGTCTCCTATGAGCCTTCTAACAGTATTTGTTGAGATTAGTTTGTCACCATGTTGTTTTATATATAACATGTGTTTTTACCACAAAAGGAAGAGTAAGTATATTCTTAGTAGCATGCTTTTACCATTAAGTCTAAAATCTAAAGAGGATTCCAGTATACTCATGTTCATAGGAGCATTATTCACTCACAATAACCAAAAGGTGAAAACAACCCACACATTAACAGATAATGAATAAACAAATTCTGGTGTATACATACAACAGAATGCTACTCAGCCTTTAAAAGGATATTCTGACACATACTACAACATGGATGAGCCTTGAAGACATGCTATGTGAATTAACCCAGTCAGAACAAATACTATGATTCCATTTCTACGGAGTAGAGTAGTCAAATACATAGACACAGAAATGTGGTTACCAGGGGCTGAGGGAGAATAGGGAGTTATTGTTTAATGGGTAGAGTTTTGCTTGGGAAGATGAGAAAAGTTCAGGAAATGGATGGTAGTGATGACTGTACAATACTGTGAAAATACTTAATGTCAGTAAATTGTACACTTAAAATGGTGTTACCTATATTTTACCACAATAAAGGAAAGAGGCTTCCAAACATTTATCAACAAATTCAGTGAAATTTAGTAGACTCTTGACCATGTGACTTTAAATATCACTAAAAAAACTGCAGAGGTCACAATCTGCATTCTTATTTTTCTTTTTTTAAATTTTTTTTTAAAGATTTTATTTATTTATGATAGACATAGAGAGAGAGAGAGGCAGAGACACAGGCAGAGGGAGAGGCAGGCTCCCTGCAGGAAGCCCGACGTGGGGACGTGGGGACGTGGGGACGTGGGACCCGATCCTGGGACTCCAGAATTGTGCCCTGGGCCAAAGGCAGGCGCTAAACCGCTGAGCCACCCAGGGATCCCCTGCATTCTTATTTTTCAAACTCTTGCTTATTCTGATGGCTTCATATTGTTATCTGATTATCGTAAGACACAAAATACATTCAGGACAAGCTTCATTAATAACCGTAACAGATCAGTAGCCATATTTCAAATAATCTCCTTATGGGAAACCACTTCTAGTCCATATGATCAGGATACAGCCATTGTATCTTTTTTCTTTAATAAACATTGTTAATAACTACTGTTCATATTTTTTCTCAAATGTATTAAGAAGATAAGCATCAGCCTTGCCATTTCTTATTGTTTTCCTATGCTCACATATTTAACCCACAATTTCTTTATTGGAAACTTTTAAGTCAAAAGCAAGACTCCAATGTCAATTCGTATTTAAAACACTAGTACAGTATCACAGTTGTTCTTTTTTAGATAACATACATAAATACAACTACTAAGTTCATTTCTCCTTATTTCAGTGGATCATCTTGTGTGCTCTACTTTGAAGACCCTTGCTTTAAATTATGCATTATCATCTGATCTATATCAAGTCCTCCCTAAGCTACTATATGGTCTTATGTTATCTTTACCTTCTCTTGTATCCACACAGAATTCTAGTTTTCTATTTTAGTTCATCACTTTCCAAGTTAAATTAAGAATATTGGTCCAGGGCACAGGGGTGGCTCAGTCAAGTTAAGCACCTGCCTTCAGCTCAGGTAATAATCCCAGAGTCCCCAGATAGAGTCCTAAGGAGTCCTGAGGATTGAGGTGGGCTTCCCCTCTCAGTGGAAGTCTGCTTTTCCCTCTGACCCTACCCCCCTCTCATATAAACAAATAAAATCTTAAAAAAAAAAAAAAATACTGGTCCAAATTTACATATCCCCCAGGTCTATTTCAAGGTCTTTCAAGATTCCTAAAGAAAAATCAAATCATCTAGAGAACTTTGTATCTAAGACCTATGTCAAATTTTTAATGTCATTCCTTTTTCCTCCAATACTCAAAATCATTTATGTTAAAATTCCACTGAACAGAACCTTGGACTATATATATATTAACTCGCCAAAAGGTATTTTTAGAGTTTGTCACCATAACAAATGTTATTTTGCTCAATCAGAATATTAAAAGAAAGTATAGTAAAATTTTATTTTTCAGCTACTGAAGGTAAAGTTACTAACCTAAAAAGTCTCTTTTGATAAAGTTTTAAATTTCTGTTTTAAATATTCAAAAATATTACTGGATAACTGTACAAGCAGAAAATTAGACAAGCCAAATAACTATGTTAATTATATTTAACTAAGATCTTCATATACCCATTAAATAAACAGATCCCAAATAAAGGCCAACTAAAAAAACATACCAATCAATATTAAAAGGCAAGGTAAAACATGAGATACACATTTGAAAGTGAAACAAAGTTCTCTTTTTTAGCCACTCTAGGGGGAAAAAATCTGAATTGAAAAAAAGTGGGCAACCCCGGTGACGCAGCGGTTTAGCACTGCCTGCAGCCCTGGGTGTGATCCTGGAGACCCGGGACTGAGTCCCGCGTCAGGCTTCCTGCATGGAGCCTGCTTCTTCTCTGCCTGTGTCTCTGCCTGCCTCTCTCTCTCTCTCTCTCTCTCCCTCTCTGAATGAATGAATGAATGAATGAATGAATGAATGAATGAATAAATCTTTTAAAAATATAAAGGTAAAAAAAAAAAGAAAAAAGTACCTCTGAAAGTCAGTAGTTTTAAAACAGAAAATTTTAAATACTACATTATATACACGTATTATAAATTATTTTTTGTCTCAATCCACAAACTGTAAATAAAAATTTATGTCACATATATATTTAATGTTATGACATTTAAAATGCAGAAGAAACACTTATTAAGTGTTCTTAAGATAAATTTTATTTAATCCATTGAACAAGATATCTGGATTTTCAACTAGACACATTAATTACAATACATTTAAGAGATAGTATAAACACCATAAACTCCAAACATTCAAAAATGAATGATTTAAATTCTGAAAGTGAGCAGAGAAAGTAATTTATTAATATTCATACAAATAATAAAAAGGCAAAGTAAATAGCAAGAGATCCAAACAAGATTCATGGCTGAAATGTTAAAATTTCAGTGAACAAAAAATGTCCACTTTAAATTGTTATTTTACCAGACATTTTACTTTTTCTCTAAGCAGAACTCAACAAAAGCAACAATTACAAAACTGTAAAAGAACTTCACCATAAAGTTGTCTCAGTACCCTAAATCTGAGAGACATTAGGTAACAAAGTACAAGTTTATTTTGCATTTTTATATATATACCAGTTTCCAAACAATCATTTGATCACTTCCTTTGTTAATAATGATATTAGTATTTTGGGGTGATTCAAGGACTTAAGAAATATTAAAACCAAGGATTAATAACAAAATTAACCTTATCACATAGCCTAGAACATACACAAGCACTTACTAGTATGCTGACTGAATAAACCATTCTATTTGCTTAGCACTTTTGAATTTACAAAGTATTTTCACATACACTACCCAATGTTCCCTACAAAACCCTCTTGTGGACAAGGCATTTTATAACCCAGGAAACCAAGTTCCTGAAATTAAGGAATTGAACCACTCTGACTCCAAACTTCTACTATAGCACACCATTGTTTGGTTAAATAAGGCTAGTAATTACTGTTTATTAGTAAATAATGGTCCCAGACCCTTGATTTTATAAATATGGAAGCTAAGGCCCAGAATGCTTAAGTGATTTGCTCATAGCTGGCTAGCAACCAAAATGGGATGGGGTTAGAAAGATTATCTTCTAAATTCACATCCAGTTTTATATTCTTAATAAACAAATGAGTAACTGTTGTGAATACTGTTAGTAAAAATGATGCATTTCTTTCACCAGGAGAGAAACAGATGGTTTGATAAAAATTCTGGGTCACTGGGGAGCTTTGAGCACCATGAAAGGAACAAATTAAAAAATCTCAAGTTAAAAACTGCCTAACACACACACTGAATGTCTAAACTCTCTTTATAAGATCCCTGGTAAGTTGTTGAGTCTTTTTGAGTAGTCAGTCATACCATTAGTGGTCAGAACAACTCCAAAAGCATGAGAGAACATGGCTGGACATCAAGGAATGCTTTTTATTAACACAAAATGAAATAGGAAACTCTTCTATCAAAAAATAAGAACCAATCATAAAGCCTTATGTTTAGTTTCAAAGCCTGAGATCACATTTCTCCCCAGTAATTGTCAGCGAATACCTTGGACTATATAGTGGAAAATGTCAGAAAATGCTCAAGATAATAAACTAAAGAAGTAAAATTAAGCAGCATCTGAAACCACCTATGGATTACAAATAAATAATATTAAGTTATCAAAAAAGGCAATTAGCCTTACTCTCCCATTCTCTCTACCTTTAGCATTGCTCTTATTTCTATGGATTTACTCTAGATTACTAGGTGAGTTCAACTTCTTCCATTTCCTTGCCTTCATTAATCCCTCACTTCCAACATATTCATTCTTACACAGCTTCTGTGAAATATGCTCTCTCCCCTCGGTGGTATGCCCTAATTAAATGTGATCTCATATTTAAATTCAAGAAAGCTATTACTTTCTGTCTTCTTCAGGTACTGTTTTTTTTTTAATTTTGTAAAATGTTTAAAGTTACTTTACCTTATTCATTTGGGAACACAAGGAAAACACTCGAAATTAAAGTTGGCATCAACACCAACTAACTGTCCACACTATTCAGCATAAATCATGTGTTGCTCCAAGGTTCTACTGTATAGTGATGTGTGGTAATAAATAATAAATTTACTCAGTCACCTTACTTTTATCTATAAAATTATCTTTAATTCAATTTAATTAAAAATAAGTATTTTATGGATCACAAAATGTTAACAATTTTTTTCAGAAGTCACTATTTTATATTCAATCCTTGTTTTTCTAATTACTTTGACACAGCCTTGCATCCAAATGAAGTTCCAATAAAGTACTTCTGGTAAAGCACCAAGGGTCACAACTATTTTTTGAAAAACTTCCTTCATTAAAAAGCAGAATAATGACTTTGCTGTCCTAGTTTGGGCTTACTCTATGGCTCTGATTTCTGCCAAAGTTTCTCCAGCACTCTGAATACCAAAGTACTACCAAAAACATTTTTAACATCTAACACAACTGACTTTTCTCATTCTTGGATTCATATGAAACTGGAAACTTTTTTAAAGTCTCATGGACCTAAAAAGCCAATTTGTAATTCAGAGTCAACAATATCTACCCCAAAAGTAAACAAGAATATATTAATTTTAAGATAAACAACTGAATTATTTGGATTTGTTTCCTTGTGGGTTTTGTTTTTTTTTTTAAGATTTTATTTATTCATGAGAGACACAGAGAGGCAGAGAAATAGGCAAAGGGAGAAACAGGCTCCCTATAGGGAGCCCGACATGGGACTCGATCCCAGGACCCTGGGATCATGACCATAACCAAAGGCATAACCCAAGCGCCCCTTGTTTTTTTTGTTTTGTTTTGTTTTTGTTTTTTAAAGATTTGAGTGAGAGAGAGAGCAAGTAGGGGGAAGGGGAGAGGGAGGGAGACAGAGAAAATCCTCTGCATGGACAAAAGCCAACTCCCCACTGATCAAGGAGCCTGATGCAGGACTTAATCCCAGGACCCGACCCAAGATCCTAACGTGAGCCGAAATCAAGAGCCACTCAACCAACTGAGCCACCAGGTGCCATCACTGTTATCATTTCATGCAAATAGCCTCAACTGTCTTTGCTCTCTCTTGCTTTGTCAAATTTCAACCCTGGTATTATATTTAACTCTTTACCAACCCTTTCTCGTGCTGCAGGAAAAAAATGGGGTGGGAAGGAAGGAAGGAAGGAAGGAACCAAGGAAGGAAGGGAGGGAGGCAGGGAGGGAGGGAGGGAAGGAAAAGGAAAGACGGACAGGCAGAGAAACCACCCAATCAACCAAACTCATTGGTCATTATTTTGAAACATGTGCTTATTAACCCAAAACAATTTAATACTACTTAGCCTGAACCCATTCACCATCCCACTATCATAGCCAACCATTTTATACATTCTTTTGGTTTAAATTTGCACCACCTCCTATCCATCTCACTCTCAGCCAAAACCCTGCTTCCTACCTCACTAAAAGAGACACAATCAGAAGATAATTCCTCATTCTCCAACTCTATTTTTAACACAAACACCCATGTGCTTTTATTCTGCCCTCATGCTTATTACATTGGATACACTATCCACAACCTTAGTACTTCTACCTACCTGAAGAATCAGTGCAATTTCAGGTTTAGTTGTTAAAATGTTTAAGACTCTGAGCCTGCATATGCTTGATGTATTCCAGAAAGAGTAGACGTTAAAATGGGAAGTGTAAAGGGTCAGAATGCAGGCTGCACAAGCCTTATCTTCCACCATAAGGACCTCAGCTTTACACTGATTGAGATGAAAACACACTGGAGGTTCTCGAGCATAGCCCAACATGACCTGACTCAGATTATTAAACCTGATTAGGAAAAAAAAAAAAAAAGTGATTGAAGGCAAGGGAGACTTTTGGGGAAGGCTACTGCAATAATCCAGACTACAGATCAGATCAGGTTAGCTTGAACAGGGTGGAAGGAGCAGAATAGTGAAAAGTGGTAAGATTTTGGATATATATTCTCAAGGCAGTGACAACAAAAGTTTCTGATGTTTTCTGTGTGGGTTGTGAAAGAGAGAGAGACATCAATTTTGAGCACCATCATCTAGAAGGATAAATTTGCTTTGAACTAAACTGGGGCAATTAAGTGAACAAGTCTGGTCAAGGAGAAGACAAAATTTTGGTTTTAGACAGTTAAGTCTGTGATATCCTTAGACATCCAAGATATGTTGAATACGCAGCTAAATACCTATATCTGGAATTCAACAGAAGTGATCCCCCACGAAGATATATGGTAAGATATGATACTGAATTCAAAAAACTGAAGTCATTCCATGCATCTTTTCCAAACACAACACTATGAAACTAGTTGTCAACCATAAGAAAAAATCTGCAAAGAACACAAATACAGGGAGGTTGAATAACATGCTACTAAACAATGAATGGATCAACCAAGATACCAAGAGGAAATTAAAAAAATACAGAGACAAATGACAATGAAAACAAAACATTACAAAATATTTGGGATGCAGCAAAAGCTGTTCTAAGAGTGAAGTTTATAGCAATACAGGTCTACTTCAAACGGTGAGAAAAATCTCAAACAACCTTACACCTAAAGGAGCTAGACAAAGAATAAATGAAACCTAAAACTAGTACAAAGAAAGAAATAATAAAGATTAGAAAATAAATAAATGATATAGTAACTGAAAGAACAAACAGATCAATGAAAGCAGGAGCTGTTTTTTGAAAAGATCAACAGAATTGATAAACCTTTAGCCAGACTCAAAGAGAAAAAGAAAGAACTCAAATTACACGCAATACAAAATCAGAAATGAAAGAGAAGATATAACAACACAAATACAAAGGATGAGAATATTTTGAAAAATTTATGTCAACAAATTAGACTAGGGAAAAAATGGACAAATTTCTAGAAACATATAACCTCCCAAAACTAATCAGGAAGAAACAGAAAATTTGAACACAGCAATTACCATCAATGGAATTTAATTAATAATCAAAAACGCCAAACAAAAGTCCAGAGCCAGATGGCTTCACAGGTGAATTCTAACAAACATTTAAATAAGAGTTAATAGCTATTCTTATCAAACTATAACAAAAAACTGAAGAGAAAGGAAATCTCAAATTTATTCTATGAAGACAGCATTATCCTGATACCAAAATCAGCCTAAGATACTATCAAAAAAAGAGAACTACACGCCAATATCTCTGATAAACATACATACAAAAATCCTCAACAAAATATTACTAAACCAAATCCAATAAATTTAAGAAATCATTCACATAATCAATCACAATTTGCTCTTGGGTTGCAAAGGTAGTTCAATGTTCACAAATCAATCAACACAATACATCACATCAAAATAAAGGACAAAAACCATATAATCTCAGTAGATGCAGAAAAAACATTTGGCAAAGTACAATACCCATTCATGATAAAAATCCTCAACAAAGTATGTTTAGAGAGAACATACCTCAACATAATAAAGGCTACATATGAAAAACCCACAGCTAACATCATACTTGATGGTGAAAAACTGAGGGCTTTTCCCCTAAGATCAGGAACAAGACAAAGATGTCTACTCTCATCACTTTATTCAACATAGTATTACAAGTCCTAGCCACAGCAATCAGGTAAGAATAAGGAATAAAAGACATCTAAATTGCTAAAGAAGTAAGACTGTCAACACTTGCAGATGACAAGATACCATACATAAAAAAACACTAAAGACTCCACTAAGAAAGTACTCGAACTGAAAAATGAATTCATTAAGGTCACAGGATACAAAATCAATATACACAAATCCGTTATACATTTCTATACAATAATGGAGGAGAAATTAAAAAAAAACATTTACAGTTGCACCAAAAATAATAAATAACCTAGAAATCACCTTAACCAAAGCAGTGAAAGACCTATACTCTGGAAATTACAAAACACTGTTGAAAGAAACTTAAGAGGATATAAATGGAAGACATTCGACATCCCATACTTTATAATAATACATTTAATAATGCTAAAATGTCCATGCTACCCAAAGCAATCTACAAATTTAATGCAATCCCTATCAAAAAATACCAACAGCATTTTTCACAGAACTATAACAAATAATTCTAAAATTTGTATGGAACCACTAAAGACCCTGAATAGCCAAAGTAATTTTGAAAAAGAACAAAAAAACTGGAAGTATCACAATTTCAGATTTCAAGTTATATTATAAAAAGGTAGTAATCAGAAAGTATGGTAACTGGCACAAAAACAGATCCACAGATCAACAGAAGAGAGAGCCCAGAAACATACCCACAATTAAATGGTCAATTAATTTTTGACAAAGGAGGCAAGAACAGCAAGAAGAAAAAAACAGTCTCTTCAAAAAAAGAGAACTAGAGGCCAATATCTGTAGTTCCAACTTTGGTGTTGGAAAAACTGGTCAACTACATGCAAAAGAATGAAACTGGACCACTTACTTATACCATACACAAATATGAACTCAAAATGGATTAAACACCTGTGAGACCTGAAACCATAAAAATCCTTGAAGAGAGCACAAGCAATAATTTCTGTAACACTAGCCATAGCAACTTCTTTCTAGATATGTCTCCTGAGGCAAGGAAAACAAAAGCAAAAATATACTATTGGGACTACATCAAATTAAAAAGCTTCTGCACAGTAAAGGAAACAATCAATGAAACTAAAAGGCAACCTACTGAATGGGAGAAGATTTTTGCAAATGACATATCTGACGAAGGGTTAGGATCTAAAATATATAAAGAACTTATACAACACCAAAAAAGCAAATAATCCAATTAAAAATAGGCAGAACATACAGATGGCCAACAGGCATATGAAAAGATGCTCAAAGGCACTCACCATCAGGGAAATACAAACCAAAATACATATCACAATGAAGTATCCGCTTACACCTAATAAAATGGCTAAAATCAAAACAAGAAAAAAAAAGTGTTAGCAAGGACGTGGAGAAAAAGGAACCCTCAAGCACTGCTGGTGGGAATGGAAATTGGTATAGCAATTATGGAAAACTATACGGAAGCCCCTCAAAAAATTAAAAATGGATTACTGTAAGATCCAGTAATTCCACTTTGAGTATTTACCCAAAGAATACAAAAACACTAATTTGAAAAGATATACGTACCCTTATGTTTTCTGCAGTATTTACAATAGCCAAATTATGGAAGCAGCCCAACCATCCATTGATAGATGAATGGATTCAGCCTTAAAAAAGAATGAAATCTTGCCATCTGCAACAACATGGATGCTCTTAGAGGGTATAATGCTAAATGAAATAAGTCAGTGGAAGACAAGTACTATAAATTTCACTCATATATGGAAATTTAATAAACAAATGAACAAACAAAAAGAGACACAAACAAAAAACCAGGCTCTTTTAATATAGAGAACTGATGGTTACCAGAGGTAGGTAGGGGAATGGGTGAGATAGGTGAAGGGAATGAAGAATATACTTATCACAATGAGCATTGAGTAATGTATGCAATTGCTGAATGACTACATTGTGTACCTGAAAATAATATATCACTGCATGTTAATTATACCAGAATTAAAAAAAACTAAAAGTGGCCATGAGAAAGAAAAACATCTAATTAATTTCTGAAAATTGTGCACAAAAAAAGCAAATGATGGGATTCTTTGAGAAGTCACACTTGACTTCTCAAGGGTTTTTTTAAGCTACAAATTTCTAAGGAACAGATCACATACAAAAGTTAATATACTTTCAGAAAAGTAACAAAATTTTAAAACCCTTATCCTATATACTTCTAAAATAACCAAATAACCAGAAGAACAGGTGATTCTTTTTTTTTTGATGATGATAAAGGTTTACTCCTAAATTATCTTTTTTTTAAATTAATTTTTATTGGTGTTCAATTTACCAACATACAGAAAAACACCCAGTGCTCATCCCGTCAAGTGTCCGCCTCAGTGCCCATCACCCATTCCCCTCCAACACCCGCCCGAACAGGTGATTCTTAATCTCAAGGTGGTGACTTTGAAGCCCCACACTGGGTGTAGAGATTACAAAATAAATAAATAAGTACACTTAAAAAAAAAAAGAAAGAAAAACAAGAAATGAAAAATAAAATAACCAAACACACAAAATTTTTTTCTCTGAATACTCAAATCTAAGGCACAGCTTATGCAATATATCTTTTTCCGTTATATATTTTCCGTTTTACTGCAAAATATACCAAACATATAAAAGAATATATGTAATATGTAGTTTCTATGACAAAAATATTTTCAGAATTTAGTACTAAAATACTAATTTTAATACCAATATTTATTTATTTTGGCATTTTATTTATTTACCATAGAAACATTAGTTTTATTACCACTATTTTGAAGTGTTCACAATTTAGTAACTCCTTAAAGAAAAGAAACTGGGGGGAAAAAAATCAGTGAAACTAAAGCACCTGAGCAGCTAAGTTGGTTAATGGTCATGAGATTGAGGCCCACATCCCACTCCATGCATTATCTGCTTGAGATTCTTTCCCTCTCCCTCTTTTTCCCCCTCTGCCCTCCCTCCCCCACATGCACATGCTCTCTAAAATAAATAAAATTTTTAATAAATTTTTTAAAAATTGAAATATAGACCAAAAATACATTTTTATAAATACAACACTAGACATCACAAAATGGCAACCTTCATAAATTTTTAAAACAGTGTAAAGCATATATGGTTATTTTAACATAAACTAGCATATTTAATAAAAATACTCTAAAATAAACTGAACCATACACTGATGACTACTTAATTATAATATCTGAAAATAAAATTTCATTTGACTTTTTAAAAGTAATCTTTCATTAAAAGAGGCAATAGCATTTTTTTGTTGTACATATTTTTTCAAAGTTTTCCAGCTGCTGATACACTTTCTGCCTGAAGAGAGCAGTGAGGAGATAGATGCAAACTAACACCACATATTTTCCTATGATGCTTTATTCTTTTAATAATCTCATCTCTTGAATAACTTCTGAAAAAATCTTTTGAACTGTCTTTCAAAAGGAACTAAAATCATTTTTACTGTTAGAAAGCTATAACTTTTAACTTAAAAAAAGACATTTGTAGATGGGTCTTTATCTCCTTTAGTTTCATCATGTGGAGACCGAGTTTCCAACATGTTAATCTATACATCATTTTTAGTACCTTCATGCTCATATTCTCTAAGTTAATTACAATTTTTCTTGCTACAGAGCTATGTTTTATCAATTATTTTCTTCTTCCTTTTGAAAATTATAGAGTTATAGAAGACTGACCTTTATTTAACCTTAAATTCTAATGTAGAGTACATACATCCCTACCTGGTTACATCTCAAGATGCGAATGATTCAGATTTCTTAGATTCCAAAATAACTGTATTATACTAACAAAAACAGTGGCATATAATGCATTAAAACAGCACATGAAAAAAAAAATAGCACATATAAGACCAAACATAAATACTTCAATAACTATGCACAGATTACTAATGTTTCCTGTGTTCACCTAAAGCATTTTATTCAGCTTTTAGTAGACTATAAGCTCTAAGTGTAGGATCTATTTATAATTCTTTTTATCTTCCACCTAGACTAGTATTTTAAGATTTTGCCTATTTATTTGAAAGAAAGAGGGCAGCCCTGGTGGCTCAGCAGTTTATCGCCGCGTTCAGCCCAGGGCCTGATCCTGGAGACCCGGGATCGAATCCCACATCAGGCTCCCTGCATGGAGGCTGCTTCTCCCTCTGCCTCTGTCTCTCCCTCTCTCTGTCTCTCATAATAAATAAATAAAAATCAGCAAGCAAGCAAGCAAGCATGCGGGGGGGGGGGGGGGCGGGGGGCAGAGGGAAAGGGACAAGCAGGCTCCCAATTGAGTGTGGGCCCAACAAGAGGCTCCACATGGGGCTGAATGCCAGGACCCCAAGATCATGACCTAGGCCAAAGTCAGAGGATTAACCAACTGAGCCACCCAGGAGTCCAGGAGTCCTCTGCCTAGACTAGTAGTATTTAGGAAATTGTAGAATTGAAGAAATTGTAGAAACTGACCTCTGAGCCTCAGGTTCCACAACTGTAAAACTGGTGTAATTACAGGACTCCAAAGTGAGAACATTAAATGGTATAAAGCATTCAACACAGAGATTGGCATTAGTGTCTATCATTATTATTTAATTCAACAATTGAATGAGTTGTTGAGCTTGGCAGTAGGGACACAATGTAAGCAAAAATATACTCAGTAGGAAGGAGAGTTATTAATTAAATAATCACAATTTCTCTTTAACCTCATTGTCGGTATTCTCAGAATAGTATTAAAATGCTGCAGAGGGCAGCCCAGGTGGCTCAGAAGTTTAGCGCCGCCTTCAGCCCAGGGCCGGATCCTGGAGACCCAGGATCGAGTCCCACATCGGGCTCCCTGCATGGAGCCTGCTTCTCCCTCTACCCGTCTCTCTCTCTCTCTCTCTCTCTCTCTCTCTCTCATGAATAAATAAATAAAACCTTTAAATAAATAAATAAATGAATAAATAAATAAATAAATAATAAAATGCTGCAGAGATGGTAAATTTTTAGTGGTCAGATTTGTATATCTGAACACGCATCAACACACAGGTTTTATGTCTGAAACTCAACATATGAATGCTCTATTTACAAGACACTTAAATTACAAGATAATTTCCCTGTAAACCTTTTAAACAGATTTTTAAAATATCTTTAAATGATTCTACTGATCCAAAATAAATTTACATACTATCACAACATAGCTGTTGTATGAAACAATGCTTGCAGCAAGGACTACATCTCTACATTACTTAGCATCTTCTTTAATTCTGCAATTTCTGTGGAATGCCTAGGTGGCTCAGCAGTTGAATGTCTCTGCCTTTGGCTCAGGGTGTGATCCTGGGATCTGGAATCGAGTCTTGTATTGGGCATCCCTGCATGGAACCTGCTTCTCCTTCTGGCTGTGTGTCTGCCTTTCTCTCTCTCTCTCTCATGAATGAACAAATAAAATCTTAAAAAAAAAAAATTTCTACAATTTCTGACAATACCATAGCATCCATATTGATGATCCATCTTCCCACCTGTCCCTCTCATTTCACAGTTGTCTGTAAACCTGATTTTCAATTGTTTCACATTAGCCCCTTGTTTAGCACTGCTCTCCTTTCCGTATCTCAAACTTGAGCCCAGGGTCATTCAGTAGTTACTTAAGGGTAAAGCTGAGACTATAGAATGGGATTAACTACTTTAAATCTGGTTTTACGTTATACTCTCTTGTCCTAGCTCAGGTTCTCTGGTCATCAACTTTCATCCTTGTCCTTGCTACTTACTATCCTGGACAACTTCCTGCCACTGTTCCTCTACCCTCACACCAATAGTACAATATCATTCCTCTGGAGCAGACAGTTTCTCCTTTGTCCTAAGACCAAAGAACATGATTAACAAAAGGTAGGGTCAAGAGGAGAATAAATCTCAATGTATATGCATTCATATTTTTTATATGAGCATTCTCTAGAATAGTACTAAGCATCCCTTTGCATAAATTCTTTTTGATTTCTTGGCTTTCTTCCCCTCAAGTTCATTTTCCTTTTTATCCTAGCCTCCTTCCCTTTCCCCCATTTCAGAATCTTAAATCTGCTCCATGAGCACAATTTAAGTATGAAATCTAATCACCAATCATATGTCCAGGAGGGATATCAAAGGGTAACCTCCCTATTTACATATGAGGAAAGTGAACCCAAGACTAAGCTGTTTGCCCAAGGTAACAGAGCTGAATTAAGGATACAGATGTCTTAGCTGTTCCTGTTTTGCGCCTTCAAATTATACACACAGGGGGTGCCTGGATGGCTCAGTCCATTGAGTGACCAATTGATTTTGGCTCTGGTCATGAGATCAAGCTCCATATGGACTCTGTGTAGGGTTACTTACTCAATAGTATGCTTGAGATTCTCTCTCCCCCTCTCACTCTGCCCCCATTCCCATGCTCTAGAATAAATAAATCTCTTCAAAAATTAGTACACTTAGTTAAATAAATGCTCCCAAAGACTGTATTTATTATTTAGAGAGCAAATGGACTTCCTGGCCCTAATCTAAAGAGACACTTAGTTTTGGTATATTCATGGGAATAACTCCATATAGTAGCCTCATACTATTCTTAGCATAGAATTATAGACTAAGTACTGAAATAATTTACCTATAAATGATCTATTATATTTGGAAGAAGCAGAACTGGCCCAGACAGAACTTTTGTGGTTTATTTTCCTTAGCAGTATTGGAAAATTTTAATATGTAAAATCAAGAAACTGTAATTGTTAGTATTAAGTTTTTATATGATACAAAAGTATCGTATATTAATCTCCTAAGCGTCTCTAAGACCCAAAAGCAGGAATGTTCAGAAAACATATATGATTTAGCTATTCTTTATTCTTTCTTGTATGTAATTATATTATTGGTGGTAGGCACTGAGTAAAAGATAAGTGGTCAAGTAAATGAATTCTCTTGCACATTAACATAAAATAGGCACTATTAAATACCACTTTATTTATTTATTTTTTTTAAATACCACTTTAAAATTTACATGGCCACCCTGGCCTCTTCAAATTGATTCTATAGGATTCTTACTTCAACCTCAGAAACTGGCTTGTGAGCAAGGGAGTTATGGGAGCTAAAACTAGCTTTCATTTCTATATACTACCACTGTGCATAGTACTTTGAGTGAATAATACATAACTTCAGACTTTTTTTTTTTAAACTTCGATTAACCCTTTTACACTCCTAAAACAGGACTGAAGGGGGTGCCTGGGTGGCTCAGTCAGTTACGCATCTGCCTTCAACGCAGGTCATGATCTCAGAGTCCTGGGACTGAGGCCCACATCAGGCTCCCAACTCAGTGCGGAGCCTGCTTCTTGCTGTCCCTCTGCTGCTCCCCCTGCTTGTGCTCTCTCACTCTCTGTCAAATAAATAAATAAAATCTTAAAAAAAAAAAAAAACACCTCGGAATAAACTTATACTGCACAGTACTTAGAAATATTTTATCTGTAAGTTTAAAGGAAGGCTATTAAAATTCTTACCTAGACCATTAAAGTCTATAGCAAAATGTCAACAGAAAATGACTTGTACTTGCTAACTAACATAAATTACATCAAATATTTAGAATAACAATTAAAAGAGGTTCAGCAGCTAAGAAAAGATGGAAATAGGCGAACAAAAAAGTTTCAGGTCAGCACTATTTTTTTTTTCAGTAGATTTGTATTCAAATGGAATAGACTGTAATTTTACCTACAAATACTTTCCTTTTTTTCAATCTGTCTACTTCTGAAAAGGATTGAGGAAAATGACCAACAGTTATTCAAAATTAGACTGCTTATTCACAGTCTAATTCACAGGTGGCAAGGAAAATAAAGTGCTAAAAAGATATTAATGGACAGCAGCCTGTTACTTTTTGCTGTATTCCCAGCTTAGAGGTAAAACTTATTTGGAACCTCAATTTCTCTTGAGCTTAATTATGCCTTCATGTAAGCACAGAAATGTAACTACAGCTTTTAAGTATGACTTAATAAATTGGTTAAATTTTTTTGAGAATTGTTATTTTATCCCATAATTAATGGTCCATTAGTTTCCTAAATTTTTCCTCTAAAAATTCTTAAGCATGGGCAGCCCCGGTGGCGCAGTGGTTTAGCACCGCCTGCAGCTCAGGGTGTGATCCTGGAGACCCAGGATCGAGTCCCACGCCGGGCTCCCTGCATGGAGCCTGCTTCTCCCTCTGCCTGTGTCTCTGCCTCTCTCTCTCTAGCTGTGTCTCTATGAATAAATAAACAAAATCTTTAAAAAAAAATTCTTAAGCATTTCAGTCATCAATACTGTTTTCCTTTCTGATAGTATTAATACCAAATGACTACTGACAGGCTGATAGAGCTAAAGATTGGGTCTGAAGTGTGCTTTCACTAAAATATTCAGAAAGTAGTATTCAACAAGTGACTGAGGTTTTTAGCCCAAATCTCTTATTTTGGCCTATTAAACTGAGGCCTATCTAGCTGCTTACACAGAAATTAAGAAGTCTACTCTACAACATGGTGAGACACACACAACAAACGAGGGGAAGCTTCAGCTACCAACGGGATATGCACTTCTACTGTAGGGTTTATCTGGAATGTTTCTATAGTAAAACAGGTAAGATTGTTAATAACATACATCAGAGGAAGTGAGCAGGACTATGAATTTTTTTTCACAGTTCTACCTCAATTCATTATTCACTCTTGTGCTAACTGGAAGACTTGAAATACAGTCCAGAAACTATTACGTAGGAACTTGTTGAAGAGATTCAATAAGCTGCTTCTTTAAATTAGGAGATTTTAGCAGTTAAGAAATGGGCAGAAGACACGAACAGACATTTCTCCAAAAAAGACCTACATATGGCCAACAAGCATATGAAAAATGCTCCATATCAATTGTCATCAGTCCAAAGTATGTTGGCAAGGATATGGATAAAGGAGAACATTCTTGCACTGTTGGTGAGAACACAGGCTGGTGCAGCCACTCTGGGAAACAGTGTGAAGGCTCCTCAAGAAGTTAAAAATAGAGCTACGATACAACCTAGCTATTGCACTACTGGGTTTTACCCCAAAGATACAGATATAGTAAAACGATGGGTCACCTGCACCCCAAAGTTCATAGCAGCCAAGTCCACAATCGCCAAACTGTGGAAGGAGCCACAACGTCCTTTAACAGAATAATGGATAAAGATGTGGTATATGTATACAATGGGATACTACTCAGTCTTTAGATAGGATGAATACCTAATCATTTTCATTGCCTGGATGGAACAGGAGGGTACTATGCAGAGTGAAATAAGTCAATCAGAGAAAGATAATTATTATATAATTTCACTCATATGTGGAATATAAGAAATAGTGAATGGGACCATAATGGAAGGGGGAAACTGAATGGGGAAAAATGAGAGAGGAAGACAAACCATGACAGACTCCAACTTTAGGAAACAAAGAGTTGAAGAAGGGGAGGTCGGTGGGGAAATAGGGTAACTGAGTGACAGGCATTAATAAAAGGCCCTTGATGAGACGAGCACTGGGTGTTATATGTTGGCAAACTGAATTTAAATAAAATTTTTTAAAATGTTAATAATGAAACAAAATAAATTTGAAGATTTTGGAATTAAAAGATCCTGGGAGACCAAACTTGTGGAGGGGCCCCAGGGTTCATGAGGGAGAATGTATAAAGATACCTGAAAGAATATACATTCCAGTGCCTGAAAAGCGTGGAGTAACTTTATATGCATAACATTTAATCTTCACCCACAACCATATGAAGTCAGTAGTATTATCCTTATTTTGTATAGAGAGAAATGGATTCTCAGAGACTGAGTGGTTTGTAAGGGATACAAAGTTGGGAATCTTTCCATTTGACACTGCAGGAAAGACAAATGCATTAATGATTTGTCTAAGGTATTCAGACGCAGGCTGGTATTATGTGCATGGAGTACATGGCTAATAGAGGTCTGCTCATTTCTCCTTGCTAAACAGTCCCAAGTTCAGTAAAATCATAAACTGTGAAGAACTGCAGTACTTTAGGGAAGTGTGAAATAAAGAGATTTAGAAGAGTTACAAATTATGATTCAAAGGCTGCCTTTTGCAAAGCAAACCTCAAGATGTGTCTGAATCATCAAATATTTTTCCTGTCAATGTGACTGTATGAAGAAAATCTGAGTCAAAATTAAACTTCCCATAAGAAGAAATATTACTTCTGGGATTTTTCAAAATGGCTATATAAGTCTCAGCACTCCCTAGGAATTTCTGAATGGCTAAATTCTGTGTAATATTTGTGTCCACCAGACTTGGAAAGTTAATTCTCCTTCATAATATTGCTAAACATTGAAAAATACAATATACACATTTTAGCATGGATTGAGGCCCTAAACCTAATGCTGTAATTCTTGGTAATAGTCAATTCTACAAATGTACTGACTTTCATTTTTCTATGAATATATTTGATTACGTTTTCGCTACCTTTAAATTTAAATTTTTTAATTACTAAAAATTCATTTTTTACAGTCTAATGATCATCACTGTTATCAATAAAAAAACATAAAGCACTATTCATATTAAATTTTTTAACATGAGGTTACTATGTGGGAGACAATTCCAAGTTATAAAGCATGGGGCATAGTTCTGAGGCTATCTGGAGTGGAAAGCAGGAAGAGAGAACAGCAAGGGAAAATGGGAAAAATGGACCCTAAATAACTGCCTGGGTTTGTTACTTGACCTGGCAGGTGAGTAGTCTAAGACATGGGATTCTTGGACTTTTGAATTTCTTGGACCACTACAATTTCATACTAGATTTGGGAACTGACAACAGATTGTCAATCCTGTTTGTTTTACATCTTTACTTTAAAAAATGAAATCTGTAATTACTGCCTCCCCTTACCATCATTTTATAAAGAATTTAATACAACCCAAGATAAAATACAATTTCAGAATAAGACAGTCCTTTAAATTAGTATTAGCAGCTTACATTTATTTATTATTTTTTAAAAGATTTTATTGATTTATTCATGAGAGACACAGAGAGAGAGCAGCAGAGACACAGGCACAGGCAGAGGGAGAAGCAGGCTCCATGCAGGGAGCCCGACGTGGGACTCGATCCTAGGTCTCCAGGATCCCACCCTGGGCCGAAGGCAGCGCGAAACTGCTGAGCCACCAGGGCTGCCCTGACATAGTGTTTATGCATAGTAAATGCTCAATATATATGCACTGAGTAAATAAAGTCAATTTTTACTTTAGGACATTTTTTAAAACCGTATTTTTCTTCTACACCTGGAAAAGGTTTTGAGATTCTGGGAAATGTACACAATTTTAAAACAGGATAGATGGCCGTTAGACCTTACTCCTGACACAGTTAAAACAGGATAGGGTAACAGGTTTAATATATCACACTTGTGATTTCAGCACAAGGACCTTTTCCTTGTGGGGGAAAAACATTTACAACAAAATAATACACAGATCTTTCTGTTATCAAGAGTTGTAGAAAAGAACAATACTGTTTATGATTTTATAAGACCCTAACATTTAACTCTGCAACAAAGTTTTTTTTAAAAAAGATTTGTTTATTCATTCATTCATTCATTCATTCATTCATTCATGAGAGACTGAGAGAGAGAGAGAGAGAGGCAAAGACACAGCAGAGGGAGAAACAGGCTCCTTGTAGGGAGCCTGATGTGGGACTCAATCCTGGGTTTCCAGGATCAGGCCCTGGGCTGAAGGCATCGCTCAAACCGCTGAGCCACCCGGGCTACCTGCAACATAGTTTTTATATCAGGTTTCCTTTCCAAACATTTTTCTTCAAGATACCTACCTATATTAATGTGCATTTTTTTTTCAGCGTACATCAGTTTATTTTGGGAGACCTGGCTGGCAGATGAAGATTCATCCAAGATTGAACATTTGCCACCAGCAGTTACATGTATGAAATAGAATAGCAGAGTAATCTAGAATTCAGATCTTGAAGCCAGACCATCTGGATCTGAATCCCAATCCCACCTCTTACTGGCTCTTGTACATTGCTCAAACTATTGAGTCTCTGTGTCTCATTTTCCATATCTATAAAGTAAGGGGTAATGATAATATCTACCTCAAAGGGTTTTTATTAAATAAATGAGTATGTGTAAAACATATGGTAAGTACTCAATATGCTGCTTTGACTAATTTGAAACAAGTACTGCCTCCAGTTTTACAGAACCTTCTGACTTTTTATATATCTATATTTACTTATTTGAGAGAGAAAGAGAGAAAACACAGGCAAGGGGGAGGGGCAGAGGGAAAGAAAGGAAGTAGATTCCCTGCTGTGCCGGAGCAGGATGCAGTAAGGGGCTCAGTCTCAAAACCCTGAGATCATGACCAGAGTCAAAACCAAGAGTCAGACACTTGACCAACTAAGCCACCCTGGCACTCCAACTTTTTTACTTTTTTATTTTTCTCATGAAGTTATCACATACACAATGGTTTAACAATTAAGTTGTATCAAATACTCAATACATCAAAACCACTGATCTTATTTTAAGCAAACTCTGACTTTTTTAAAAAGGTAGCATTTGCAGGATGCCTGGGTGGCTCAGTGGTTGAGCATCTATCTGCCTTCTGCTCAGAGTGTGATCCCGGAGTCCTGGGATCGAGTCCCACACTGGGCTCCCTGCAGGAAGCCTGCTTCTCCCTCTGTCTATGTCTCTGTGTCCCTAGTAAATAAATAAATAAAATCTTTTTAAAAAAATTGGCATGTGCTCCAACTTAGGTCAGTTTAAATATGCTACCAGATGAGATCAATAGTGGGCAAAGCAAGCCAACATAGCCCTGAACATCTGTAAGTATTCTTATTGAATATGCCAAAATGCAAGGCCTTGACAGAATTGAGAATCTCTTGACTCTTAACTTTTTAAAGGAACTATGTGTTGTCATCTATGGCACTCCTTTGAGGAGCAGGGACTGTCCTTCCTTAGGATTATAAAAATGGACTATAGATTAGATCATTCAGTGATTTTGTGACTATATAAATATCAGTTAAAAAAATAATGTTTCTATAAAAACAATGATTTCTTTACAGACTAGTTATTTGAGTTTATATTAGTCAAATTTTTTAGTTACAAGAAATTCAGTTACATTTTTCTACTCTTACTTTTATTCAAGCTAATGCCAAGATATAATATAGACATTATAAAAATTAAATATAGATACTATGTGGAAACTTTATCTTTTAATAGCAAGTATCAGTTAATATTGGGGGGATGTTGACTCATCTTGTGGCTTTATACTGAACATGAAAAGATGCATTTTAGGTGGTTAAGAAAGACTATTGCTCAGTCATTACATATGTTTATGTATATACAACTTCTCTGAAGAAATTCAGTTTTGAAATTACAAAAACTAAAGGAACAAATTAATTGCTTTAAGAACTCACTAGCAGATTTCTTTCAAAATAAGCTGTTTTCATTCATTTCAGCTCAATAAAAATCTATCAATGGCATCCTATCATATTAAAGATATATTCATCCAATTCACTTAAAATGACTTAAGGTTTACAAAACGTAAACTTACATCCAACTTTTCCTGAACATCTCAATTATTATATACAGGTCAGATATATGCCAGGCTTGAAGGTAGATCTACAACCTTTATTAAAAGTCTGAAAATCTAGGGCAGCCCAGGTGGCTCAGCGGTTTAGCGCCACCTTCAGCCCAGAGCCTGATCCTGGAGACCGGGATCGAGTCCCACATTGGGCTTCCTGCATGGAGCCTGCTTCTCCCTCTACCTATGTCTCTGCCTCTCTCTCTCTCTCTTTCTCTCTCTCTCTCTCTCATGAATAAATAAATAAAATCTTTAAAAATAAATAAGTCTGAAAATCTAGAGAGTACCTGGGTGGCTCAGTCTGTTAAGTATCAGACCCTTGATAATCAGCTCAGATGTCAATCTCAGTGTCATGAGTTCAAGCCCCATGAGGGGCTCCACGCTGGGCATGGAGGTTACTTTAAAAAAAAAAAAAAAAAAAAAAGGAAGAAAAAGAAAAAAAGTTCAACAATCTACAATATGGTTCTCAGCTGGGGTCAATTTTGACCCCTCCCTACCCGAGGGGACATTTGACAATGTCTAGAGACACTTTTGTTTAAGAGGACAGCAGCCAAAACTTGGAATTGGAAATGTGCATTAAACACTGAACACCAGTAGTAAGGAGATGTTTAGTCTCCATGATAAACACTTTTAGTACAAGGAAACAGAATCCAGAAAACAATATAACAATTTCAAAATTGTAATATACACTAATGTTTCTGCCTCAGTATAAAGACAACAGAGGATGCTAAAAAGAAGACAACTGGTTCAAAATAGATTCGCTTATTATGCTAAGTCCCACATAACAAACTGAGACTTAATTACAGTTTTGGCTCTCTCAGAAATGAAATCTTAAACCGGTCAATCACAGGAATCACCTGATCAGCCTTAGTTAGATAATCTGCCTGACCCCTGTCATCCCCTAAAGGAAAATAACGTTGCAATAACCAATATACTACTTTGACTAGAGTAACTAGTCTAACTTCCTTGTTCCTGCCTATAAAAGTCTCATTTTTGTACAGCCTCTAGGTATAAACTAGACTGGATCCTCCCTAACACGTGAACTGTTAAAATCTTTAAAATTTACTCAGTTTTTTAACTGAATTCTTTGGATTCCCAAGCATTCTTCAATGTACTAAATGAATAATCTTAATATAGTTAGCACTGTGGAGGAAGTTAGTTACTGCTAGAGAGCACCCAAGTACTTACTTCTTTTCATAAGCCTTAGAGGTAAACAAGCCAGTGTAAAATAAGTTCCCATTTCTGATGTAACATCAAGGAGGAGAAGGTCAGTGTTGTGTAGTCTCATTTGGCCTATCACAATAATCATTCCCTTGCAAGGATCCTCAACTCCTTTGCCCTACTCTTGCTTTGTTTTACTTTTGATAAAATCCAGTCCTGGTTATATCCAGTTGCCTAACTCCTCCATAAGCCTGCATGTGTCAGCTGATTAGAACTGAAGAAAAACAGCCATCCTTATTACTTGGTCTTAGTTTTAAATTTTTGACCACAAAACTCAGGAGGGCTTTCAGGGGTGCCCTTTAATCCTACTACATATTCCTGGTCTCTTCACTCTCCTACTCTTCACAATTGCCACTTCCTCTTGCTCATGAAACCTCCAGTGCTATCTTTCCTTGTTCGCAGCTACTAATTTAGATTCTATTTTCACTAGGAAAATTGAAGCAATCTTTAATTACCCTATCTTCGCATTATTAAACTATCAGCCTGTGCTCTACCTTCTCTGCTCTTTTGGTCCCTGCTCCTAAGGTCAATTCCTGCATTTGTGCACTGACCCCATGCCATTTCTCACCTAAGTACAATGCTTCTGAAATTGCACCCTCTTCTAACATTATTGATTTCCCAATCCTCCAGATCTTTCTTATTCATCATAAAGATACGTTACATTAACATCATCCATGTTAAAAAAAAAAAAAAGACAAAACCCAAGAAAGTCTCTTACTCCATTCCCCCATCTAGCCCCACTTACATTTCCTTTCTTAGAAAATTCCTCCAAAGAGCTGTTTGTGTACATGCTGTTTCTACTTCTCATACCTCCCATTTACTTTTTTTCTCACCTCCAAATTCTTAACTATGTACTTTCTACAAACATGGACATTCTCCAACGTGAAAATATAACTATCAAAATCAGAAAATTAACAATGGTGCAATACTGCCATCTAATTCTCAGACTTTACTCAACGTTTGTCAATTGGTCCAATAATGTCCTTTAAAACAAAAGGACCAGGTCTAGAATGATAAGGAACAATATTGTCATGTTTCTTTAGTGTCCTTCAATCTGTAACAGTTCCTTAGTCCTTCCTTACCTTTATTTTAAGATTTTATTTGTTTATTCATGAGAGACACAGAGAGAGACAGATAGAGGCACAGGCACAAGCAGAGGGAGAAGCAGGCTCCATGCAAGGACCCAGATGTGGGACTCGATCCTGGGTCTTCAGGATCACACACTGGGCGGAAGGTGGCACTAACCCAATGAGCCACCCAGGCTTCCCTCGTCCTTCCTTATCTTTAATGACTGACACTTTTGAAGGTTTCAAGCCAGTTATTTGTATAATGACCATCAATTTTGAGTTTGTTTGATCTTTCCCCATGATTCAGATTAAGCATCTTTGGCAGGAAATGATCACTGCATCATTTCAGTCTCCTCACTGCCTTCAGTCAGGTGGCACATGACTTCAATTAGTCCCATTACTGGCGATGCTAACTGGTCACTTGATTGAGGTGATAACCACCAAGCCTCTCTTATATACTCTTTTTCCCTTTGTGATTAACTGTAAAACTATGAAATATCTTTTCCATCAAACTTTCAATTTATTCATTTATTTATTATTGTCAGTATGGGCTCGTGGGTTCCTGCTTTATTCCGTGGATTATCACTCATAACACCATTATTCATGTTGATGCTTAAATTGTCCTACATTGGCCGGTGGGAGCCCCATCTGTTTGATGTGTCCTCATAATTCCTTGAGCATTTCCTTACCTGTAGAACAAGATAGTTCAGGCTCATCTTGTACTTTCCCTGCCCCAGCCCTTTAATTAGCTATTTCTCCGTGGAGCTCTGGTTGCTTTTAATGGAGAAATATATTTCAGAAGTCAAGATATGACTACAAGGCATACTCATTGCTATTGGGTGTATTGCTACTCCAAGGCCCTCTCAATGAACAGATCTACCGAAAATGTGTACACACATACAGACCAGAGGTACATACACACATATTTACCTCTGTATTTCTTTGTAACATTGAAAACCATGAGTTTACACCACTATCTCCAAATCCAATCTAATACCAACCACCAACACCCTTTCAATATTTGTAATTCCTTTCTCTCAATAACCTGGCTCCCTTTATCCTTCCTATGTTTATTTACATATTTAAATTATCTCCAATATATAAGCAATCTTCATTGCTACTGCTACCACTCCCCACCTAAATACCTTTTGGCTATACTCATGACTTATTAGACTCCTGCTGCTGCCTTCTACTCTGACACACTGCATTGGGCTAAAGCTACTGTGGCTCACTCACCCATACAGATTTCTCCTCTCCTCATTACAACTAGGCCCCACTCTCCTGAGCCTGATTGTCCTCCTACATGGATGCCCTCATCATTTCAGGCTCCAATACACTGCAATGGGCTATAGCTGCCACTGTCCCAACCCTCCATATGGTTATCCCCATCCTACTCACACTCCAAACATCCCACACTGAGCACACTATCTCCTCATGTGGAGGCTGTCCTCTTCCAGCTTAGGCTCTGTCTTAACATTACAGGTCACCCTTCTATGCATAAGCCCTCCTCAAGACTCAGGTACAGCTTCTAATCCTGTGAGGAAAACAACCTGGCTCAACCTTATCTCTGTTACTCAGAAGATCGAAGCAATTTAAAGATTGCTTTTTTTTTTTTTTTTTTGAAAGCTTGCCAGCACATCTTTATTGTGTCTCCAAGTGAGGTGTGGTGAATAACTTATTACAGAAGGAACACTCCCCATTTGTAGACAATGCCCACTTACACTTGCAGGGAAAGATCCTGCAATTCATCTTAGATTCCTTTTCATATTCCCCAACTATCACTTCCCCACTTATCCCTAACTGGAAGAATTCTTAATTCACAGTTTGCTTCTTCCAGAACAGAAATGAAACTTGTGTGTGTTCCAGGCATTTTATAAAACCAAGTTTCTCACAATTAAATAATTTGGTAGTCCGTATCTATCAATAGTACTTAGAACTATAGAATTAAAATTGATTAAAGAAATAAAAACTAAACATTAAATATAGATGTTAAATAAATAAAATATAGATGTTAAAGTTTTATTATATCTCTTAGTTTTCTAGGATAAAAAGGTTTTAATCACAAAATGCAATAATGTAGGATACAGTTACAGTAGGATATCTAAAATAGGAATATAAATTTTTCAAATTAGACCAAAGTATTCTTTGTCCATCTGCCTTTACTGCTCAGGAAGGTGATGATTCTCAATTTTACAGTGAGTGATCTCCTCCTTCAAATTAACTTATATTTATGCTTAGAGTATTTCTTTTGTTCTACATTCCCTTATCTGAGAAGCAATAGCTTTGTACTGCAATTTACTTTTGCGTTAAAGAGTACTCAAAGATCTAATAAGAACTAGAAGAGCTTTATAGCATCAATAGCATTGAGAAGTTCGTAGAATGAACATACAAAACCTATTATTTTAAAGATTAACATCTTTTTCTATCCTGTATTTAATATAAAAACCTTGGTTGGTAGTGACACAAATAAATCTAAATGAATTTATATTACCTTACAGTTTTTATTCTGAGATAATTCAGCAGTTGTTACTTATAAACACTGTGTAGTGAGACAGCATACAACCATGTTTATACGTGTGTTTCAGACTCATTCATTTATTCATTCACCCAGGATAAACTCACCCTGTGTAATAGTAAACTACCAACTTCTCTGCATCTTCCCTGTCATCGCTCTACTCCAAGCTACAATCACTTTTCTTAGAATACTGTAGCAGTCTCTTAACTTGTCTCTCCATGTCCTTTCTAGTCATTTTCTAATCTGGTTTTAACACTGAGCTAGGGATCTTTTCCAAACACAAAAGTAAGATGTCAGGCAATGCTGTACAACTGTTAAGAGCACTGATTCTGGAGCCATGTTGCCTGGGCTCAAATTGAGAATCTACAACTTATTAAATGTGTCACCCTGGACAAGCCACTTATTTGCCTTAGTTTCCTCATCTGTAAAACAGAGATTTCAATATATGTATATTAAATTGTTTTAATAAGTAAATGAACTAACAAAATAAATGGTCTGTGAATGACAGTCTCCCTCTCATCAATCCTAACCAACACATCTTTATCTGTGTTTGTATTGTTCCATCCATACTGGCAGGTTTCTTGTTTTTTCCGTGTGAGAAAGAGCCTCTGTACCTGCTACACCCTCTATCTCAACTCATCCTTCTGCCTTCTCACATACATCTGTTGCCTACTCGCTCTAAACATTTTTTTTCCAGATCTTTGTCAACATTTTTTCCATAGGGAAACCTTCCCTGAACCTAATGTTCAGTAGCATTTGGATGTCGATATCATCTTAAAGAATTTTGTTCCTTTCCTTCATAATACATATTCCTTTGTGTGTCTATTTGATAACTGCTATCCTTTCTACCATGCCTGTTTTTGCTCACATTATATCCTTCGTGCTTGGCTCAACATCCAATCTTTGTTAAAATGGATGAATAAAACTGCCACCTGTTACAGACACTGTGTTGCATGCTTTATATATCATCTCATTTAATTTCATCTGATGGTAGGTATAATTACTCTTATTTTACCAATGTGAAAAAGGCTTCAGGGTTTAAAATCTAGTAGTAAATGACACTAGGCTAGGTGAAAGACACTAAAAATTTAAATATTGTACTTAGAATTTATAGTCTACCAAGAGCAAAACAAATCCTTTAAGTAAACACTGAATTACATACTATTTGTGCATTACTATTACAATGTTGGTGTTTGATCTGTCATGTGATGTTTTTTTGTCATGTGATGTTTTAATGCAGAAATATACTAATAAAATTAGAGAAAGAAATTTCGAGGCATAAACATTGCAAAAGGTGAAGGCAGAGTATTACTACTTGAAGATATGATACCTACAATACCTGTAAAACTCAAGAAAATGACTGAAAAAACACACAAAAAAATAGAATTCAGTTGGGTAGCAAGATACAGATTAATATGGAGAAGTCACTTTAATAAATACAAGTACCAGAATTTCTGATTTAGCTATTTTATTTCACAACTTTATAAAGCTAACAACAAACTGTATTACTGTTTCCTTTCACTGAACAGAATAATTAAAATATTTATGGTTATTCATAATGTTTGTTATTTTACAGGTACTCATTCTTAGGCACCATTTCTTATGGATAGCAGGTTTTTATCCTTTACAAGACTTTGAATTGACTTTTATGTCCGCCTCTTATTTACCTAACATTTGTACATATGCAAAATACTTATTTCAAATGCAATAATGGCTCAGAATGTTTTGTTTTGTTTTTTGTAAGATTTTTATTTATTTATTCATGAGAGACACACAGAGAGAGGCAGAGACACAGGCAAAGGGAGAAGCAGACTTCCTGCTGAGCCTGATGCAGCACTCATCCCAGTACCCCAGGATCACAACCTGAGCAGAAGGCATCGATGCTCAATCACTGAACCACCCGGGTGCCCAGAATGTCTCTTTAATACACAAAATATTGTTTTTTAAATAATGAAAAATTTTTTCAGAATATGAGAATCTCAAACCTTTAGGGTTTCTAAAAGTTATGTTTTACTTCTTTCATTTGAAACTGTAGCTCTAGGGGCAGTCCCCGTGGCTCAGTGGTTTGGCACCGTCTTGGCACCGTCTTGAGCCCAGGGTATGATCCTGAAGGCCCAGGATCGAGTCCCATGTCGGGCTCCTTGCATGGAGCCTGCTTCTCCCTCTGCCTGTGTCTCTGCCTCTCTCTCTCTCCCCCTCTGCCTGTGTCTCTGCCTCTCCTTCTCTCTCTCTCTCTCTGTGTCTCTCATGAATAAATAAATATTAAAAAAAAAAACGTAGCTCTATATATTTCATACATCTTATAGTTTTTTGGGTGTTTTAAGATTTTATTTATTCACGAGAGACATGTTTCTTGGTTAGGTAAAATGTTGATCTGTTTCTGCATTCAACGCTTGATAGTCTAGAGGATATTGATTTATTTTATGGATTTTATACCCTTGAACAACAACAGCTTCTCTCTAGTTTCACTCAACTTTTGATTATTTGGCCAGTTTGGCCTGGAGATTCTGATTCATTAAAAGTTGTGGGGGTGTTGGTTGGTCAGCCACCTGGAGTTTTATAAAACTTTGTTGGTGATGGTGGCTCTCTTATCCCAGGCTGAAAAACACTGCTGTTAATTAGCAGGCCTTAAAACTAGGTGACCATTAGAATCATCCTGGGAATTTAAAGGCAGTAACAACAAAACAAACTCCCAAGCTTTACTCTAACCTCCTTGATCAGAATCTCTGGGAATGAAGCCCAGGAATTTGTACTTTAGAAAACACCCCAGATGATTCTGATAATTCCCAAATTTGAGAACCATTGCTTTACATGTTCTAAAATCTGTACTTATATTAAACCAGGGCTTTTAAAAAAACTCTTTGGTACTTGAACTGCATCATATTCCCTTTCCACTCTCATTGAATTGCTTTTAGTAATACTACTAGGAGTAATCAATGATTATTGAATGCTTACTATATTTGAGGCAATTTATCTTCTTGGGGGCTCAGGTTAAGCGTCTTGTTCAAAACTACTTCCTAGTAAGTACAGAACTAGAATATAAATTCAGGTCTCTTTCTGCATCCAGAAAGCCTTCAGTCTTTACCATGAATATTGAATTACTTTTTGTTGAGAAGCCAGCCATCAGTGTATGTGCAAAGAGATTATTTTTGAAGGTCCTAACAGTTTGCCAGTTTATGATAAAAGCTTTGTTTAGATTATTGCCCACTGCATTACAGTGTGTGCTCTATGAGACTCGTGGGAGAAATTTCTCTTAAGCTTTTTTATTGTACAGAAAGTGCTTCCTGTGACTTTTCTCATTTTGAACTTTGTTAGAAAACTTATAGTCAGATTTCTGGTTCACTGTTAGCAAGTGTATGGGATTTTTTTATTTGCATTTTGTTTACAAATTCATTCTTGGTATCATTTTAAATGTCTCTTCATTTTTCTCTTTTTAAAAATTATTTTATCTTGCTGTATTATCTTAATAAGTTATTTTAAAGGAGAGTGCTAAGTAAATTAAGAAGGGATAATGAGCCATTTTAGATAATTTGGCCAAATGTCTTTTTGAAAGAGCTGAATTTGGGGAAAGGAAGAACTTCGAATTTGGAATGTGTCTGTGTGCTAGGCACTCTGATAAATGTTCTTTTATTTTCATGCCAACTATTTTGGTATTTTCAATACCACCACTTAGTTCAACTAATTAAGTGGTGGTATTCCCATTTTCTGGATGACGGAACTAATGAGACAAATTAACCTTTGTTATGCAAAGCTAAACTCCAACCCAGCTTTGTGTGACTCCAAAACCTTTTTTTTTTAAGTGCCTCTAATGGATCTAATTTACCTAACCATTTCTAAACTCTTTATTAGGGTCATGCATATAGCCAACAAACATTTGTGGATGACTCTGTAGGAAGCATTGTATCTGGCCCTGCCTTACAGAAATTGCCATATTGATCAGAATGTCTTATCATCAACTAAGCATGTCTTTGAATAGACATCAGATTAGTTAGGGCCCGGGTAGGAAACAGCACATTCAGAAGATTAAATGAGGAGAGTTTAATAAAGATACTATTTATCAAGATATGGGCCTACTCAGTTGAAAGTGCATTATCCTAGAGCTATTAACAGTTGGGAGCTGTTATTACTTAGGTAAGTCTTAAAGGAAAAGGAATAACCAGACTTGTAAGCAGGCGCCTTAAGATAGGGCTGCCTGATAGTATCTGACCTTCAGTAGAGGAACATACGGGATTTACAGTTAATTGGTAGGGATGGAGTTGCTGGAATAAAAACCTTGACTTCACTTTCATCTTGCTTGTACCTTTCATTAACTGAACCCAAGTTAAAGGGCAAGGGAACCCACTGATGCAGTCTACTGGTCCAGAGAAGTGTTAAAGGTAGACAGTGATTCCAGAAGGGGAAACAGCACAATCATGGTCCCTGCTCTAAAGAAGCTTACCATCATGCTGGGAGGATAGATATTCAGCAAATTATTATAAGTGCTATGGAAAAGTGTCATAGATGTATCTTAGTCTAAAGTGTCTGAGAAGTCTTCTCTGTGGAAGGTTCTTCACACATCCTCGTTCTTTTAAAACAAAACAGATTTCTGGTCTCCTCCAGAGATTCTGATTTACTGGGTCTAAGGTGGGGTTGGGAAGTAGGTTTTAAAAATCTTACCACAGTGATTCAGTCATTTATTAGAGTTACTGAGAGGCCAGTATGCCTGGCTGGGGCTTACAAATAGTAGGGGACACTGGTATGAGATGAAGCTAGAAAAATGAAGGGCAGAGGCCTATAGACCATTCTTAAAGATTTCGGACCTTATCCTAAGGTAGTAGGTAGCCATTGGGAATTTTCTTCCAAGCTACTTTGTGTACTCTGTATCTAGCTTCTTCTGCCTCTCTCCACAGCTTCTCATTCCCATATCTGGCTTCTTTTCTTTGATGCCTTTCTCTAAACCTCCAATTCCTCAGTAGAAAATAGTTATCAGAGGGACTCCTGGGTGGCTCAGTGGTTGAGCGTCTGTCTTCAGCTCAGGGCTTGATTCCAGAGTCCTGGGATGGAGTCCCACATTGGGCTATCTGCGTGGAACCTGCTTCTCCTCCCTCTGCCTATGTCTCTGCTTCTCTCTGTATCTCTTGTGAATAAATAAATAAAATCTTAAAAAAAAAAAAAACAGTTATCAGAGAGACTGGAGAAATAAAGGAATTAGTGATAACAGTAGTACTGTGTCTCTTCCAAGACCTAGAACAGAAACTGTATTCTAAAGCTTGGCGATTTCCATAGAGGACAACAGTCAAGGCCACTTTGGGTTTTCACAAGAAGAATTTGAAATGATCTCTACCTATTTTAAGTTTTTCTTGATATCTAGAATCAAGATACGCATAAAACCAAAAAACTAGGGGTGCCTGGGTGGCTCAGTGGTTTAGCATCTGCCTTTGGCTCAGGTCATGGTCCCAGGGTCTTGGGATTGAGTTCTACATCGGGTTCCCCATGGGGAGTCTGCTTCTCCCTCTGCCTGTGTCTCTGCCTCTCTTGTGTCTCTCATGAATAAATAAAATCTAAAAAAAGAAAGAAAAAGGAAGGAAGGAAGGAAGGAAGGTCTCTGCCTCTCTTGTGTCTCTCATGAATAAATAAAATCTAAAAAAAGAAAGAAAAAGTAAGGAAGGAAGGAAGGAAGGGAGGAAGGAAGGTCGGTCTCTGCCTCTCTTGTGTCTCTCATGAATAAATAAAATCTAAAAAAAGAAAGAAAAAGGAAGGAAGGAAGGAAGGAAGGAAGGAAGGTCTCTGCCTCTCTTGTGTCTCTCATGAATAAATAAAATCTAAAAAAAGAAAGAAAAAGTAAGGGAGGGAGGGAGGGAGGGGGCAGCCCGGTGGCTCAGTGGTTTAGCACTGCCTTCGGCCCAAGGTGTGATCCTGGAGACCCGAGATCAAGTGCTACATCAGGCTCCCTGCATGGAGCCTGCTTCTCCTTCTACCTGTGTGTCTCATGAATAAATAAATAAAACCTTAAAAAAAAAAAAAAAAGACAGAAAGAAAGAAAACAAAAGAAAAGAAACAATTAGGATAAAGGAAAAGAAAACACTTATACTTAAGAGGTAACTCAAACTAGATAATATAGTCAAAATACTAAGAAACTACACTTAGGTAACTCAAACTAGATTAATATAGTCAAAATACTAAGAAAAACAAAAATGTAACTTCAGTTAACAACTAACATTCTATCTATAATAAATACCACTGCAGTATTTGTAATCTTGCATCACTAAAAAAGAATACTGCTATTAGTTTTCTTAGAATAAAGAACAAAGTTATCTTATTTCCAGACATTAATTAAAATCTACATTAAAATTCAAAATGCAAAAGGTCATACATGAATTATACAGAAGTTTCCATTATTTTTAAATATCTCCTAGACCCCACCTTTCCTAGCCTTTCATAGCTGAAACTACTGAGATCGAACAACATGAAGTTTCTACCTGACAATGACAAGCACTGTCATCATGGTCAGAACTAAGGGAAGAAAGCTAAGTGGAGTTCCAGTTGAATGAGAAGCTTCTTAAAAGTAAAAGAGAGCATAGCTAACATTTACACTTGTATTTTAAGTTTCTCAAATTAAATGCCAAAATCGGAGCACCTGGGTGGCTCAGCAGGTTAGGTGTCTGCCTTTGGCTCAGGTCATGTTCCCAGGGTCCTGGGATCCTACTTATCCCTCTCCCTCTGCTCCCCCTGGTTGTGCTCTATGTAATAAATGGATAAAATCTTTAAAATAAATAAATGCCAAAATCAAACATCTCTTAGTCTGAAAGAGTGGCTGACAAGTTCAATGAAAAGCCTCAAATATAAATACAGTATCTTCTTAGCATTGCAATTAAATTTCTTTTGTTCTCAATACAAGTACCACTGTCATCAATACTTGTTTTTATTTATATTTTACTCATACTACTATACCAAATTAAGGTGAACATTATTTACTAAAGCTAAAAGACATTTCTCCAAAGGAGGTATGTAAATGCACATGAAAAGATCCTCAACATCATTTGTCAATAAAGTAAATGAAAATCAAAACCACAATGAGATATCACTTCATACTAACTATAATGTCTATAATCAAAATGTCAGATGGGACCAAGTTTTGACAAGATGTAAAGAAATCAGAACCTATTTTGCTGGTAGAAATGTAAAATGCAAAAACAGTTTGGGAGTTCCTCAGTTACACACAGTTACCATATGACCCCTCAATTACACAAGTATATGCCCAAAAGAAAAAAAACTTCTATCCACACAAAAATTTATCCAGAAATATTCATAACAGCATTACTCACAATACTCAAAAGCAGAAACAACCCAAATGTCCAAAAACTGATGAACAGGTTAATAAAATTTGGTATATGCATACAATGGAATATGATTGTTTTAAAAAGTGAATTTTAATGATATATGCTATAACATAAATAAGCTTTGAAAACATTATACTTATTGAAAAATTCCAGTTACAGGGTGCCTGGGTGGTTCAGTGGCTGAGCATCTGCCTTTGGCTCAGGTCGTGATTCTGGGGTCCTGGAATAGAGTCCCACATCAGGCTCCCCATAGGGAGCCTACTTCTCCCTATGCCTATGTCTCTGCCTCACTACGTGTCTCTCTCATGAATAAATAGAGTCTTAAAAGAAAAAAAAGAAAAGGAAAAATTCCAGGTACAAATCACCACATACTGCAGGAATCCATCTATATGAAATGTCCAGAATAAGCAAATGCTTAGCGAAAGAGAGCAGATTAGTGGTTTCCTAAAGCTGAGGTTGGGAGTGAGAAATAGTTACTCCTAATGAATACTGGCTTTTTAAGGGTTACGAGAAGTCAGAAGAAAGAGCAGTAGTCAGACATTAGAAAGGAGGGAGAATGAATAAGTGGAGCACAGGGATTTTTAGGGCAGTGAAACTACTCTGTATGGTAACAGAATGGTGGCTACATCATTATATATTAGCCTATATCCATGGAGTACAATATCAAGAATGAACCCTAACATAAACTATGGATTTGGGTAATAAAGATCTGCCAATGCAGGTCCATCAATTGTAGCAAATGTATCACCCTGGCGGAAGATGCTGCTAATGGGGGAAGCTATGCACACTTGGGACAGGAGACATATGGGAAATCTCTACCTTATGCTCTATTTGGCTACGAACCTAAAACCGCTATTTTTTTTTTAAAGTCTATTAAAAAAAAATCAGTAGTTGGGTAGGCAGTACTATGCTGAACAGGTAACAGCATAGGGGATTTTTGTTGGTTTTTTGGTGGAGAGGAGTAAAAATATACATAAGACAAAATTTACCATTTTAATCATTTTTTTAAAAAGATTTTATTTATTTATTCATGAGAGACACACAGAGAGAGAGAGGCAGAGACACAGGCAGAGGGAGAAGCAGGCTCCCTTAGGGAGCCCGATGTGGGACTTGATCCCGGGTCTCCAGGATCACGCCCTGGGTTGAAAGCAACACTAAACCGCTGAGCCACTCAGGCTGCCCCATCTTAATCATTTTTAACTGTACAATTCAGTGTTAAGTACATTCATATTGTCGTGCAACCATCACCACCATCCATCAGAATTCTTTTCTTCTTCAAAGCTAAAACTATACCCATTAAATAATACTGCTCATTCCCTCCTACCCTCTGCCCCCAGCATCCACCATTCTATGTTCTGTCTCTATGAATTTTATTACTCTAGCTATCTCATGTAAGTGGAATCACAGTACTTGTCTTTTTGTGGCTTATTTCACCTACCACAATGTCCTCAAGGTTCATCCATCTGTGTATCTTAGGTCAGCTTTTCCTTCTTTTTTAAAGCTTAATAACAAAATAATAATAATAATAATAATAATAAAATTAAAAAAAATAAAGCTTAATAACATTACATTATATTTACACACCATTTTGCATATTCATTTACCTGTCAATCAGTACCTGGACTGCTTCTACTCTCTAGCTACTGTGAATAACACTATAAACATGGATGTAAAAATCTTTCTCAAGACCCTACTTTTAATTAACAAGACAGGAAACCAATGTTGGAGAGGATGTGGAGAAAGCAGAACCCTCTTGCACTGTTGGTGGGAATGTCAACTGGTAGAGCCACTCTGGAAAACTGTGTGGAGGTTCCTCAAAGAGTTAAAAATAGAGCTACCCTATGACCCAGCAATTGCACTGCTGGGGATTTATCCCAAAGATACAGATGCAGTGAAAAACCGAGACACCTGCACCCCAATGTTTATAGCAGCAATGTCCACAATAGCCAAACTGTGGAAGGAGCCTTGGTGCCCATCGAAAGATGAATGGATACAGAAGCTGTGGTACATGTATACAATGGAATATTACTCAGCCATTAGAAAGGACGAATACCCACCATTTGCTTCAACGTGGATTGAACTGGAGGGTATTATGCTAAGTAAAGTAAGTCAATCAGAGAAGGACAAACATATGGTTTCAATTCATTTGGGGGAATATAAAAAACAGTGAAAGGGATTAAAGGGGAAAGGAGAGAAAATGAGTGGGAAATATCAGAGAGGGTGACAGAACATGAGAGACTCCTAACTCTGGGAAACGAACAAGGGGTAGTAGAAGGGGAGGCGGGCAGGTGGATGGGATGACTGGGTGACGGGCACTGAAGGGGGGCTCTTGACAGGATGAGCACTGGGTGTTATGTTGGCAAATCGAACTCCAATAAAAAAAATACCAAAAAAAAAAAAAAAAAAAAAGACCCTGCTTTTAGACCACCTAACTCACTCGATATATGAAGCATCTGACTTTTGATCTCAGTGTCATGAGTTCAAGCCCCACTTTAGGCAGAGACATAGGCAGAGGGAGAGGCAGGCTCCCTGCAAGGAGCCCGATTTAGGATTTGATCCCAGACCCAGGGATCACACCCTGAGCCAAAGCCAGATGCTCAACCACTGAGCCACCCAGGCGTCCCAGATGTAGGGCTTACTTTAAAAAACAAAACAAAAAAACAACAAAACAAAAAGATTCTGCTTTTGGGATCCCTGAGTGGCTCAGCAGTTTAGCACCTGCCTTTGGCCTGGGGCGTGATCCTGGAGTCCCGGGGTCGAGTCCCACATCAGGCTCCTTGCATGGAGCCTGCTTCTCCCTCTGCCTGTGTCTCTGTCCCTCTCTCTCTGGGTGTCTCATGAATAAATAAATAAAATCTTAAAAAAAAAAAAAAAAGACCCTGTTTTCAAGTATTTTAGTAAATACTCAGAAATGGAATTGCTGGATTACATGGTAATTCCATGATTAACTTCTGAGGAAACACCATACTGTTTATCACAGTAGCTGCACCATTTTACATTCCCACCCATAGTGCACAGGGTTCTAAGTTCTTCACATCCTTGCCAGCACTTGTTTTTTTTTTTCTGTTGTTTTCACAGTAGCTATCCTAATGGGGGGTGAGATAGGCCACAGGGGATTTTTAAAAGGTGAAACTATTATTTATGACCTTGGAATGTTAGATACGTAACATTAGTCATTTGTCAAAACCTGCAGAACTTCACAGCACAAGGAACCAGCTTTAATCTATACAATTTTTTTTTTTTTAAATAAAGAGCATAGCAAGGGCAGGGAGAAAGGGAGAGAGAAAATCTTAAGCAAGCTCTGCATCTACATGGGGTTCGATTTCACAACCCTAACATCATGATCTGAGCCTAAATCAAGAGATGGACATTTAACCAACTGAACAACCCAGGCCCCTATCTATGCAATTAAAAAAAAAAAAATCATTAAGAAAGTCAGAGAATCCCAAGAAAGAATACAAACTGAGATTTAAAAAAAAAAAAAAATCTAACTGTATTATAAATGTATGAAACAAGTTCACTGAAGTGGGTGGGGGGAATAAATAGTGCTAACCTAAGTAACTGTGAAAATGTAACCAGTCTGTAGAACTAGAGAGAAAAGGAACTGCATATAAGTACTGTACTCTAGTTGATAAAGTTGTTCTCCAGAGGGCTGCAGGTTAATAATTCTGATAATGCTATACCACATCTATATTGAAAAAGAACAATTAAGCAAATGAATGGCAGCCAAAAGGAGTTGTCCTAAGTGGGAATTTACAGATAAGCAAGAAGAGGCTAGAAGGATACATATACAAATGGTATAGAGTTGGAGAAATAATATTTAACTTAATATAGACACAGATGGTTACATATAGAAATATTTATAGGGCAGCCCCAGTGGCCTGGCGGTTTAGTGCCGCCTTCAGCCCAGGGCATGACCCTGGGGTCCCGGGATCAAGTCCCACGTCAGGCTCCCTGCATGAAGCCTGCCTCTCCCTCTGCCTGTGTCTCTGCCTCTCTCTCTCTCCCTCCGTCTCTCATGAATAAATAAATAAAATCTTAAAATAAAATATTTATAGATATACTACTATACATAGCTTAGTATATACACATGTATTTCTTTGTTTTATAGCAGAGTTTGCTTTATAGCTGAGAAAGACTAAAAAAAATAAAATTGCAGCAGCAAGCACATCTATCACCTTTATCTTGGTCTCTAATACCATTCTCCAATAAAAGGAATCCGGGCTCTTTGGAAAAATGGCTGATTCTAGAATTGGAACAGAAAATATGCATAAGCCTGGACCATCTTACAGTCCAAAGAAGTAAAGAAGTCCTTTAAAAAATCCTTACTGGAGTGCCTGGGTGGCTTAGTTGAACATCTGACTCTTAGTTTCAGCTCAGGTCATGATCTCAGGGTCCTAGGATCAAGCCCCTGTAGGCTTCCTGCTCAGTGGGGAGTCTGCTTCCCCTCTCTCCCTTTGCCCCTCCCCCTGCACATTCTCTCTGATAGATCGATAAATCTTTTTTTTTAATCCTTACTGATGGAGGTGTGTTACAGGGTACAGAAGCCAACTGAAAGTGCTTCCAATGGCCAAAGGTGGAACAGTCTGATCAACAAAATAAGTGAAGCAGTACTGGATTATATCCTTGAGTCCATACTGCTATAAATGAATGAGTGATTAATGGGGAAAAAGACAAATTTTCCATGCAAAAGAATTCCAAAGAAATTATATAGATACTCCAACCCTAAAAAAAGGAAGCATAACTCCTCTCTCTTTCAGTGTGGGCTATAACAGTGACTTCCTTCCAAAGAATATAGCAAAGGGGGGGGGGGATAACTGTACTGTAGAGAAATCTGATAAATGTTACTTCAGCCAAGTGAGTAAAATCAGTATCAACAGTAATAAATCCTGTTGATAATATGTATCTTTGAAACAATGTGATGAAAATGGCACATGATCATCCTCCCCAAAAACCCAATCTGATCACAAAACATCAAACAAATTCCAACAGAAGGGCATCTTGCCATATACCTGACCAATACTCCTCTCAATTCTCAAGATGATCAACATGAAAAGTCTGAAAAAGTGGCAGCCAAGAAGTGCCTAAGGTAACATGACAACTAAATGTAATGTGGAACAGAAAAAAGACATTAGGGGTGGTGTCTGGGTAGCTCAGTCGGTTGGGTGTCTGCCTTCAGCTTGGATCATGATCCCGGGGTTGTGGGATAGAGCCCTGCATCTATAGATAGACGCAACCTATAGATAGATGCTCCCCCTGCTTGTGCTCTCTGTAAAATGAATAAATAAAATCTTTAAGAAAAGAGACATTAGGTAAGACTAAGCTAAAAACTACACTATGGATTTTAGTTAACAATAAATATTGATTCATTATTTCTAAGAAATGTACCATGCTAATGCATCAATTTAAATAAAGAAAAGAAAAGCAAGTGCCAGTAACTCCAGGCTGATGGCTTCTTACTTCCTGGAGTAATTTTAATAGCTTGGTATTATATCTACATGACTAAGAGACTTGGATCATTACAGGAGATTTTTTATTGTTTCCAACATCCAGGAAAACTTTCTCCTCACAAAATAAACTTCTGGACTTCTATTTCAGTACCCTTTCTTCAGTCCCTGCAATGCCCTTTACTCAGCCTGAGGTTAGGTAAACTTCAACAAGCTCTAACCATCAATTCTGACCATGTATACAAAACACCCATCTATTCTGGCAGGTGATGTCACCATGGCATGGTCTGGCAAACAAAAGACGGGCTATAAACTGCAGGTAAGACACATAAGCCCTTTACCACCAAGCCTCTTAAAATAATGGTGGGCCATGTTAGACTCCAAAAGACCTCAACTCTAAGATATCTGCTTCATCACTTCTATTACTGCCTATTCTTGACCCCCTTGCTCTTGACCCCCTCAAATATCCATAAATAAATATACATATGTGTACATGTATGTGTGTGTTTTGCCTCTACAAAGCAATCATTAATTCCTCGGGGACAGACACCACAAATTCTGTATTTTGAGGTACCTTATAATTATTTCCCTTCTTCCTTTCTTATAGAACTCTACTTTTTTCAGGTGGCAATGTGCCCAGCTATGGACAGTGAGACCTAAGAGGAAGTTTACTGCAGCAACACTGGAAAGCTTTTGCCTTCCCGACAAAGAGGCAGACACATTTGATGTTGTTCCTCTTTCTTACTCCCCGCCCCCCCCTTTTTTTTTAGCCTTAAATACAGACATGATACTTGGAGCTGTAACTTGCAAATAAAGGAAAGTCCAAAACAGTTCCATAGATGCTGATCCTAAAAGTGCTAAGTTCATGAACCCAAGCCAGGAACTGCCTACCCCCAAATATCTTGTTATATAAGACAAATAAACTATTTAAGCACCTGTTGAAAAAAAATAATCAAGCTGTGGTCCCCAGCATTGTAAACAGCAATGATAAGTATGACTTCAAAAGACTACAGTATACCTCCTGAGCTTTCACAATTGGATTGGAAAAGAGGTAGAGATCTGAACAATCCCAGGGGTAAGTATTAAGCAAGAACCCTTAAAGGAATCAAAAACTTCAAACAGCTCAAACCCTAATCTTACCGGTAGGGCATATCAGAACTCAGTATGCCCTAATCTTGACAGAAATCTTTCCAGGATCCTAGGATCACAAAATATTTAATCTCTAACATGAAAAACCAGAACCAAAACTAGTAAAAAGGGGAAAAAAGCAACTTGGAAGCTACAAATATTCTGTAAGACTAAGAAAATTAACACAATAAAACAAAAAACCTATTTTTGGTATACACAAAGAACTAAGAAAAGCTAAGCAGAGGATGCTATGTTAAAAGTACATTTAGACAACAGGAGCTCCTTGGTGGCTCTGTGAGTTAAGCATCCAACTCCTGATTTCAGCTCAGCTCTTGATCTCAGGATCTATAAGCTCAAGCCCCACACTGGGCTCCACACTTGGCATGGAAATTTCTTAAAAAAAAAAAAGAAAGTTCACTAAGAAAAAAACAGCTCTTAGAAGTTAAAAATACAACAGCAAAATAATTAAAAACTCAATGTTAACAATTTTCAGTTTCCAATAGTAAGTAGCAGGCTAGGTTTCTTGGATCACCTATCACTATTCTACTGGATAAAAGCTTTAAAATACGGATAAAATATATTTCAAAAATGTAAGGCATCAAAGACAAGTGAGCCAAGATAACAAGGAATTACAGTTACAAGCAAAAAATAAGGGGAAAAAAAGGAATAAAAGCTACTTTTGCCCTAAAGGTGTTTGCCAATCCTAAAAATCTTTGTTTTGAGAACATAGCACAAGATATGGGGACAGAAATCAAAATCCAACAACCGTACAGGGAATTTCAAGCCCTAAACTTCCACTAAGAATGAATCTCATACACAGTATGTTAAATTAAAGAAGACAAAAAAGAATACATATTGCATGATATTATTCATGTGAGGTTTTAAAAACCTACAAAAGTAATCAAAAGCAATACAAGTCAGAATAGTAGTTACTTTTAGGTGGATATTCACTGGGAATGGCATGAAGGAAACTTCTGTATCTTGATCCTAGCGGGAATTACAGGAGTGTTGTTCAATTTTTTTAAAATCTTAATGTCGAACAGGTAAGATTTGTACACTTTAATGTATGAATTTATATCTTAATGAAACTTTAAAAAAAATGGAGGTGAAAGGTCATTTCAGATTCAAAAAGTTAACAAATGTTAATTACATTGAGCCTTGGCAAACAGTAAAAGATGCTAATTTAGGAGGTGCCTGGGTGGGCATCTGCATTCAGCTTGGGTCATAGTCACAGGGTTTGCGTTAGTTCCCTGCTCAGTGGGGAGTATGCTCCTCTCTCTGCCTCTGCCCTTCTTCTCCTGTTCTAATGAATAAATAAGATCTTTAAAAAAAAAAAAAGTTAATTTAGTCCATAGTCTAAGTCTAGAAAATTGAAGTTATAGTTTGTGTTTTATAGTTTGTGTTTATTCAAAAGCTATTTACCATAGCTTTATCAATAATTTTGATTTTTATAATTTCTAACAGAAAAAAAAACTCAACTAACCACCACTAATGTTTGTTTAAAATCTCTCAGAATCAATTTAACACTCATACTCACTAAAAACCAATCTTTTATGTTTTTCCAATTAAGTTTCAGACAATTTATATTATTCTTACATGACCAACAGAATGTTCACTGTTCTCATTTTTACAAACCAAAGGGTCATAAAAATGCTATCACTAAAAAATAAGCATTTGTATTCAAACAATCAAGGAAATGAGAATTTCAGACATAAAAGAGAAAAATTTCACATGAAAAGGCACAAACAGCTGTATCTCCAGATTATAAAAAGAATCCATAAAATGGGGCACCTGGCTGGCTTAGTCAGTAGAGCTCTTGATCTAGGGGTCATGAGTTCAAGTCCCATACTCGGTGTGGGGTCTACTTAAAAACAAAGGATCCCTAAAGTTAAGCAAAGATATAAGAAATATACATGCTGTGGAAAAAAACCCTAAATACCCTTAGTATTTAAAACATAATCTGATGATAGAGTTAGAGCAACTCATTGATTTCCTCATTCAACAAGTATTTCAGTGCCTATTATATGTCTATTCATTTTGTGGTATACAGCGGCATACAGCAGACACAAAACATGATTTTTACTCTGGAAAGAACAAAATAATGATGTAGCAAAAATAGGAAAGTCTGACTCTATATAAACAATTATAAACATTTATATTTTTTCAAATTACAACAAATATATAATGCTAATATTTCACATATTTCATGAGGTATTGTGAAAGTCCGATGATTAGTTTTCCACCAAGAACTTAAGGAAAAATTGCTTCTAAGCCCCAAATATTAATAACTAATTTGAATTCAATAGGGACATTTTACAAAAACTTTTATTCTTTCTATTCTAGATTTCTTTCTCTTGGGCTCTATATAAATTCTAAATGCTGAATCCCACATTACAAAGAGCAGTCAGACATCATCGAAAAACGCCTTTACAGCATCTCCCAATGGTCTGAAAGAGGTAGTTTTCACAATTTGTCAATGAAAATCCCATAAAAGCAATCACAGAATACAACTTATTTTAAGAAAAAAAAGGAAAACGCTTAAAAGCACAGGTGACAATATTAACTGTATCAACAGATTTTTAAGCACAATTTGAAATTTTAAAGTATCTATCATTCTACCATCAATTAAAGATGATACCTCAAAATACTCTAAAATATTTTTGTTACATGAGAAACTCAGTGCATAAATCAGCTCATGAAGCTACTAATTAGAGCAAAGCTGGGAGGATCAAAACTTATTGCATTTCCCAATGAACACCTCTCAGCCTCAGAAAAAGCACTGGAATTAAACTGATATAGAAGTAAAAATGTTAACCCACAGATGGGGGAAGAAAGAAAAACAGTATAAACAAAGTGCAGAAAAAACATATACTTTTAAAATGCAGCTGATATCAGGACCAATACATTGTTAAAAGAATTAACACCCTTCAAATATTCTCACAGAGGTGATTAAGTCATAAACTTTCATCTTTTAAAACCTGGAGGGATCCTTCCTCCTGCCACCAAAGGATTCAAAAAGAAGAAATAGTTCCTTCTACCATCACAAACTACAACTTCCTCTAGACTTGTAAATGGTCTAAAAATAGAGTTAATTATATGCTAATAAATAAACACATCTCTCTCTCTCTCTCTCTCTCTGTTCATGAATGTAAATCAACCATTCAGTCAAATCAGCCTCTTAGCATGGTCCCAATCTACCCTGCATCCCTACTTTTAGGCATCCTCTACTCAAATTCAAACCAAACCTAACCACTACATTCAGGTCAATCCAGCAAACATTTACTAAAGATCTTAGTAGCATCAGGCCCTATGCCAGGCAGTGTGCTGACAGGGGAAAATACAGCAATGAATCAGATGATGATTAAGCAATGAATAAGACATGATCTCTGCCCTCTAGGAACTTAGCCACCTATATGCAAAACCTTCCTTATTTCAAAGCCCATGCCAAATATCTTTTTGGTATGTCAGATATACACAGCCCGGACTAATATAGTGTATATATACTGCTTCCTATAAAACAAAAGCTTTATATAATCTTTTACCACTAGTTTTTAATACACTGTAGGTATGACTATGTTCTCCAAAATAGAATTTTTCTTTTTTGCTATTGAGCTAAAAATGTTTAAAGACTGAAGATTAATAAGTAAAAAAGCACTTGTAGGTGCCATAATTATAAATCATTACTATTCTCATCTTATTTTCTGCCTGCAAACGGGCTCATATGTAGGAAAAAATAGGTTTAAAAAAAAAGGTTTTTTTAAAAAGGATTGTATTAATTTATTTGAAAGAAAGAGAGCACAGCAGAGGGAGGAGCAGAGGGAGAGGGAGAAGCTGGATGTCCACTAAGCAGGGAGCCCAAAGCTGAGCCGGATCCCAGGCCCCCAAGATCGTGACCTGAGCAGAAGGCAGACACTAAACTGAGCCACTCAGGTGTCTGGGTAAAATAGGTTTCTTAAGTGTCCAGCCAAACTTACATTTATAGATTGGGGGAAGGAAAAAGACAATCAGTGTTCCAAAATAAAGGCAGGGAAGGTGAATTGAACTGAGTGGTTTAAAGGAAGTAGCAAATGCAGAGGTTAGAGGCCATTCTCCAGCTTCCACCTTGTTACAATCAGGATAGAATGGTGGCATAAACAGGTGTCTCAATTAACTCTCAGCCTCCTTAACCAAGAACAATACCTGTAATACAATATTAAACACAACAAATTCTATCAACAAAATGGCATATAAGATATAAATATACCATGACTATTTTCCGAAGGTTTGAATGTACAAGAAATACTGCAACATAAGACGGTAGTCCCATAAAAAAGATATTATCCAGAATGTGTACTCTGAAGAAAAGGAGGGTTCAGAGTTACTGGTCAACAGAAGACATTCTGGACAGTGATACTAACATAGGGGAGTATTTTGGAGTTAGGAAAGAGTATCACCTCAAAATTACTTTCTCACAGCAAGTTTCCTCACAGCAGGACCAATATTATAGACCTCATAAATTTCACCATACATTCACAGTGTCCCCCGTAACAGACCGCAATAACTTATTGTTTAAACTAAATTCCTACAGCAATTTCATAGCCTTGAAAAAAGCAATGCCATTAATATTAATAAACAAGGAGTTTTTGTCAACCTCCTCTACAGAGATGCACAGATTTTCTAAAAAATCTGAAGTAACATTCAGTCAATATTACAGTCTAATCACTAAAGACTACAATGGGATCACACTGCTTTCTTCTAGACAAATCTATTAATGTGGTCTAAGATTTCATCAGCTATTTTTGCAGTCACATCACAGAGCTAGGAGTCAGGTGAAGTCATAAGAACTAGCTTTTAACTAGTTCTTCCCCAACCATAAAAGTTTTTAACCCAAACACTAAACCTTAACTTCATAATTTTGGTTTCAATTTATTTAGACATTCTTTTTTTTTTAATTTTTTTAAACTAATTTATTTATTTATTTATGATAGTCACAGAGAGAGAGAGAGAGAGAAAGAGAGAGAGAGGCAGAGACACACAGGCAGAGGGAGAAGCAGGCTCCATGCACCGGGAGCCCAATGTGGGACTCGATCCCGGGTCTCCAGGATCGCGCCCTGGGCCAAAGGCAGGCACCAAACCACTGCGCCACCCAGGGATTCCCTATTTAGACATTCTTTTTTTTTTTTTTTTTTTTTAATTTTATTTATTTATGACAGGCACACAGTGAGAGAGAGAGAGAGGCAGAGACACAGGCAGAGGGAGAAGCAGGCTCCATGCATCGGGAGCCCGACGTGGGATTTGATCCCGGGTCTCCAGGATCGCACCCTGGGCCAAAGGCAGGTGCTAAACCGCTGCGCCACCCAGGGATCCCCCGTATTTAGATATTCTTGAACTGCTATCTAAAGCACTTAATCTATCCATCTGCAAAGGCCCTCAGAACCATAATGACTTCCTCCAAGATGCACTTTTTAATCAGTGATCAATACTCTGGATAATGAACTATTAATTCAATTGGTCAAAATATGCATGATCACCTACAAGCATTGTTTTAGTCAGTGAAAACAGTGATTAATTCAGTTCTATACTCCAAGACTCAAAAGTCTAGTACACTTACAGCATAGGTATTAAAACAGAAGTGCTATATAAATGCTATGAGGACAAAGATAAAGAAGCATTAAGGATTAAGACTGGGGGTATCTGGGCAGCCCAGTGGCTCAGCAGTTTAGCGCAGCCTTTGGCCCAGGGCCTGATCCTGGAGACCCAGGATCGAGTCCCATGTCCGGCTCCCTGCATGGAGCCTGCTTCTCCCTCTGCCTGTGTCTCTGCCTCTCTCTCTCTCTCTCTGTCTCTGTCTGTGTGTGTGTGTGTTTCTCATGAATAAAGTATTTTTTTAAAAAAAGACTGAAGGTATCCACTGAATCTATCATCCAATTCAAATTTTTCAATTTCTTCCAAAAAGAGCATGACCTTTGTCAAATGCACTTAATAACTTAATGAAAATAACAATGGCTTTTACTTAAAACCAAGGGCCAAAAATAAAAATTAAAAAAAAAAAAATCACATAGACCAGGAAACTAAGGCATAAAAAAGGTTTATAAGAACCTATAAATTAAGTCAGATATTGGAAGCTACCTTCTAACTTCCAGAAGAATCACCTCATTTCCCTTGGGGAGCAAATTTTTTAATAAATCATGATATGAATGTAGTGTGCTCAGCCATATTTTTTCGTAACTATACACACACAATCCATACACGGGTTTTTTTTCCTGGCGAAATTTAGCTCCTCAAAACACAAAAAAGTATCTCCTAATAAATAAAACGTATTGACTAAACACAGAAATTCTCCAATCTCTAATTTTCTTACTTGTAAAACGAGTAATAATTATAAAATCATTGCTTTGTGAAATCAATGATTCATACTTGGGCCTCTTTTTGATCCAGTCATTCTTCCCGTGATAATTTAAAAAATCAACACAATAAACAACACTTAAGATACTATCTTATAATTATGTTACAGCCTGAGGAAATAATGAAGAGGCTGTCACCTCTTTGTTTGGTATTACCCAGAACTCAGAACTGAGTATCTAGCATATATACAACGCTTACTTAAATGCGCATTTGGAGCACCTGGAATACCTTGAAGCATAGCTCAAATCTACTGCCAGTTAATTCATACCCCCTCACAACCACACAGTACAACATAACCCACTTAATCTATCACTATTAGTTCTGTCCCCTAGAGTCAGTATTAAAGTGGTTCTTTATTTTATTACTTTATTCTCAAATTTAACATAAGACTTAAGAAGCATCAAAATAGCAATGAAGGTAGGCCTGGGTGGCTCAGTAGTTGAGCATCTGCCTTCGGCTCAGGGCTGATCCCAGGAGGGATCCCAGGAAGGTTCTCAGTATCCAGTCCTGCATCCGCCTTCCCGCAGGAAGCCTGCTTCTCCCTCTGCCTATGTCTCTGCCTGTCTCTCATGAACAAATAAATAAAATCTTTGAAAAAAAAAATAGCAATGAAACTCCTATAAATATAATTAAGAAACTTAGTTTGAGTGCATAACTGCTTTCATCATTTTTTTTGTAACATGTTTCCAGTACTTAAACCTTCTGGATAGTAATGTGATCCTAAACTTGAAATAACAGAACTGGTTTCTAAATTCAGAATATCAAGAGAATTCTCCCAACCTCAAATTCATCAATGGCAAGAGCACAGTGTAGGTGTTTGTTACAATCCCCAGGAAGCACAATATCCTTATTCAAAACAGAACAGTAAAAACAGGAAGTCCAGTGAAATATTTCTAAGATCTCTCCTGGTCCTAACAATAGCCCTCTACACCAATTTCTACTTATCTGAGGTTTAAGCATCCAGATGATACTAGCTGATTCTCTATCAGTTTCTAATAATGTTTCCCTCAAATCCTAAAACAACTAAAAAGTTTAAAACATGGTGCATTAAATTTTAATAGTTAACTTACATTAAAATCTTTTTTCATATTTTTCAAAAGGATACAAAACAATTTTTTAGGTAACAGAAATCCCCATCTCGGGACGCCTGGGTGGCTCAGCAGTTGAACCTCTGCTTTCAGGTCAGGGCGTGATCCCGAGTCCTGGGATCTAGTCCCACAACAGGCTCCCTGCGGAAAGCCTGCTTCTCCCTCTGCCTATGTCTCTGCCTCTCTCATGAATAAACGAATAAAATCTTGAAAGAAAGAAAGGAAAGAAAAGAAAGAAAGAAAGAAATCCCCATCTCTTCTACAACTTACCTTTCCAAGTTGCTGAGAAACTATTGAATTTTTAAATTATAACAAAAAACTTTCAAAAATCACATTTTAATTTTCACTAAAATATTTTGTTTCTTCTCAAAATTGTTTTTCTGTAGTATGACAGGAAGTGCTTTTTAAATCTAAAAGTTCAATCTAAATAACTCTACTCTTCCTACGTGTATTTTAAAAAAATATTGTAAGTACATTTTTGCTTCCTCTGAAACGTGGATCATTTAAGCACGTAAAAATAAAAATATTGTCTAATTAGGGATCCCTGGGTGGCTCGGCGGTTTAGCACCTGCCTTCAGCCCAGGGCCTGATCCTGGAGTCCCAGGATCGAGTCCTACATCAGGCTCCCTGCATGGAGCCTGCTTCTCCTGCCTGTGTCTCTGCCTCTCTCTCTCTCTCTGTCTCTCATGAATAAATAAAATCTTTTTAAAAATCTGTATTTTCTAATTATAAAAAATGGAAAATAAAACTATACCCATCTACTTTAACTGATGATGCAGTATAACCAATTATAAAATGTACAAAATCGAAAGACCAATAATGCTTGAGAATCTCAAGTGTAAGGTCAAATTTTACATAATTCACTTACTAGATAATCCTCTCTAATATAAGAACAATTAATGCTATCTAATAAACGGATGTCTGAGATATTTTCTCTTGGGTGGTGTGTTTACAGACTAAGCAAACACTTGTCCTGAATGTTGCGGGAGATTCCTGAGCTAGCTAAGTGTTCAACCAGTTGAACTCTAAAAGTCTCTTTCAGTTCTAAGATTCCCAATCTGTGAGTAAAAGGTGAAAAATAACCGAAGAAACCATTTTGCCCTTCAATTAACCAATCTACCTTCAGTCGCACCCCAACTGCTTCCGTCGAGGGAAAAAAAGTTCTTTCTCCCCCTTTCGCTGCAGCGGTTTCACAAGACCCTGGTTAACAAAAGGCACGGAAAATGTGCACAGGTGGGATAAAAAGGGGAGTGGCTGAAGCCAGGCAGCTCTCGGGACAGCGCCCCCACGCCCCGGGTCCCTCGGCTGCACCTGAGAAATCACTGCCCTCCACACCTCCACCCTTGCGAGGCTGCGTCGCGAGCGAATTCCCCGACCCCTTACAGTCCAACCGCACCTTGGCCACTTGGCCAGACGCTGGGCATTGTCTGAAGCCTTCAGCGCCCAAGCAAGGCAAGAAGGAAAGAAAGCAAAGTGGGGAGAACGGTGAGGATAAAGAACAGCGGAAGGGGAAGTAAAGCAATTGGGAAGCCCCACGCTCTTTTTTTTATTTATTTTTTATTTTTTTAGCAAAACTGGCTTCCCATCGATCCATCAATTTAAGGCAGATTCCAAAAGCCAACCGCGTCCCCGGCGCCCCAGCCCAAGGCGGCAGCGGGGGCTGGCCCACCCGGAGTCCCCACAGCTGCGCGCGGGTTCCGAGCACACGCACTGGGAGAGGGAAGCGGGTTTGTGGGCTGGGCCTGGCTGGCCGGAGGCCGGGCTCCGAACAAAGCCGCCCGGCTCCCCCTACCTGGGGCGACGGCGGTGGGCGGCGCCTCGAGGCTCCCCGCGCCGTCCGGGCCCGGCGACGCCCTCGCCCCGGGGACCCCCCGCCCCGGCCGCCGGCCGCGGCCAGCCCCCTCCCTGCCGGCGAACGGCGCCCCTTCGGGACAATGGACCCCCTCCCCCGCCTCCGGGCGGGCAGATACAAAGGAAGAGGAGCGCGGCCCGGCACCGAGCCAGGCGTCCGGAAAGTGAAGGCGGAGGAGAGACCGCCAACAGGGGGGATGGCGGCGGACGCAGGGGCCGCGGGCCGCTCCTCTGGCCGTCCGGGGCGCGGGGCGCTGCCCTCAGCCCTCCGCGGCGCAGAGGCGGGGCGCGCGCCCGCAGCCCCTCCATCCCGGCCGACAGGGGCGGGGGGCTGCACACAAAGAAGCGTGGAGCCCCCGCCCTCCGCCGGCGCCAGGGGCGGGGGTGGGGCCCAAGGCGCTCGGGCCGCCGACGGTCGGCGGGGCGCCCCGCACCCGGACTCACCCACAGCTCCGTGCCCCAGCTCATGGCGGAACTTGAGGCGACTCGGGCCGTCCGGCTGCTCCGCTGTCCGTCCGTCTGTCGAACCCGCCCCTAGTCCCGGCCGACCTCCAACCGGCTGGCCGACGGGCTCGCAGCTCCGCCGCTCTGCCGCTCTGCCTCCGAAGGTGCCGCCACCGCCGGGCTCCTCAGTGAGTGAGAAAGACGCGACTGGAGAAGCCGCCGCCGACGCCGCGTCCCCGCCTCCCGGAGCCGGCAGGGAGGGGGCCCGGGCCGAGGGGAGGCGGGACGCGGCGAGGGGAGGGGGCGGGGCGCGGTGCACCCTGGGATCGCGGCGGACCCGCGCTCCCCGGCCGCCGCGGGCAGCTTGCCCCCGGGGGAGGGTCTCCCACTCCGCGGGTTCGCGCGCCGGGTCGCTTCCCGCCAGGCCCGCGGTGCTCGGACGGCCCCGCCGCCGCGCCGCCGCCACTCTCATCTCTGCCTCCGAGGTGGAAGGGGAGAGAAGGGAAGGGCGCCCCCCACCCTTCTCTTCCCTGAGACCCCTCAGATGAGGTAACTCCAGTCCTCCTCCCTTCCTGCCTCTGGCGTCCTGCACCTGGGAGAGATCCTGACGGAGCTGCCTCGTGCAAATCCTCGGGTTTACGTCGTCGGAGATTTGTGTGTGTGCTTGTGTGTTTTATTAAAAGTCTTGATTGGTAAGGTGATCCTGGGAGTCCCCAGAATGTCAAATGTGGATGCGACGCGCCCCGATCCTATTTTTAATAGGATTTTGATTTTATAAGTTGTCAGGAAACCATTAAAAGAGGCAGATCCTTCAGCATTCCTTTTGAGGTGTTGCCGTAACAAGAGATGAAGGAAACGGACCGGTGTGAGCCGAGCTGTCACCTGCAGGAAACCAGGACCGAGCTCGCCCCCGCCGAGGAAGGGGCATCTCCTCTGTGGGGTTGGGCGGGAACCGCATTCCTGCCCGGGAGCGCGAGGAGCCGACGGCAACTAAGGACCCGCTCGCCCGGAATGCGGGAATCTTGGAGGCAGGTCCACCATTTCCTTTCTTTGTGGAGTTGCTTCCCAGCCCTTCCGAGCAATCATTAACTGCGATCAGCCAGCTTGGCGGGTACTATTAGATTCCAGATACACTTAGCAACTCCTAACATCTGCTTTAGCATTAATGGCTCGTCTTCTAAACACACACACACACACACACACACACACACACACACACACTTCAGTCCAGTCACGAGCAAGGTACTCCTCAGTGTTATGACAGCTGTCTTAAGAAGTTCTCCAAACCGGAGTGTCAGCATTTGAAACTCCTCCCTTTATATGGCCTGCTCAGGTGCCCCAATCTCTTCGGCTCCAATCCTCCTCCTCCCTGCCTGGCTGTGATCCCTCTGGGGGTTAAGGCAAGTAACCCTTGCCTTCCTGACAGGCCACCATTCTTGCTGAATTCTTTGCTTCCTTTCTAAGTCCGGCTTTAAGTACCCAGATACTCTTTTCCAATGGCCAATTTTTTAATGCTTAAGTATGCCATGCAGTGAAAAGTCTGTGACGCACTGACTGAACACTTTCTCTTTCCATTATTTTTCTATACTGCCTCTATTTCAAATAGAATTCCTTCAATATTACTTGTATCACCTACCCCAGCTACCCATTTCTCTTCTCCCTTCCTCTTACTCTCTAGACATCCTGAAAGCAGTTAGCAAGTACAAGTAAGATTTGTAATGGAAAATATATTTATTAAACGGATGTCTCATTATTCAGAACCATTCCAATACTAAGCCTTACTGTATCTAAGTATTGTCATAAAAGTTAACACCTATGGAGCATAATTTAAGCCAAAATTGCATTTTCCCTTTAAAAAGTAAAATAACCTACCATTCACACTGAAGATTACCCTTCACCATACTGTTAACACAACTCTCCAAGTGAACATGAAATCTTATCTCCTAGATGAACATTTTTCTTCTCTCAAAGTTTCTGAACAGAACTCCACACTTATAACAATTCATTTCTCTTCAAAAAGTTAGATTTTTGGCCAACAAATTCAGAGAAAATTTACGTTTCCAACATTGCTATAAAATGTAAGTATAATTCTTATAACCAACTTAAATTGATAATCTCTTGAATAATTATTTGTAACTTGCAAAATTTTTGTATTAAAATTCACTATTGGGCGGCCCGGGTGGCTCAGTGGTTTAGCGCCACCTTCAGCCCAGGGCGTAATCCTGGAGATTCAGGATCGAGTCCCACTTCGGGCTCCCTGCATGGAGCCTGCTTCTCCCTCTGCCTGTGTCTCTGCCTCTCTCTGTGTGTCTCTCATGAATAAATAAAATATTTTTAAAAATTCACTATTTACTTCAACAAAGTCTTTAAGAAAAAATGACTATCACAAAAGAATAAATGTTTTGTGTTATATTTTGTTATAAAGATTAATCAGCTTCCAAAGTATTCCTGTCTATAACCAATCTCTAAAATATTATAGGCACATTTTAGCTAACAAACATCCAGAGGTGTTTTACACACACACATATATAGTCACACACAAATATGTATGTGTGTGCACATACATATTTATATATATATGTGTATATATATTTATATGTATATATTTATATGTATATATATTACACATATAATATACATATATGTATAAAATGCATGGCAGTTTATAAGAATGTTGACTTTTTTTGAGAGAGAAGGTGCAGAGGGAAAGAAAGGGAGAGAATCTTAAGCAGGCTCCGTGCTCAGCACAGAGCCCAACATCTGAATCTCAGGACCCTGAGATTGTGACCTGAGCCAAAATCAAGAGTTGGATACTTAACCACTGAACCACCTACGCACCCCCAAGAATTTTGATTTTTGACAGAATCCACTGGGTTTTAAATTATTCGTATATATAAGATTTATTCTTTATGGACCCATGATGAGGCACTTTGTGAGCTGTTGAAACATCATTTTTATCTCTAAAAAAGATAAAACATAATTTTGAATCTTGAAAGCACAATCTCTCTTTTATTAAGATTTTATTTATTTATTCATGAGAGGCAGAGACACAGGCAGAGAGAGAAGCAGGCTCCCCATGGGGAGCCTGATATGGAACTCAGTCCCAGGACCCCGGGACACAACCTGAGCCAAAGGCAGGTACTCAACCACTGAGCCACCTAGAAGCCCCCCCCCCCCAATCTCTTTAGCATAACAGCAATCTACTATTATTTTATTTCAGGTGCTACCCCCAAATCATATTTTGCATCATTAAGGGATACCAAATTCTGTTAAACCATTATCTTATACCTTTTTGCTATTTGACCTATTTTGGTAATCCATTACCACAAAGTTTCCGTTTCTTTTACATATTTTATAAGGAATCAAAACTGAGAAGGAATTTAGAAAATAATATTTTAGCTTTCTCCACATATTTTTACAATGCAGCGACTCTAGTGAGTAACCTTGAAACAGCTCAAATTACGTAGACTCATTAGCAATTATAAAATTATTACACTATCTTTATTAATTATGGAAAATAATTTTTATTGGATCCATTTTCTCTTCAGGCATATTTTTGAAGTCTGCTCTATGATAAGCCACTGAAGTGTTACATTTTCTTTTGTATATTTTTATCTTGTATTAAATCAAATGTAAGTTCCTTTTACAGTTTCTTGGTTATAAGCATTTAGCAGATGCCCTTTCCAGTTTCAAATTTTCCCCTGCATGAATTCCCTTATTAAGTCAGATTGTAAAAGATAATTGTTCACTGCTGCATTCTGGAATATAGAATAATTTACTGGTCCGAATACATCAACCTCCAAACATAAATCAATCTCATTTTAAATTAGATTTTTGCAAAAGTTTATTCCATATGAAAGTAAAGTGGGTTTTTTTTAAGTTTCTATTTTTTTTTTTTTTGTAGATTTTATTTATGTATTCATGAGAGACACTGAGAGAGAAAGAGGCAGAGACACAGGCAGAGGGTGAAGCAGGCTCCATGCAGGGAGCCCGACATGGGACTCGATCCCCGGTCTCCAGGAGCACGCCCTGGACCAAAGGCGGTGTTAAACCGCTGAGCCACCCGGGCTGCCCAGTAAAGTGTTTTTAAAGAAAAATAAAATTAAAAAATAAAACTTATATCAACACCTCACATATAGAAAGCCTTTCTTAACATACGTATGTATCAATGTTCTGCCATTATATGGTTACCAATCATGTAGAATTTCCACAAATGGATTAATATTAATATTAATAATAAGCCACTTATTTTGAAATAAGTCAACAGATAACCAATTTCTGGTTAAATTCCAAAATCTCTAGGGTGAACAATAGCAACTCCTTTCTTTCCATCTAAAGATCTTAAGACTGTGTCTTAAAATTATTGCGACAGTGTCCACAAATAGAATAATTATCAACATAGGTAGGCCAGAACAATCAAGCTAAAACTATTTTAGGAAGAATATCAAGACAATATACTTGGCACCTCCATTTTAATGCTTCAAATGGAGCAGTGCAGCAGAAACAGGATCATGCCAGAACACAGATCCATGCCAGCCAGATGAAGAATGGCACTGATGAGTTAATAGTCATTGCTGCTTTCTGCACTGCCAGTTTTCCTAACCAAGAGTTGGAAGAAATTCAAAGCTTCAAGAGAATAGTTTAAAAGTGGCTCACTGAAGAAAAAGAAAGAAAACCACCTACTATTTTGTCTTTAGGGATTCTGCCCTCCATTACTGAATCTAGTTGAAGCATTTTATATAATTGCTCTAATTAAATTTGGCAAAAAGAAAAAGGTAAAAAAAAAAAAACAAAAAAACAAAAGAAAATTTTATGTAAATCAAATGGAATAGCTTTGCTTAAAAAGGTAATTCATCTCTACTTTTCTATGATGATTGATTCTTTCCCACTGGTTATTAGGGAACCATGTGACTTTAAAACCATTTAGGTATTTATTTAGAGTAAATTCTCATTAAAGTCGGGAGACCTGGAGAACAAGTTACAGATTTCTTCAGTCGATTATTGCACCTTCCCAAACCTATTCAAAATTTCTAAAGTCTTAAAGCACTCATTTGTTTTGTTTTGTTTTGTTTTGTTTTGTTTTGTTTTGTTTTGTGGGGATTTTTGCCTCTATTGACAAATTTTAAAAATACATCAATTAACAAAAAGAACACCTCATTCTCTATTTTCTTTTTTATGAAATCCAGTCGGGTATATCATATACACTTATAGAAATAAAACCAGCTTTTACAGGCTCACAAGAGCCGATTGTTAAGTTTTCAGGAGCTTAAGTTTTCAGGAGCTTTACAAACAGATTGTTAAAAATGTTAACTTGATATCAGTCATAGAGAAAGTATTTACACCATAGATTTGACAAATGCTACGAATCAGGGCTGTCTTTTCCCTTGAAGAAAAAAATCGTTAAACATCAGCACACCACTGTGAAATCCTATGCAGGTTAGCATTGAAGGAAATGAAAATTTACCTTTAGCTACCAACTGAGAATAATTCTAAAATGGAGTGATGAAATTTAATTTTATTGACTCCATTCAGATGTATTTGGGATACTAGATTCTAACATAATTTTTCTTCATTTCCTGTGTAACAGAATCATACCTATCATGGTAATCCTTGTTTCTATTATTTTCCTATTTGGATTTCAATGTTTGGAAATCTGTCATTTGATATTTACTATAACATGTTAATAATTTACTTAATTAATTTACAGAAATTATAATTTTGCATCCTCTGTGTCAGGATATTGTGCTGTGTATGAGTCAACGCTTAATATTATTTTTGTTGGTAATAAAGATGATTTAATAATCAATAATGAAAACTTACCTCTAGGCTGATTCTCTTCATCCTTTGTCCAAACCCAATTAATGAAAATTTTAGTGCTCATTTTAAGGACTAAAATAGCCCAGATTTTAGATATCTTAAGTTCTTTGAAAGTAAGATAAACTACTATATGTAAAGTCAATGTAGTTTTTATTTAAATGACCATTGCATTGTAACAATAGTTTTATCCCTTAAAAAAAACAGCAAGTTAAAGCCACTTCTTTTGAAATAAGTCAACAGATAACCAATTTCTGGTTAAACTATTAGAATTTGAATTTATCTTGAAGAGCCTGGTCATAGAGTCATCATCTAGGTCACCTCTAATACAGGGCATTCTAAATAAAATTAGTTGGAATAGCTTCCTATAAGTCAATTTTCTGTAGGGTTGCCAGATTTAGCAAATAAAAATACAGAATTCCCAGTTAAATTTTAATTTCTTATATTGCCAATATTAAGTGGGACATACTTATACTAAAAAATGATTTGTGGTTTATCTGAAATTTGAAATTTGAACTTAACTGAACATCCTATATTTTATCTGGCAACACTAAGTATTCAGGATAATTAAACACCTGAAGTAAGGAACTCTTAGCCATGAATTTCAGTCATGGGTCTCAGGGAGTTGGCAAACACCTAAAATTGGCTATAAAAGATTTTTAATAGATGTGTAGTAGTATTTCCTGAGAACAGAGGATATCGCTTTTATCTGTGCTCTTTATGAAGAATTTGTTTCTTAGAGAGTTTGGAAAAATTTGTGCCACCGGGTTCAGAACAGCAGGTAGAGGATGCTATCATTTTTGTTTGATAGAGAGAGGACCTTTTTGCAGTGTGTTTATACACACAGAATACCTCTAAAAGGACACACAAGAACTTGGAAGAAGGGGGTTGCCTCTGGAGAGCAAATCCGAAGACTAGAGTGAAAAGTCTCACTTTTCACTACTATTCTTTTGCACCATTTCCACTTAATTTTTTTACATTGCCCATGTTTTACCTATTTATTTTTTTTTTAATTTTTATTTATTTATGATAGTCACAGAGAGAGAGAGAGAGAGAGGCAGAGACACAGGCGGAGGGAGAAGCAGGCTCCATGCACCGGGAGCCTGATGTGGGATTCGATCCCGGGTCTCCAGGATCGCGCCCTGGGCCAAAGGCTGGCGCCAAACCGCTGCGCCACCCAGGGATCCCCGTGTTTTACCTATTTAAAAAAAAGTTTAGGGGGCACCTGGGCCTCTCTCGGTTGATTGGGTGTCTGCCTTCAGCTCAGGTTATGATCTCAAGGTCCTGGGATAGAGCCCTGCATTGGGCTCTAAGCTCAGTAAGGAGTCAGCTTCTCCCTCCTGCTTGTGTGCATTCTCAATCTCTCTCTCTCAAATAAATACATACATACATACATACATACATAAATAAATAAAACAATAATAAAAAGAGTTTAGAATTAAAAAATTACAATGGCTAGACCTTACCTGAGACCTATTAAATCAGAATTTCAGAATTTCCAGTAGTTGGGCCATGATATTTATATGTAGTTATGTTTGCTATTTTTAAACTCCACAATGTATTTTGATTATTCTTTTTTAAAAATATTTTATTTATTTATTTGATAAAGAGCATACTTGAGACAGCACGAGCAGAGGGAGAGGAAGAAGCAGACTCCCCCCTGAGCAGGGAGCTCAGTGTGAGGCTCAATCCCAGGGCCCCGGGATCCTGACCTAAGCTGAAGGCAGGTAATTAACCAACTGTGCCACCCAGGTCCCCTTGATTATTCATCAAAATCACACACATACTGTTCTATGGCATTTCACACACACAGAAAACAACCAACAGAAATATACACACTCCACACTCCCACAAATGCCATCCTTTATATATCCCAGGAAAGACCCAGAAAATGAATGACTCACTTCAAGTGATGCTGGAAGGATTCTGTTTAGAATTGATAGTGAACCAAACCAGTCCACACTCAGGGGTGGGGAGACAGGAAACTGCCCACTGTTCACGTTGAAGTTGAAAGCTCAGAAAAATGGACTCCTAATTAATGTCTTTGGCCCCTAGAGTACACAATGGAGGTAATTGAGCAGTTGCTTATGCTTCTATATTGTAACTTGCCCTTTCTGCGCTTCTAGTGGGTAAGGCCAGGAGTAGCAAGGACCTGCCATTCCTGGAAAATCTTCCTGGCATCATAGGAATTCGCTCAGCCTGGTTCCAAGAGACAGTTCCACTTGTTCGCAATTTACCTCATGCTACCCACTACCCAGCAAATATCCTTTAGTGTTCATGGACTGACTGTAATTTCCTAAGGATTCAATGCATTGCCTCAGCTGAGTGTGCTAGAGCATTGCCTGAGCTGTTCACCTGAAGTCAACCTGAAGAAATGGTATCTCTTCTCCACTTCTCTCCATTTCAGCAAAATTAGCAGCAGAGAATTTTTTCATTGGCACATATATAATCTGAGGGGGAAAAATGTACTTCCTTTTTTTAGCGTTCTATTTCTGGTTCATTGTGTTCAGAGGAAAGGAAGGCCATAAATTATGTGACTGCACCACAATTTATGCAATGCACTTGGTTTCATTCACAAAAACAACTCTAGTTCATTATTATGAACCCGTATAGTAGAAAATAGTGTCTGATGTTCTTTCGTTGATAGTAGTCCTGGGGCTTCTTGGAGATTCTTCTTCAGCTTCCAAATTGGGTAATTTCTGAGGTCATTATGGCTATTTCACTTATTCTTTGGGAAAGGGTGATACAAAATTTTCCTTGATGATACTACATATTTTGTTGGTTACAAGGATCCAGCTGATCATCCTAAAATCATTTTTAATAAAAATAAACATTACAGAACTGTGAATTTTGTCAACATTCAAGAACCTTCACGATATGGCCTCAGACAATCTCACTTTGTGTTTCCTCTCACTCTGCCATCACTCCTAAACTCCAGCCATATCCAAATGCGCTTAGTTCCCCTACTGCCTGGGTACCCTACTATGGCTCTGTACATGTGTTCCTCTCCATCTGGTTAACTCTTACACATTCTCAAAGACTTATCTCACATGTAATGGGTCTGAGAAGCCTTTTGTGAATCCTCCTTTCCCTCTTCTTTCCTCTCCTGACATTGTACTTGGTGATCCTCGGTATGTTCTTGTTCTTGATAACTACATCTACACAGATAATTCAAGTCTTTTTACTTGTCTGTCTCCTTTGAACTCAGGACTATTCCTGGCACAGAATAGATACTCACTGAGTATTTAATAAATGAAAATGAAAGGTTCTCAAATAATAAAACAAAATTCACTTTATACATAGCTTTAAAGTTGACAGTAGATGTAAGTAAATCATATTTCTTAGAGTTGATTTTCAGATTGTTAAAAAGATTTTATTTATTTATTCATGAGAGACACAGAGAGAGAGAGGCAGAGACATAGGCAGAGGGAGAAGCAGGCTTCATGCAGGGAACCAAATGGGAACTCTCCAGGATCGTGCCCTGAACCACTGAGCCACCCATGTGGCCCGATTTTCAGATTCTTTTACATCAAATGCCTATATCCCATTCTTATTTGCTTCCAAACTAGAATTAAAATGTTATTCAAAAGAAATCTTACTATGAAAATTATTTGTAAAATGACATTCTTATTTGTACTCTTTTTTGCACAGGAAAAAATTGGCAGGAGCTAATTATTTCAGATTTGTGAAATGCACAGAAATTTTTGTACATTTTTAAAATTGAATAAATTCCCTCAAATTTGAAAGTTGTTTTGAAATTGCACATAAAAATGGCATCAGTTAAAAAAAATAAAAATAAAAAATAAAACAAATGGCATCAGTTACTTTTTTTTTTTTTTTTTTTTTTTTTAAAGATTTTATGTATTCATTCACAAGAAACACAGAAAGAGGCAGAGACCTAGGCAGAGGGAGAAGCAGGCTTCCCGCAAGGAGCCTGATGCTGGGCTCTATCCTGGACACCAGGATTACACCCTGAGCTGAAGGCAGACGCTCAACCACTGAGCCACCCAGGCGTCCCAGTTAGTTACCATTTTAAAACTTGTTCGGAAATACAGGTTAAAGAAACTCTTTAAAAATTAATTAAAGGGCAGACCAGATGGCTCAGCAGTTTGGCGCAGCCTTCAGCCCAGGGTGTGATTCTGGAGGCCCAGGATCGAGTCCCACATCAGGCTCCCTGCATGGAGCCTGCTTCTCCCTCTGCCTCTTTCTCTGCCTCTCTCTCTCTCTCTGTCTCTCATGAATAAATAAAATCTTTTTAAAAAATTAATTAAAAGAATTCACAAAACCCAAGACAACCATGATAGACACTTTCCTGACAAGAGATCAGCAGAGGTGAGTTAAGGCCTTATTAAAGAGTGAATAATCCACAAAAAGGAAATGAGCTTAAGACTGCAATTTCTGAAGTATGGAGAAAGTCAATTCAGTTATGACTCCCAAACTTCTAATCCAAACATTTTCTTTTTTTCTATCTGTTGTTTTCCAAAAGGATTATACCTACAGGTATATAATATAATTAATCAAACAACACATTTTATTGTATTTAAGTACAAGAGATAATTTGGCAAGATTTAAATACAAAGAGCCAGGTAAGGCCATCTGTGAAAATATATAATCATAAATTTCAAGAAACAGTAAACAAATTAATCTATATTCAAGCATAAAAGTTATAAAGTACAGAATTAATTTTAGAATACAATACCTCTTGTTTAAAACCACACAATCAGATTTTTTAAATTACAAATCTTATATTTTAGATTTCTGGGAACAGGATTCATGGTTTGTTTGGGTTTTTTTTTTTTAATCTTTTACCAAGTTTTACTATGAAGGGAGAAAAGAGGAAACACTTGATTTTATATTACTGTGTTTGTTTTCTAACGCTGAATGTGTTCATATTTCCCCAACTTGATGGTAAATAACATCTTCTCAGGTTTGCCGTCAGATCAGTCACAGGCAGATTAATACTAGTTTTGAGATTGATTAATTGATTTTAAAGTGTCACCAGGATCATCTCTAAGCCTATATAATCTGCTTCACTTCAAGCAAATTGTTTATCTTTTATTTTAAATTCCCTCAAGAAAGCAGAGTTTTAAACTTCCAGAAAATGCAATATCTTTTGGATAATAATGAAATTATCCCCAATTAAAATCAAATGTGTTGGGAATCCCTGGGTGGCTCAGTGGTTTAGCACCTGCCTTTGGCCCAGGGCGTGATCCTAGAGCCTTGGGATCGAATTCCACGTCGGGCTCCCTGCATGGAGCCTGCTTTTTCCTCTGCCTGTGTCTCTGCCTCTCTCTCTCCTCTGTGTCTTTCATGAATAAATAAATAAAATCTTTTAAATAAATAAATAAATAAATAAATAAATAAATAAGTTTAGGTTTTGTCAAAATCATGCAATTGTTTACATATGAAAGGATTTTACTGGGATTTTTTAATGACATTTTTAAAAAGAGATTTTATTTATTTATTCATGAGAGACACAGAGAAAGAGAGAGGCAAGACATAGGCAGAGGGAGAAGCAGGCTCCATGCAGGGAGCCTGACATGGGACTCCATCCTGGGTCTCCAGGATCAGGCCCTGGGCTGAAGGTGGTGTAAACTGCTAAGCCACCTGGGCTGCCCTAATGACTTTCTTTCTTCTTCTTCTTCTTCTTCTTTTTGTTTTTTGTTGGTAGAAAAACCTTACCAAATGATGAGTTTTGCTACATATGGATATGTTCTACTTCAAACAAACCCAATATTGCTTTTAAAAATCTGAACATAAGATACCTATCTTGGCACTGGAGAGTAGGAAAGCTATAGCTTCTTTATCAAATGGTGTAAAATCCAATGGATACCCACATGGAAAAAATAAATCTTGACCTCTACCTCATGCAATACATAAAATTCAAACCCAGGTAGTTTTTTTTTTTAATTTTTGTTTATTTTTATTATTTTTTAAAGATTTTATTTATTTGTTCATGAGAGACACAGAGAAAGAGAGAGGCAGAGACATAGGCAGAGGGAGAAGCAGGCTCTCTGCAGGGATCCCGATATGGGGCTCGATCGCTAGACCCCAGGATCACACCCTGAGCTGAAGGCAAACACTCAACCACTGAGCCACCCAGGCATTCCAAACCCAGGTAGTTTGTGAAAATTAATATAGCAAAGCTTCTAAACATATCATAAGAGATTATCTTTATGATGTAATATAGGCAGAAATACGTTAAACAGGATACAGAAAAGCACTAACCATAAAGGAAAAAATTGGCAAATCAGCATTCATTAAAATGTATCAAAAAGTGCTTTGGAGAGAATGAAAAAACAAACCCAGAATGGGAGAATATACTAGAAATGAATATATCCAACACAGGATTCATTGAGAACATGAAAAGAACTACAAAACAATAAGATAAACCACATGATGAAGCTTCCAAAATATATGAAAGGAAATAATACATAAAAGGAAATATTCAGAGGTGCCTGGCTGGCTCAGTTGGTAGAGCATTTGACTCTTGATCTTGGGGTCATGAGTTTGAGCCTCATGTTGGGTGTAGAGATTACTAAAAAAAAAAAAAGAAAGAAAGAAAATATTCAAATAGTCTACAAATGTATTAAAAACTGTTTAGTCTTATTAGATATCAGAAAAATGCACATTAAAATCCCCATGAAGTATTACTACATGTCTATCGGAATGGCTAAAATTTGAAAGATTGATAATACCAAGTGTTGGTGAAAACATGGAACAATGGAAATTCCCACATACTGGTGGAAATGTGAATTGCTACAACTTTGAGGAACTATAGCAATATGACATACTATATGACACAAAAATTCTACTCCTAGATATATACTCAAAACGAATACATTCATATGTACACGAAAAGGCATGTTTAAAGATGTTCATAGCAGCAATTATTCAGCTAAACATTGGAAACAGTCCAAATTTCCTTCAGTAGCAGAATGGATAAATAGAGTTATATTCGTATAATAAAATACATTACCGAAAAAAAGAATGAAATATACCTACAAGCAAAAGTAACAAAAATATTAAGTAAAAGAAGCCAGACACAAAGAATCTATAATACATAATTATACTCATAAAATTTCTCAAAACAGGAAAATCTAAATTATAAGGTCAGAAGTCAGGATAATGTTTATCTCTGGGGAGAAGAAAGAGGATGATGATTAGGAGGAAGCACAAGACGGTCTTCTGAAATGTTGGTAATATTCTTTCACTTTAGATAGGGGTTGTTTATACACGTGTTTTCACTTTGTGATGATCTTCAAACTGGAGATACCTAGATATGTTACATTTCAATTTTTAGAAAGTTAATTTTTAAAAGATAAAAGCTGATCTCCTTAAGGGGATACTTATTTACTTTGTAAAATAATTCTGCTTTCCAAAAGGAATGTTGGGTCATTTACAATGTCTTAAAATTTTCAAGGAACTTTTCAGAAACTTGTCCACTGAATAATGTTAAGTTACACATATGCAAATCATTATGAAACACAAGGTTGGAGAGTTTAATTATTACATTAGTTTTGACTGCCATCTAATGGCGAGAGTGCTGCATTGTATAGTAGTAAACAAACTGTCCCTGCAGTGAGCAAAAGATCATTGACTTTGGCTACAGTTTGCAGGCCTGCTTTTCTGTATAACTTACTACCTGCAAATATTAGGCAAATATTTGGAAATTATGTAAATTTAGGTAATATTAGGACATGTAGATATTAGTACATGATGTTAATATTATGACATTCATTTAAAATTGTTAAATCTGCAATAAAACTGAATTTACATTTCTTTGTGTAAGAACTTCATGACTCTATTACAATTTTTTTTCCTATTACAATTTTTATTCTGTCTCTTGACCAGACCTTATAGTCCTTACAGCCTCCTTAGTATAGTGAGTATCAGGCAGTAACACAATATATATTTCTGTTAACATGAAGATCCAAAAGGAGAAATAGACTAAATGTTAGTAATTCCATTCTTTGAATATAAGCAATGCTCAGTACAAAACATAGAATTAATATATAGCTTAAAGCATTCTACTTGGACTCTAACTTTTTGGTTGGATTTTGAAATCAGAGGCCTATGTAACATGTTGCTATAATCTGACCTATGTGGCATGTTGCTATTCATCTGACACGTACTGTGATAAAATCTATGACCAAAAGAAAAAGTTAGAGAATGCTTGGGTAGGAATTCTAGGTTAGAATAAGCACTTTTGAACCTCAAATATTAACTAGATATTTTTGAAAGCAAAAAAATTCCCTAGGTGAGTCTTCTGAAGGAAGCTTTCAGATAACTATTGCCCTTTTGGTGGCTTTCAACAACTTCCATGGAAAACTGAAAAAGAGAGAGAAATTGGAAAAAGAGGAAGTTTTGGTTATATTTCTTCTGCACCCTGATCAAATCCATTTTGATCACTAAGAAACCAAGATGAACACAGTTTCACCACCAACAAAATGCCCCAACCCCATATGCTATGTTTAATCCAAAAAGAAGTTATACATTGGTTTTTTTTGTCTGCTTATATTAGCAGTTTTATTGAGGTATAATGGAAAATTATAAAGTGCACATTTTTAAGGGGAGATATATAGTCATCACAACATTCAAGATAATAAATACGTTCATCACCCCCAAAAGTTCGCTCATGACTCTTTGTAATCCAAACCCTTCTCCCTCTATTCTGCTCTGTCTTTAGGCATCCACTCATTTGCTTCTGATCATTTAAATAAATTTGTGTTTTCTAGAATTTTTCATAAATGAAATAATGATGTATGTACTCTTTACTGTCATACTCCTTTTACTCTGCAATTACTTTGAATTCATATATTGTTGCTGTATCAATTGTTAATTCCTTTTATTGTTGAGTAGTGTCCCATTGTGTGGGTTTACTACAATTTGTTTATCCATGTTGAATTAACGCTTAGACTTTTTGTTTTACAAATGAACTGCTTATAAATTGAACACCAATAAAAATTAATTTATTTATAAAAAAACAAATGAACTGCTTATAAATATTACTAATAAAGCTGTTACAAACATTTATATAAAAGTATGTGTGTGAATATATGCTTTCATTATTTTCTTTCCAGTGATAACCTGGAAGGGTGTGGCAGGCTGAATAAGGACTTGCCAAAGACGTCCATGTCTTAATCCCTAGAACCTGTGAATATGTTACCTCATATGGCATAAATTACTTTGAAGGTGTGATTAGGTTAAGGAATTTAAAATAAGGAGATTATCCTCATTATCCAAGTAAATCCAGTGTAATCACAAACATCTTTACCAGAGGGAGGCAGTAGTTTGTCAGAAGATGAAGTGATGGCGATGTGTGTCAGCGGTTGAGCGGTTGAGGGCCTGCCTTTGGCCCAGGGGTCCCGGGATCGAGTCCCCCATCGGGCTCCCCACGGGGAGCCTGCTTCTCCCTCTGCCTGTGTCTCTGCCTCTCTCTCTCTGTGTCTCTCATGAATAAATAAATAAATATAATCTTAAAAAAAAAAAAAAAAAGATGAAGTGATGGTGGAGCCGAGGACAGAGAGAGATATTGGAAGAGTCTACGATGTTGGCTTTGAGGATGGAGGATGGGGTCTTGAGCCAATGCAGGCAGCCTCAAGAAGCTAGAAGGCAAAGAAACTAATTCTCCCTTGAAACCTTCAGAAGGAACCAGCCCTGCCAACACCTTGAGAGTGACTTTGGACTTTTGATCTCCAAGATTGTAAGATAATAAATGTATATAGTTTTAGGTCACTGACTTGGAGATAAATTGTTACAGCAGTAATAGAAGTAATGTAATAGAATGTAACTGCTAGGTAATATAGTAGGCCTATGATAAACTTTTTGAGAAATTCTCAATTGTTTTCAAAAGAGATTGTACCATTTTAAATTCCCACTAGCGGTGTATGAGAGTTCCAGGTGCTTCAGGTGTTCATGATACCTAGTATTATTGGTCTTCCTCATTTTAACATTTTTTTGTTGTTGTTGTTAAGATTTTATTTACTTATTCGAGAGAGAGAGAGAGGCAGAGACACAGGCAGAGGGAGAAGCAGGCTCCATGCAGGGAGCCCGATGTGGGACTCGATCCCTGGACTCCAGGATCACACTGGGGGCTGAAGGCGGGGCTAACCCTCCGAACCACCAGGGCTGCCCTCTAACTATTTAGATCTCTCTTGCCTATTTTATTTTTATTTTTTATTTATTCTTTTTAAAGATTTTATTTATTTATTCATAGAGATGCAGGGAGAGAAAGAGAGAGAGGCAGAGACACAAGCAGGCTCCATGCAGAGAGCCCGACGTGGGACTCGATCCAGGGTCTCCAGGTCACGCCCGGGGCCGCAGGCGGCGCTAAACCGCTGCGCCACCAGGGCTGCCCTCTCTTGCCTATTTTAAAAGTTTGGTTTATCTTCTTATTGAGTTGTATGAATTTTATATATTTTAGACACCAATCCTTTATTGGATATATGTTTCGCACATTTTTCCCAGTCCATAAGTGTCTCTTGTAGTGCAAAAGCTCTAAATTTTTATGAAATCCAATTTGTTGTTTGTGGTAGTCAGTTTTTTTTTTTTTTTTTTTATTTATGATAGACATAGAGAGAGGGGCAGAGAAGAGAGAAAGGCAGAGAAGAAGGAGAAGCAGGCTCCATGCCGGAAGCCCGACGCGGGACTCGATCGCGGGACTCGATCCCGGGACTCGATCCCGGGACTCCAGGATCACGCGCTTGGCCAAAGGCAGGCGCGAAACCGCTGAGCCACCCGGGGATCCCCTGAAACTGCGTTTCTAAAATGGCTTGTGATGATCTCCAGGTTCTGGCATTTGTGCCTTTGTGTAATTCCCTCCCCTTGAGTGTGAGCTGGACCTAGCGATTTATTTCTAATGAAAAGCTTGTGGGGAAAGTGATGGAATGTCACTTCCAAAATTCTACTGCAAAAACCCATGACTTCCTTCTTGCATGTACCCTCTCTTTGGCTTTTCTTTCATTCTTCCTCTGATGAAACAAGCTCCTCTGATGTGAGGTGCCCTATTGAGAAGTCCATGTGGCCTGAGGTTGACCTCTGGCCAATAATCTGCAAGGAACTAAGACTTTTTCAACTACCCTTAAAAAACTGAATCCTGCCAACAACCATATGAGCTTGAAAGTGAATCCTTACCCAGATAAGCCTTCAGGTGAGACCACAGCCAGATGGACAGCTTGACTGTAGTCTTATGAGAGATTCTGAAGCAGAACACTCAGCTAAGACATACCTGGATTCCTGACCCACAGAAGTCATAATGTGTATTGTTTTAATTCCTTAAGATTGGAAGTAATTCTTATGTAATGGTAAATAATTAATATGTTTTTTTCTTTATGCTTTTTGTGCCTTATTTAAGAAATCTTTGCCAAACTCAAAGTCATGAATATTTTCCTCTATGTTTGCTTTTAGAAGTTTTAAAGTGTTATTTATTTATTTATTTATTTATTTATTTATTTATTTGAGAGAGAGAGAGAGAATGCATGAACAGGGTAGAAGGGTAAAACAAAAGGGAGAGTCCCAAGCAGACTCAACGCTGAGCAGAGCCTGATGTGGGGCTTGATCTCATGACTCTGAGATCATGACCTGAGCTGAAACCAAGAGTCAATGCTTAACTGACTGCACCACGCAGGTACTCCTGAAGTGTTAGCTCTTATGTTTAAATCTATTATTCATTTGAGTTAATTTTTGTATATAGTGTATATATAATGTGAAATAATGGTGTATAACGTGTATAGTGTGAGCTCATTTTGTCACATAGGGCTATCTAATTGTTTCAGCATCATTTATTTGAAAGATTTCCCTTTCCCCAGTGGATTGCATTAATCCTTTGTGAAAATCAATTGACCATATTATGTTTGGCTCTAATTACAAACTCTACTCTGTTCTATTGTCTATTTTTACACCAATACCATAGCAACTTGATTACTGTAGCTTTATATGTTTGAAAATCAAATAGTGTAAATCCTCCCTAAGTTTGTTCTTTTTCAAAGTTGTTTTGACTATTTTAAATTTTTTTATTTTCAAATACATTTTAGAATCAGCCTACCAATTTCTACAAAAAAAATCTGTTGGCCTTTTTTATTGGAATTGTATTGAAACTATTAGGGGAGAATTGACAACAATATTGAGTCTTCTGATCCATGAGTAGGCTATATCTTCTCAGAAATGTTTATCCTCATTAGCTTTCAACACCTTTCATCAAACTTATTCTAAATATATTTTTAAGGCTATTAAGACTGGCAGAGATTTTTAAATTTTGATTCTTTACTGTGGCTAGTATTTTTATATTTTTTCTATATTGACCTTGTATGCTTTGATGATAACTTACTTCCTAGGTATAGTAGCTTTTTAAAAATAGTTCTTTAGGATTTTTTTTAAAAAAATTGTTTTAAAAAAATGTTTAAGTAATCTTTATGCTCAATGTGGAGCTTGAATTTACAATCTGAAGATCAAGAGTCACACACTCTACCAAATGAGCCAGCTAGGAACCATTGAACCAACTGAGCCATTCTAAGTTCCTTAGAATTTTCTCAAAGATGATTATGCTGTGTACAAACACAGTTTACTTTCTTCTACAATTAATTTTTTTTTGTTTCTTTTTGTGGCCTTAATACAAAGTTGAATTTAAAAATTGAGCATGGACAATTTTTGCCATGTTTGGAATCTTAGAGGGAAAATACTTAGTCTTTTATGATTAACCATGAGGCTAGCTGTCAGGGTTTTTTATATGAACTTTGTCAGGTTGAGGAGGTTCTCTTTTATTCCTACTTTGCTGGAAGTTTTCATGGGGAATGAATGTAAGGTTTGTCAAATGATTTCTAACTATTAAGATGAATCTGTGAGTGTGTGAGTGATTTTAAAATGTTACACCAGTCTTACTTTCTGGGATAAACTACTTTAATCATAATGTATTATCTTTTGTACCCATTATTGGATTTATTTTGCCAAAATTGTCTAAAGACATTTTGCCTTTATATTTATGACGAATATTAAGAGAATGTATTTTTTTCTTCTATTGTTTTTGTCTGGTTTTGGTACCAAGTTAATGCTGGTCTCATACAATTAAGAAATATTCCCTCCTCTTCAATTATCTGGAAGAATTTTTATACAGTTTTAATTATTTCACTTTTACATTTTGATAGACTTCAACTGTGAAGCGACCTGGGCCTAGAAATTTTATAGGAAAGTTTTTAATTAAAAATTTAATAGCTATGACATTTTTCATATTATCTTTTTGAGTAAGCTTTGGTAGTTTATATATTTCATCTAAGTTGTTGAAATTATTGGTATAATGCTATTCTTAATACTTATTATATTTTCAGTGTTTATAGACATTTCTATAGTGATGTTCCTCTCCTTAATATTGATGATTTTGTCTTCAATGATTTTGTCTGTCTTTAATATTTACTATGTAAATATTAAAATATACATATAATAAATAGAACTGTAATATATAAAGTAAATATGTAGTCAAGACATTCCCGCTCCTGAAGCTTTTGAAGTAGATATTTCTATGGGATTTTTATGAGATAACTTTAAAGGAAACAAACAAGGAGAATAATTAAAACATTTTTATTGTTCCCCAGTTGAGGTTTGTCTTCTGGACTCAAATTTTAAGCAATATGTGAAAATATTCTCTGGGCTTGGAGTTCCTTTATGGAAGATTTTTTTCCCCAAATTTATTTTTATTGTGGTAAAATACACATAACATAAAATTTAGCATCTTAACCATTTTAAGTGTACATTTCAGTAGTATTAAATATATCTGTAATGTTGTGCAACCATTGCCACCATCCATTTATATAACTCTTCATCCTGTGAAACTCAAACTCTATACCTGTTCCCAGGGACTCACTAACAAGCTCCAAGCAAGCCCCTATTACCCAGTTTTCAATTGACTTGATCCAGTTTAGATGCTGTGCTAACCCTCCAAGATGACCTTAGGATCATGATCATCTAATTTAATAATAAAAAACATATCTACTAGCACCATAATAGATCTAACTGCACCAGTTTAAGGGAAGAAAAGAGATGACACTCTGATTCTGAGAAGCCTCCTCCATCTCCTCCAAAAAATCCTGATGTCAACTTGCTTACCAGTCCCTTAATTACCCTAACCCCTTAAAACACATGGTCAGTGTGACCTAATCTAGAAGAAAGTACCTTTAGAACATGAGTTCCAAATACAGTTAGGTTATTTGGCAAACTGTACTGAATAGGAAAATAAATGGCCACTTTGGGAATATACCCATTGAACAAAAACTCCCAGGCTCCCCCTGGGAACCACCATTCTGCTTTTTGTTTTTATGATTTTGATTACTCCAAGTACCTCTTATAAGTGGAATCTTACAGTGTTTGTCTTTTTTGTGACTAGTTTATTTCACTTAGCTTAATGTCATTGGGTCCACCTATGTTATAGCATGTGCCAGAATTTCCTTCCTTTTTAAGGCTAAATAATATTCCATTTTTTGTAGATAACATATTTCGCTTTTCCATTTATCTGTAGATGGGGACCTGAGTTGTGTTCACATTTTAACTATTGTGAATAAGGCTATGAACATGGGTATACAAGTCTCTGCTTTCAATTCTTTTGGTTATATAGAAGTGAAATTGCTGGATCATGTAGTAATTCTATGCTTAATTTTTTGAGGAATCACTCTACTGCTTTCGACAGCAGTTGTATCATTTTACATCCTATCAACAGTGCACAATGGTTCCAATTTCTCCTCATTCTCTCCAACACTTGTTATTTTCTGATTTTTTTGATGATAGACATCCTATAAAGTATAAAGTGGTCTCTCATTATACTTTTGATTAGCATTTTCCTAATGATTAGTGATGTTGAACATCTTTTCATTTGTTTATTGGCCTTTTGTAGATCTTCTTTGGAGAAATGTCTATTCAAGTCCTTTGTGCATTTTTTAATAAAGTAGGGTTTTTTTATTGTTGAGTTTTAGGAGTTCTCTATATATTCTGGATGTTAATCCCTTACCGTACATTTGTTTTGCAAATATTTTCTCCCATTCTGTGGGTTGCTTTTTTATTCTGTTGATAATGTTTTTTGATGTGCAAAATGTCATAATTTTCATGAAATGTAATTTGTCTATTTTTTCTTTTTTTAAGATTTTATTTATTTATTCATAGAGATGCAGAGAGAGAGAGAGGCAGAGACGCAGGCAGAGGGAGAAGCAGGCTCCATGCAGAGAGCCTGACGTGGGACTCTATCCAGGGTCTCCAGGATCATGCCCTGGGCTGCAGGCAACGCTAAACCCCTGCGCCACTGGGGCTGCCCTACTTTTTCTTTTGTTGCCTCTGACTTTGGTGTCATAGCCAACGACAAATCAGTATCAAATCCAATACTGTGAAGTTTTAACCCTATATTTTCTCCTAAAAGTTTTACAGTTTTAGGTCTTACATTTATATCTTTCCTCCATTAAAAAAAAAGATCTATCTATTTAAGAGAGAGAGAATGCAAGAAGTGGGAAGAGACGGTAGAGGTAGAGATAGAATTCCAAGCAGACTCCATGTGAGTAGGAGTCCGAGAGACGGCTCAAACCCACAACCCTGAGATCATGATCTGAGCCAAAACCAACAGTCGGACGCTTCAGTGACTGAGCCACCCAGGCACCCTTGTCTTTCCTCCATCTTGACTTAATTTTTGTATATGGTGTTAGGTAAGTGTCCACTTTCATTCTTTTATATTCTTTTACATACCCAGTATTCCCAGCACCATTTTTGAAAAGACTGTCCTTCCCCCATTGAAGAGTTTTGGCACCCTTGTCAAAAACAATTTGTCCGAATATACTAGGGCTTATTTCTTGACTCTCTATTCTATTACACTGGTCTAGATGTCTGTTTTACACTATTACCACACTGTCTTGATTACTGTTGCTTTGTAGTAAGTTTTGAAATTAGGAAGTGTAAGTCATCCAGCTTTGTTTTTTTTTTTTTTCAGGATTGCTTTGGTTATTTAGAGTCCATTGAGAATCCATATGAATTTTAAAATAGTTTTTTTCTATTTTTTTAAAGATTTTTTAAAAGATTTTATTTACTTGAGAGAAAGAACACATGTACAAGTGTGGTGGAGGAGCAGAGGAGAGGGAGAAGCAGACTCCCCAGTGAATGGGGAGCCAGATGTGGGTTTGATTCCAGGACCCCAAGATCATGACCTGAGTTGAAGTCAGCTGCTTAACTGACTGAGCCACCCTGGCACCCCAGGTTTTTCTACTTCCAAAAAAAGTCATTGAAACTTTGCTAGGGATTGCATTGAATCTGTAAATAACTTTGAGTAGTATTGATGGCTTAACAATATTAAGTCTTCCAATCCATCAACATAGGGTATCTTTGGCTTATTTATGTTTTTCTTAAATTCTTTCAGCAATGATTTGTAATTTTCATTATATAAATCTTTTACCTCCTTGGCTGATTCCTAAGTATTTTTTTATGTCATTGTAAAATGAATTGCTTTCTTAATTTCCATTTCAGATTGTTGTTAGGTATAGAAATGCAACTGATTTTTCTGTGTTGACTTTGTATCTTGCTACTTTACTAAATTTGTTTAATAGTTCTGATAGGTTTTTAAAAATATTTATTTATTTGACAGAGAGTGAGCAAGAGAGCACAAGCAGGGGGAGTGGCAGAGAGGGAGGGAGAAGCAGGTTCTCCACTGAGCAGGGAGCCCAGCTCAGGGCTTGATCCCAGGGCTCTGCGATCATGATCTGAGCCTAAGGCAGACATTTAACCAACTGAGCGACTCAGGTGCCTCATAGTTCTGACAGTTTTTTGTGGAATCTTTAAGAGTTTCCACATGTAAGATCATATCATCTTTATAAGAGATAAATTTATTTCTTCCTTTTTAATTTGAATGCCTGTTATTTCTTTTTCTTGGATAGAATCTCCAGTACTATTTTGAGTAGAGGTGGTGGATGGGGCATGCTTACCTTGTTCTTGATCTTCAAGGAAAAACTTCCAGTCTTTCACTACTGAGTATATTTGGTGTGGGTTTTCATATATGGCTTTCATTATGTTGAGGTAATTTCCTTCTATTCTTAGCTTTATTGTGAAAGGGTGATGATGAATATTTTTTTCTGCATCAGTTGAGATGATCACATGCTTTTTTTTCCCCTTTGTTTTGTCAGTATGGCATATTACGACGATGGGTTTTCATATTTTGAAGGATCTTTACATTCTGGGAATATATCCCACTTTATAATGGCATATACTCCTGTTAATATGCTGCTGAATGAGAAGGTACTTACATTTGAAAATTTTATTTAACAAACACGTTATTGGGTAATCATTATTCCAGACATTTTACAAATATTATTTTAATCTGCATAACAACTCTAAGAAGTAGGTGTTATTTTTGTCCCCATTTTATAAATGAGGAAAGTGAGTCACAGAGAAGTCAAATAAGTTTCAAAAAGTCACTTGGCCAGCAAAGGACAGGCTGGGATTTTGATGTGGGTAGGCTCGGTTTCAGAATCCAAGTGCTTGACTACTGCTTTGTGCTGCCTTCCGGCAAGCCTTTTGGTCAAATGCTATTTTGACCTATAGTTTCTTCCTGAATCAAAGCTTTTAGGTTTATACTTTTTATTACCACTTAAGTGTCCATTTGCAGACTGCTGTTCTGTTAAATAATAGATACACCTCTAATAATCTTTCCTACACACACTGGAGTGAGAGCCAGGCTGTTATTTCTATCATACATGACACATTCCCCCCTTTTCTCTAGTTAGCTACAGATCTTTATCTTATTCTGGAGAACATTTGGTCAGATGATTTCAGCTTGCAAATTCACAAATTACATATAATACCAAGACCATTATGATCAATGTCTGAGTTGCAGATAGAGTCTGAGATCATATGTGTGAGAGTAATTGGTAAGCTGGGAAGTACTATGTAAGTGTCAGCTATGATTAACTATAAGGCGTTATTATATTACTCAAGATTTTTCACTAAGCCCAGCTTTCTTTTTAGGGTAAAAATTTTCAAATTTCTAACATTTTATAAAATTTAAAACTTTCCCAGGTTTTAAGGAAGTTTATATTTATGTGCTTAGATATTTAAAGATACCATAGAGACTATCTTATCTAAATCTCTCCTTTTTTAATAAGGAAAAGTAGGATCTAGAAAAGATAAGTGATTTCCTCTAGGTCATATTGCTAAATAGGGGCAGACCCAGTATTAGAAAACCTTGCACTTCTTACCCCTAGTCTAGCATTCTTTCCATTATTGTACCAGCTCAACAAACAGAGACTGGGTGTTTACTATATTCCAGACACATAATATCTAGTTTATTTTAAATGTAAAAACACATTTTTTTCATAATTTACACAAAAAAATAAACATGCCTCTAACGTATAACTTTGTAATGTTAAATTTGACAATTTAGGGCAGCCCCGGTGGCGCAGCGGTTTGGCGCCGCCTGCAGCCTGGGGTGTGATCCTGGGGACCCAGGATCGAGTCCCACATCCGGCTCCCTGCATGGAGCCTGCTTCTCCCTCTGCCTGTGTCTCTGCCTCTTTCTCTCTGTGTCTATGAATAAATAAATAAAATCATTAAAAAAATGTTTTAAATTTGACAATGTAATGTATGAGAGGAAGGAAAAAATCTCATTTGTTCAATATCATGGTAGAATTATAAATTTTACTTAATTTATTCATTTTAAGTGCAAAATAATCTTAATATTGCCATTTTAAGTATTATTTAAAATTTTCTTGGGATGCCTGGGTGGCTCAGCAGTTGAGCACCTGCCTTCAGCCCAGGGTATGATCCTGGAGTCCCGGAATCGAGTCCCACGTCGGGCCCCCTGCATGGAGCCTGCTTCTCCCTCTGCCTGTGTCTCTGCCTCTCTCTCTCTCTCTCTCTCTCTCTCATGAATACAAAAAAATTTTTTAAAAATAACTAAACATTTTCTCATATATTTCAATAATTATTTTGCTGTATTTTCTTTTTTCTCCTTTTTCCATTTTTATTTTTTTAAAGATTTTATTTATTCATGAGAGAGAGAGAGAAAGGCAGAGACACAGGTAGAGGGAGAAGCAGGCTCCATGCAGGGAGCCCGACGTGGGACTCAATCCTGGGTCTCCAGGATCACACCCTGGGCTGAAGGCAGCGCTAAACCACTGAGCCACCCAGCTGCCCTCCTTTTTCCATTTTTTAAAAAATTTGAGCATAGTTGACATACAGTGTTATATTAGTTCCAGGTGTATAACTTAGTGATTCAACAAGTTTATATATTATGCCATGTTTACCACAAGTGTAGCTACCGTCTGTCCCGATACATCACTATTACAGTATCATTGAGTATATTCCTTATGCTGTTCCTCTTATTCCCATGACTTATTCATTTCATAAGTAGAAGCCTATATCCCCCAGTCCCCTTTACCCATTTTCCCTATTCCGCTTCTCTCTCCCACCCTGGCTACCATCCGTTTGTTCTCTGTATTTATGATATCTAGCTATTTCAATAGGTATAGTCGAACTACTTACCACTGAAATGGCATACAGTTGCAATTAGTGACACCTGCATACAACTATGGTGTTAACCTGCAGAAAACTATTACATAGGTCTATAATGCCTTCAATTTGAAGGTTATAACTATAGATATTTATGATTTTTATTAACACTTTATTAGGAAAAACTCCCTATATACAAAAAAATGAAAAAAAAAATTCAACCCATATACCTTCCATTTGCATCTACCTGTAACTGACTTAATATGTGTCAACATTTTGTCATACTCTCTTTGCATGGGTGTAGTTTATTTTTTTCTGAACCATTTAAAAATAGGTTACAGAAATCATAACACTTTACTCCTAAATAGTTCAGCAAGAATGTTCTAATAGTAAGAATGTTTTTTTTAGGTTTGTTTATTTATTTTTAAGTAATCTCTACACCCAATGTGGGGCTTGAACTCACAACCTCAAGACCAAGATTCACATGCTGAGCCAGCCAGCCACCTCTTTCATTGCTTGTCTTCCATATTTCTTTGCAACAAAAATAAGCTTGTAAACTTTCATTATAAAAAGCATTTGTTTCCTCTGATCATAAGGCTCTAAGTGTTGAAGAAAATTTATGTATATATTTATCATTCCAATCATTATTAGTATAAAACTTATGAAAACAATGAAAGTATATTACACATTTTGATAAGTAATTATTAAACATATAAGTCCACATTTTTTGGAAATGCATTTCTTAATGAGTTGAATAGGCCATTTTAATTTTTTACATGGATGAATATAACTTATTATTATAGTGAAAGAGGATTCAGCATCAGTTCTATTCCCAGCTTTCTGTTTTAATAGTGGTAAGCACTGAGAAATCTGTTTACATAAGTAAGTAGTTGGGAATGGCAGGAGTTTTGTCAGAGTAATGCCACTCGATTTTTTGAACTTCTAAATTACAGGGGAAAAAAATCACATAATAATCCTTCATCAAAAATAATTTTTAGAAAAAAAAAAAAAAAAGGATCCCTGGGTGGCGCAGTGGTTTGGTGCCTGCCTTTGGCCCAGGGTGCAATCCTGGAGACCAGGGATCGAATCCCACGTCGGGCTCCTGGTGCATGGAGCCTGCTTCTCCCTCTGCCTGTGTCTCTGCCTGTCTCTCTCTCTCTGTGTGTCTCGAATAAATAAATAAAATTAAAAAAAAAAAAAGGATTTGCTACCCATTCATTCTCTCTACATTAACAACCATACTCAAATTTTCCCTTCCTATGATGTGAAAGCTTTGCTTTTTTCTTTTTTCTTTTTTTAGATTTTATTTATTTATTCATGAGAGGCACAGACAGAGAGAGAGGCAGAGACACAGGCAGAGGGAGAAGCAGGCTCCATGCAGGGAGCCCAATGCGGGACTTGTTCCCACATCTCCAGGATCAGGCCCTGGGCTGAAGGCGGGCAATAAACTGCTGAGCCACCCAGGGATCCCCAAGTTTTGCTTTTTTTTTTTTTAAAGATTTATTTCTTTAATTTAGAGAGAGACCATGAAGGGAAAGGCAGGAGAGGAACAGTCTTTTTTTTTTTTTTAAGATTTTATTTATTTATTTTGAGAGAGAGAACAAGCAGGGGGAAGGGCAGAGGGAGAGAGAGAAGCATCTTCCCTGCTAAGAGGGGAGCCAACCAGGGGCTTGACTGGGGGACCCTGGGATCATGACCTGTGCCGAAGCCAACAGTCAGAGGCTTAACCGACTGTGCCACTCAGGCACCTGTATGGCATGGAAAATTTTAATACCTAGGGAAATGGATCTAGAAGAATTTGGGATGTAAGGAAGGTTTATTTTTATAGATTGGGGAAAAAAATGAAAGGGGATGTGAGAAAGGAGAATCTACACTTCCATCACAAGCTCATACTCAGGCAGATCAATCTTTAAAGAGTGTGTATTTAAAAAGATGTAGAATACATGTCCTTAACATTTATCTTTCCTGTGTACCTTGGGAAAGTCTTAGGTATCTCACAGGGTAAGCATCGTGTCTTTGGGACTACTGAGAGGTAGGCTATAGGTCTATTTACTGTGAAAACAGGTAGCATGAATGACAAATAAATCTTTATAATTCTGAACCAGGGAACTCAGAGTTGTTACTGCAGCAAAATCTACATCACAGATAGAAGGTAGAAATTGTTACCTAAAGTGAGGTGCTACCACAGGAAGAACCTAAAATATTTAAGAGACAGATGGCAGGTAGCAAGAAAGCCATTTTCAGAGAATGGAAAGATAGCAATCCATGTTATGCAGTGATAAAACAGTTCACAAAACTGTTCCCTACAGTTCATTTGGGAAACAGATCATGTAATAAATTTGTAGCTTAAACAGCAGATTGAGAAATAAAAGAATATTTTGTGTTCATTCCTGTTGGCTCGCATTTGACAAGATAGAACAAAAAAGATATGAGGTGAAAAAAGACCAGTTTGCAAGAAAGAATGGGGAGAAGAGAACCACCAATTTGAGAACTCATGGGATTGAAATAAGCAACTATTTCTCAACCTCAAATAGTTAAAGATAAAACTGAGAAATGCTTGCAATGACAAAGGATAACTAAAACTCAGCCTGTAGGCACTGAATCAAATTAAGAGAATGGCTGTTTCGGCCATTTTTTAAAACTCTGAATGGATTAATAGTCCCAGATCAAAAGTCCAACCAACTAAGGTTATATAGACACAATGGCTCAGAGAAAAGAGACTAAGGGGAAGGGACTCTCACATCAAGCCTGATAAACCTCTGTAAGTACAAGGAGACAGAGGGAGAGAGGGGGAGAGATGGGGTGGGCGGGGTGGGGTGGGGTGGATGAGGTGTGGAGGAAGAGAGAGAGAATATGTACAGGGGCTAGAAAACAAAGAATTATATCAAATGAGAGTTATGCCTTGAAAAGAAGTATGGAAGTGACTATTGACCTGTGAAGTGGGTGAAAATGACTAGTTTGAGTTTCTTTCCTTTTTCATTAAGTTTCTGAGAGAGCTGCAGTTTCAAAACAATTACTACAATGGACTAAATAAAAGAGATCGTGACTATTCACCCTTAGAAATCCTGTATCTCTGGGAAGACAGGAGGAGGTCATATTCCCCCTAACACCCATTCCAGATGTGGCCAAGGTTAATAATAGAAAAAGTCATCCCCAGAAAGAATCAGGAGCAATGGAGAAAAATGAACAAGAGTCACTGCCAGGGGGCAGAGTCAGGGCTTAATGAAGAAATATTCCTCATTCCCCAAAGTGATCCTCAACTAGCTGCCAAACAGGATTTCAGAACTGCCACAGATCGTTGTCTGCCTCTGCTACATGTCTCCTTCCTAAAGGGAATCTTTACAGTAGTTATCTTTTCCATGGGAGAGATAATTTGATTTTTTTAGGCATGGGTTTTATGTCAAAAGGAACCACATCTGTACCTAATGTAGAGGTAACTGTACATGTCTCAGATATTTGTTTTTAAAATATTTTATTTATTTATTTATTCATGAGAGACAGAGACACACGCAGAGGGAGAAGCAGGCTCCATGCAGGGAGCCCGACATGGGACTCGATCCCGGGTCTCCAGGATCAGGCCCTACACTGAATGCGGTGCTAAACTGCTGAACCACCCAGGCTGCCCTTCAGAGATTTTTTTTAAAGATTTCATTTATTCATTCATGACAGAGAGATAGAGAGAGGCAGAGACACAGGTAGAGGGAGAAGCAGGCTCCCGGCAAGGAGCCCGATGTGGGACTTGATCCCGGATCCTGGGATCACGTCCTGATCCAAAGGCAGACGCTCAACCACTGAGCCACCCAGGCATCCCAAGATTCTGAGTTTTGATCTGGATACCCTGACTAGATAGAACTTCTACAATGTCTAACTTGGGAAGAGAGTGAGTTTATTTTGCATGCATGAAAGAGAATTAAATGAATATTTGGTGACCAAAAGAATATATTGCTACTCCCCAATAGTTATGATGTTTTTCCTTCAAGGCACATAGTAGGACTATAATTCCCTGCCCCCTGTGGAGTCATGAGTGTCACTCCCAGAAGGAAAACTTTAAGACATGTTATCCAATTAGCCCTTCTCCTTCCCCTTGCCATGGTTCCTAGTGATGTTTCAGATAGTGAAGCCTCTGTGAACCTGCATCTTTTAGTGAGAACAACATGGAGCAGAGCTCCTACTGACCTAAGATGGACATATAGCATGAATAAGAAATACATTCTTGTCATTTTAAGCCACGAAGATTTCAAGGATGTCACAATCTAGCAAAATCTAGCCTAACACAGAAACAAACAAAAAATGATAAACAGAAAACAGCTTGCCTTAATTGGAAAAAAGAAAAAAAGAAAGAAAGAAAGAAAAGCATATTATCTTAAAATAACAAAATCTAAAAATGACTGTCCTTAAAATAAATTTCTTTTCAAAATTTGGCTGGAAACACAATCAATGCCTAGCAGAAAATTAGGAAACCTTCTGTTCATTTTAGCCCTTAGAGTTTGCAATGTATCTTTAAAGAAACTTCATAATCTTGGTACTTACTTACAGCCTGGCTAGAATTACACTGTACTGCAGAACACATTAAAAATAACTATGATCCCCAGTTTGCAAAGAGCCAAGGTGGAGTGGAATTTTTGAGAACAGATGAAGTGACTCCTTGGTAGCCAAGGTGATAACATTGAGGTTCCCACTGAGAACAGGGATTGCATCCTTTATATAATCTCACTACAGAACCTAACAATGCCTGACATGGAAGAGGCACATGGTAAGTATTTGAAGCATTGGCTACAGCTGAACCCAGTTGCTCACTTGAAAATCTAGTCTAGTTGGTTAAACTGCCCAACTCTTGATTTTGGCTCAAGTCATGATCTCAGGGTTGTGGGGCCAGGCTCTGCACTCAGTGTAGTCTGCTTGAGATTCTCTCTCTCTCTCTCTCTCTCCTTCTGCCCTTCCCCCCTCACTCTTTCCCTTTCTCCCTAAAATAAATAGTAAATAATAAAATAAAAATAAATAAATAATAAATAGTAAAATAAAGTCTTTTTTTTTTTTTAAAGAAAATCTAGTCTCCAAAACCAGCCTATGGAGCTGAGCTGCACCTGATCAGGACTGCCAGTGAGGTTAGTGTAGAGGTACTAGGGGAAGTGATTCTGTTATCATGGTAAGAGGCAAGCTAGGCTGTTAATCCCCAGACCTTTGTTCCAAGAATAACACATAAAAAAATCCTGGTCCTCCCTGTTCATTGCTAACTACTCCTCTGTCCTCATGATTTAGTTTCAAGAGACAAGAGATTCTTCATTTGGCCTAAGGTAGTTATGTCAGAGTTTTGTCACCTACAAAAAAAATGCCATCTACCATAATCCTTTCTCAAGGAATTAACATAATAGATATGAACAAATAATTATAAAACAGGGCCAAGAGGTATTGTGGAGCATGTAAAGAGACCAAACCTAAAAGTCTAATGAAGTTATTGGGTACAGGGGATAGCCCTGATGTGGGTAAACAAACTTTGAGGCTCAGTGACTTGTTGACTCAGGGAAAAGTGCTTGAATATTCTATCGTTAAATCTATGCGCATGAGTGTCAGAAGTCCAGGAAGGCAAGAAGAGTCTAAATCCAAGAGTGTCAACGAAGGCGGGGAGCACCAAAGGCTTCTGCTGTTGGGCTGGTATTAGGTTTCCTTTTGTGTGTAAGCAGGCAGATTTGTGTTTGCAGCTGAGAAAAGGGAATGCCTCACAGATGCTAAAAACCCAATTACAGAGGGTGGGGGACTCCTAACATACCAGCCTGTTGAGGCCACAGCAGCTTGGGCTGCTGGACCATCTGTAAAATGTGTCTGGTCTGGTTCACTCATTGGCTCCATCCCAAAAAAGCAATTAAAAGGTAGCTCCCAGACCCCAGCCAGCTTGTACTACTGTGAAAACATTTTAGGCCAAACCTATGACTAGAAATAATAGTTTAAGGTAAACCATTTTAAAAATAAAAACATTATTTTTGACAGATGTTCTCTAAATGAAAGGATTTATATCCAATTCCTGCAAGCAGTCTGACATATTCTCATTACTTAAATGTACATTAAAAATACTTTTATTGCAAAAAATTCTCCTATACACAGAAGTAGAGGTTAGCATAATTAACTTTCACATACCTATGACCAATATAAATAATCATCAGGTTTTACCTTGTTTCATCAGTCTCTTTCATGGTTAAATGGTTAAAACTAATTTATTTTTAAAATATTTTATTTTTAAGTAATCTCTACGCCCAATATGGGGCTCGAACTCACAACCCTGAGATCAAGAGTCACATGCTCCACTAACTGAGCCAGCCAGGCATTCTTCACCTGTTCCTTTTATTTTTTTTTATTATTAAAGTATTTTAAGGGGGCGTCTGGGTGGAGCAATCAGTTAAGGGTCTGACTTCAGCTTGGGTCATGATCTCAGGGTCCTGGTATGGAGCCCCGCTGAGTGGGGAGTTGGCTTCTCCTTCTCCCTCTGCCCCTCCCTGCTCACGCCCGCTCTCTCAGACAAATAAGTGAAATCTTAAAAAATATATATTTGAAGTATTTTAAGGCAAATTTAGACATCATCCTCACGTATTTCAGTATACATTTTTTTTAAGAAAGGACATGTTTTTACACTACTGTCATGCTTTTGTCACACTGTAGCAAATAGCAGTGGTGCTTTTTCCCACGGCACTTTAGCTCTTACCTGTTCAGTGTATGTTCTTTGCCCGAGGGCCTTCTCTGGCTTGAAGAGCCCATTCTACCTCCTTCTCTTGTGGGCGCAGCTGAACCAATGGCTGATGGGAGCTGGTATATCAGTAAACCAAGGCCCTTGGCCTGGGGGTGGGGATTAGCTCTGAAGTATATTCCGCACTATTTCCCCAAGTACATCAGTGAGATTAAGTTCCACTTGCCCAGAGGGGTTAAGCTGCTTAATAGTGCAGCTTTTATTGACTTCTATTGCTTCCTTAACTCACTTCCTCTCCCTCTTGCAGTGTTTCCTGGGATCCTTTCTCAAATATACTTCTTGCATTTGAATCTTTATCTCTGGGTCTGGGACCCCCAAACTGAGAAACTCACCTAACCAGACTTGCAATAATTCTTTGTTATCATCTAATACCCAGATCATTTGAGATTTTCCTAATTATATCAAAATTACCTTTTTATAATTGGTTTGTTGAAATCAGATTTTTTTTTAAAGATTTTATTTATTTATTCATAGAGACACACACACAGAGAGAGAGAGGCAGAGACACAGGTAGAGGGAGAAGCAGGCTCCACGCAGAGAGCCTGATGTGGGACTCGATCCAGGGTCTCCAGGATCACGCCCTGGGCTGCAGGCGACGCTAAACCCCTGCGCCACCGGGGCTGCCCCTGAAATCAGATTTTTAAACTAACTGCATTTGGCTGTTTCTTAAGCCTCTTTTAATCTACAGCAGTCTCTTCTTCCTCACCTCTTTTTGATGCCATTGACTTGGTTGCAGGGACCAGTTCAGTTATCTCGTTAAATTTACCACATTCTGGATGTCTATTTGCTTTCTTTTTGTTCCTTTATCTCCTCTATATCCTGTAATGGAAGTTAGCTTTTAAAAACTTGCAGAATCCCCGCAGCCCGGGTGGCCCAGTGGTTTGGCGCTGCCTTTGGCCCAGGGTGTGATCCTAGAGATCCTGGATCAAGTCCCATGTCGGGCTCCCTGCGTGGAGCCTGCTTCTCCCTCTGCCTAAGTCTCTGCCTCTCTCTCTATCTGTGTCTATCATGAATAAATAAATAAGCCTTTTTAAAAAAACTTGCAGATTCATGGGCACCTGGGTGGCTCAGTCAGTTGAGCACCTGACTCTTGTTTTCAGCTCAGGTCATAACCTCAGGATCCACATTCAGCAGGGAGTCTGCTTGAGATTCTTTCTCTCTCCTTGCTCCTCCCTCCCACACTCTCTTTCAAGTAAATAAATAAATCTTAAAAAAAAAAAAAAAAAAGAAACTTGCAGATTCAACTCTTTTGGGTAGTATTGTCAGCCTCATACCATTTTAAAAAAAGATTTTATTTATTTATTTGAGAGAGAGAGAACACAAGCCGAGGGGGCAGAGGGAGGAGGAGTAGGCTCCCTGCTGAGAAGGGAGCCCAACATGGGGCTCAGTCCCAGGATTCCAGGATCATGACCTGAGCCAAAAGCAGACACTTAACCCACTGAGCCATCCAGGTGCCCTTAGCCTCATATCAATCCCTTTAGGAGACACATATTGTCTGGTTGTCCCAGTTTAAGAGATACTTAAATTGATAAGTGGGTTCAGCTAATTCATCTCAGAGGGTTTAGCAGGAAGCTGTGATGCATAAAAGCCACATCCCATGTGGCATTACTAACACTGTTCTATAACTTCAGAGAGCAGCTACTAAGTTCATAGTGAATGTTTTGTAGGGTAAAATAATTTTAAACAGGTTTTAAACTGTTAGCTGTTTCATGTCTTGGAACATACTCCAAGCTATTTTGTAAGGAAAACTAGTTCCACTCACAGCTTGAATCATAACTTAATGCATCGTTAAAATGGGAACCAGATCCATCCCCCATGAAGTTTCATTAAACGTCGTACTCAACAAATAGCGATGATTGCAATGTGCAGACAATGGAATAGGTACCAAGGATACAAGGGTAAGCTAATCAGTCATCGTGCTCAAAGAACTTAGTCTTGTAGGGATCTTACTAGTGATACAATTGTAGATACATTGGTAGTGGTACCTAATTTGCAGGGAGGATGTCATTAGGAAATTCTTCTTAAAGGAAGTGATATCTAAATTGAAACCTACATGGTTCTTTTTTTTTTTTAAGATTTTATTTATTTATTCATGAGAGGCACAAAGAGAGAAGCAGAGACACAGGCAATTGGAGAAGTAGGTTTTCTGTGAGGAACCTGGTGCGGGATTCAATCCCAGGACCCTGGTATCATGACCTGAGGCAAGGTGCTCAACCACTGAGCCACCCAGGTGCCCCTACATGGTTGTTTCTTAAAGCAAAGCTTTCCTTTTCTTGAAACTATTATGTTTTTTTGTTAAAGAAAATATGAATCACGTGATTGTTGACTCTTTCTGATTTGACCCCTAATAATTTCAATTTTGCAACTTAACTCTAATTATGTAGGACTTGATAGTTTGCACATCTTTATTCCACATGTCTACTGGTCTTTTTATTCTTTTCCTGATTTTTAAGTGTCTATATGTTATTTTTCTGTTCCAAATTATACATGTTTTTGAAACTACCTCAGATCACAGTCTCTTACATATATTTAAAAATAGGAACAGAAAAAAAAATCCCATATTGAGTTGGACCAGAGATGACTCAAACTTCATCAGAAATGGTCTTAAAGAGCTTTTCCATGCTACCCAATGCATTATTCTACATCCCATAATTTATTTTTTAAATACTTTATTTATTTATTTTTAAAATGTTATTTGTTTATTCATGAGAGACACAGAGAGAGAGAGAGAGGCAGAGATACAGGCAGATGGAGAAGCAGGCTCCATGCAAGGAGCCTGATGTGGGACTTGATCCCGGGTCTCCAGGATCACACCCTGGGCTGCAGGTGGCGCTAAACCGCTGCGCCACCGGGGCCGCCCCATTTTATTTATTTATTAATGAGAGACACACAGAGAGAGGCAGAGACATTGGCAAAGGGAGAAGGCTCCCCATTGGGAAGCCTGATGTGGGACTCCATCCCAGGACCCAGGATCACACCCCGAGCCAAAGGCAGATGCTCACCACTAGCCACTCAGGTGTCCCTCTCATCATACCTTAAAGGGAAACTTTCAAAATGTCCAGAGCTCTTGATGTCCTACAAACAAAGGAGGAGGATGGTCTCAAATTCCTTGCAGCAGGAACTCATTAGGTGGCACCAACCTTGACTTCCAAATGGGACAGTACATCTACAAAAGGAAAAGTGATAGCACTTACATCATAAATCTGAAGAGAACCTGGAAAGAAGCTTCTGCTGGCAGCAAACACCATTGTTGGCATTAAAAACCTGGCTCATGTCATTGTCTTATTATACAGGAATCCTTATTATACAGGAATTGAGCTGTGCTGAAGTTTGTGCTGCTACTGCCGGCACTCCTACTGCTGGTCACTTCACTACTAGAACCTTCACTAAACAGATCCAAGCAGCCTTCCGGAAACCCAGATTTTTGGTGGTTATGATCTCATGGCTGACCACCAGCCTCTCCCAGAGGCATCTTACATCAACCTGCCTGTCATTGCTCTGTGTGACAGACTCTCCTCTGCACTATGTGGACCTCGCTATCCCTTGCAAAAACAAGGGAGCTCACTCAGTAGGTCTGATGTGGTGGATGCTGGCCCGGGAAGTCCTGTGCATGCGTGGCACCATTTCCCACAAGACCCGTGGGAAGTCATGCCTGATGTCTACTTCTATAGAGATCCTGAAGAGATTGAAAAGGGAGAGCAGGCCACTGCTGAAAACTCTGTGACCAAGGAGGACTTTTGGGGTGAATGGACAGTTCCAGTTCCTGAGTTCACTGCTATTCAGCCCCAAGTTGCAGATTGGTCTGAAGGTGTGCAGGTGCCCTCTTGGCCTACTCAGCGGTTCCCAACTGGAGACTGGAGTGCTCAGCCTACCAGGGAAGACTGGTCTGCAGCCCCCACCGCTCAGGCCACTGAATAGGTAGGAACAACCATGAGTGATCTTCTCTTTTACAAAATGGAAATAAGGTTGATGGAAAATATAGTTTCTAAAAAAAAAAAAATTGGTCTTAAGGAGGGTATAACTTACATCTCTGCTACCACCCATTAGTCTCTGAGGGAGAGTGATATAGGGGAGAGTGAAGCAGAGTCAGAGATATGCTTAAATCCCAGATCTGACAACATTAGTGTCAATCTTAGTGTGAAATCCTATGGCATTTTCAGGGACTCCAAGATATTTTCCTGAATTATTAGCAATACCTTTTTATCATAGGCTTAGTTTGAACTTAAAAATAATTATATTGATTAAGATATCTTTGGGTCCAGGATGACTTATAGTTTGTATTATTTCCTGAGACTGCCATAACAAATTTTCACAAACTGAATGGCTTAAAACAACAAATACTAATTTTCTCATGGTTCTGGAGGTCAAAAGCCCAAAATCAAGGTGTCACAAGTGTCATTCTCCCTTTAAAGGCTCTAGAAGAGAATCCTTCTTTACCTCTTTGAGCTTCTGGTGGCTCCAGGTGTTCCTTGGGTTGTCACTGTATAATTCCAGCCTGTCTCCGTGTTCACATTGCCTTCTCCAGGGTTCCATTTTCTCCTCTTCTCTGTGCATCGCTCGTGTGTGTGTGTGTGTGTGTGTGTGTGTGTTTTAAGATTTATTTATTTATTGGGGCACCTGGGTTGCTCAGTTGGCCAAGCATCTGATTTTGGCTCAGGTCATGATCTTGGGGTTCTGTGATTAAGCCTCACATCAGGCTCCCTGCTCAGTGGCAAGTCTGCTTCTCCCTCTCTTTGCCCTTCCCTCTACCAGTGTGCCCATTCTCAAAGAAATAAAATCTTAAAAAAAAAAAAAGATTTATTTATTTACTTTGGAGAGAGAGCATGTGAGCATGAGAGAAGCAGACGCACTTGAGCATGGAGCTGGATGCAGGGCTTGATTCCACAAACCTGAGATCACAATCCTTAATTTAATTATATCTGCAAAAACCAGCAAACAAGGTTACATTCATAGGTTCTAGAGGTTAGGACATAGACATACCTTTTCGGGGTCACCATTCAACCACCCAGTGGATTAAACAATAAGGCCATTTCAATTATCTTACATAAAAGGAGATCTGTATGTGATAGGCAATTTAGGATTGGTGAGGCTCAATGATCTTATTAAAGATCCAGACTCCTTGTCTCTCCCCCTCCACAATTCTCAGCATGTTATTTTTTGTTCTCAAGCCTGCTGCCTCACGATTACAGGACAGTTACACCAATTGTACAGAACAGTACATATAGCAGGAAGGGAGATAAGAAGAGAAAGTAACGAGACCTTTCCCTGATGCCTCTGCAGCTTCCCTCTATGCCCTATTATACTCAGCTGAAATGTATTATTGGCAAAGGGGAATGGGGATGCCATGATTGTCTTGGATCTGTTAAGATACCATCCCCTGGGGTACACTGCTACATTGAAACTTGAATTTTAATAATAATAATAAGAGGAGATCGCTATTGAGTAAGCAACATTTGCTACAATTTCTAAATATGTTCCCTGAAGATTCTAATAAAGAAAAAAACCTCACCAGTCCTTTTATCTACTAATTTCTATAAATTCCCTCAACCTTATAACATCTACTATATATTGGGTACACTGCGATAGAAGCAGGAGTCTCAAGATCATCAAGGAGCTCTTGGTTGAGTTGAATAAGAGGTAAAAACACCAATAATTCCAGGATGCCATGACCAATGCTATATTAGAGATATGTACATGATACAGTGGGGGAACAGAATAGATTGGAGCATCCAGAACCCTTGAGTTTTTGAGAAGCAATTAAACAGAAAAGATGGAGGTGGCTAATGAATGGCATTCTAGAGAGAGAAAAGAGCATGTAGAGAGAAAGAGATGATTGGAGCACACTGCTACACCTTTGTGGAACTACAGATTTTTTAATATAGCTGGAGTGGAGAACTGTGTAACAGGAAGGCAATTCAAGCTAGTAAGATGGGTGGGAGCTAGATGAAGATGATGCTAAAATAAGAAGATACACTTGATCCCAAAATCTATGGGGAGTTATTGAAGGATTTCAATCATAGGAATGATGAAATTAGACTTTTAGGATTACTCTGACAATAGATGGATGCATCTGATTACATTACCAGATAGATGGTGGTGGCCTTCCTAAAAAAGGCAAGTACAAGTGGAGGAATGACAACTAGGGAAAAGATAGTTGAGGTGTGTGTTTTGAAGTTTAAAATACCTGGCCCAGATGGATCCTTCTCTCTTTCTCTCACTCTAGATCTTGCTCCCTTTTTCTTGCCTTCTAATTTACATGCAATCTCTCATGCATTGTGGACTTATAGGCCTCTATTTTTGGTTTTAATTTCTTTGTTTTAAAAAAGATGCTCTTGGATTAAAAAGGAATACATCAATATGTTTCAGTGGCTGTCTTTGTGGTGAGATTGTGACTTTAAGAAAATACTTATCAGTATTTCCCAAAGTGAGCATTTTACACACATTTAAAACCCAAAAAACTTTTAATTCTAACTGCCTGAGATGTTTTCATTCAGAGGCAGTATTTTTTTCTCTGAGACATGGTATCTTCTTGAGTAATTTTAGGTAAATGATAAGTTTCTTATTGTCAACTAAGTTTTAAAATTTGCCATTCGAGCATTTTGGTCATACTTCCAATTTCTTATCAACACACTTAGCACAATCTTGCAATCATTTGCTTATCAGTCTTTTCCCATGAATTATAAATACCTCCTAGGAATAAAATCTGGCCTTGTTCATCTTGGTAGATCAAGACCTAAATATCCAGTGGATAGATATTTAATAAATATTTGCTGAATTGGAATATATAATATGCATCTTTGTGTTCCTAATGCCAAGGGCAGTGGCAAAGCCCAATAAATGTTAGGGTGGAGCTATATTTCAACTTTTGGGCAGTACTCTACCAAAGTCATACTGTCATTAGGTGGCAAAAATAAAATCCCATTTTCTCAAACAGTATCTTCTTGTTACATAATATTACTATGTGTGTATTAATACGTTGCTACGTACATATTTATGTGTATACATACATAATTTTTTCCCTGTCTAAAAGGTTTAAAGATCCTTCTAACTCTGTACCTTTGAAAGACTACCAAATTAGGAAGCTTTCTAATTTTCCAGTAAGAAAATTAAGGCTGAAAGTTACCTGAGATTACTAGTACTCCAGTTTTAGATGCTGGTACAAAAAAAGCTCTTATTTATTGTACCAATTATTTGAAAGTGTTAAGACAGAAACTCTTCTAAAATTCTAGTCTGGGCACAGCTATAGCAAGAGCTATAATTACTATATTCTTTTTGTAAGCTATGTTTATAATGCCATGTTCCAGATATTGTGATGTGTTCAGCATCATCCCCACAATTTTATTGTATTGCAACTTAGAAATTTCCTTGGACTCCCTAGCCAGCAGGACTCTTATTCAGCATTCAGTCGACAGTGGGCATGTGCAAGAGATTGGAAAGCTAAAGGAAGAGAGAAACAATCTTCTAGCTTAGACAGTGGTGACACTAGCCAAGTTGCATCCTCTTGCCATAGCAGTCGGCTCCTGTGGCCTCTGGGTAGCAGGTAAACATGGGCTCCTAGTAGTTTGTATCAGCAGCATGGGAGCAGAGGAGCACAATTGCTTTAATTCATAGGGTCCTGCATGAGTTGAATTCTGCAAACAACTGTAGGCTCCAGGGGAAGAAGCAGCTTCTTATAGTTCTTCATCACTGAGCAACAGGACCATCTTTAGCATCTCCAGCCTTTCCAACAATTTTGCTGTCTAATTTCCTGTATTAAATCCCTCCTCGCTTAAAATACCTCAAGTAGCTCCCATTTTCCTTTTTTTTTCTAAAGTTTTTATTTAAATTCAATTTAGTTCACATATAGTGTATTATTAGTTTCAGAGGTAGAATTTAGTGGTTCATCGGTTGCATACAACACCTTGTGCTCATTACATCCAGTGCCCTCCTTGATGCCAATCACTCAATTATCCCATCTCCACCCACCTCCCCTCCAGCAACCCTGTTTCTTTTCTAAAATTAAGAGTCTTTCATGGTTTGCCCCCCTCTGTTTTTATCCTACGTTTTTCCTTCCCTTCCCCTATGTTTATCTGTTTTAAGTTCCACAGATAAGTTAAATCATATGGTATTTATATTCTTATTTAGCTTAGCATAATGGCCTCTAGTTCCATCCATGTCATTACAAGTGGCAAGGTTTCATTCTTTTGATGGCTACGTAATATTCCATTGTATATAAATACCACATCTTCCTTAGCCATTCATCCATTGATGGACATCTGGGCTCTTTCCACAGTTTGGCTATTGTGGATATTGCTGCTATAAACTTTGGAGTGCATGTGCCCCTTTGAATCACAATGTTTGTATCCTTTGGATAAATACCTGGTAGTGTAATTGCTACATGGTAGGGTAGTTCTATTTTTAACTTTTTTAAAAAAGATTTTATTTATTTATTCATGAGAGACACAAAAAGAGAGGGGCAGAGACATAGGCAGAGAGAGAAGCAGGCTCCGTGCAGGGAAGCCTGAGGTGGGACTTAATCCCGAGACTCCAGGATCATACCCTGAGCCAAAGGCAGACGCTCAACCACTAAGCCACCCAGGTGTCCCATTTTTAACTTTTTGAGGAACCTCCATACTGTTTTCCAGACTGGCTGCACCAGTTTGCATTGCTACCAACAGTGTGAGAGGGTTCCCTTTCTTCATATCCTTGTCAACATCTGTTGTTTTGTGAGTTGTTCATTTTAGCCATTCTGACTAGTGTGAGGTGGTATTTCATTGTGGTTTTGATTTGATTTGTATTTCCCTGATACCAAGTGATGTTGAGCATTTTCTCATGTCTGTTGGCCATGTGTATGTCTTCTTTGGAGAAATGTCTGTTCATGTCTTCTGCCCATTTCTTGACTGGATTGTTTTGGGGGGTGGGGTATTGAGTTTGATACATTCTTTATAGATTTTGGATACTAGCCCTTAATCTGATATGTCATTTGCGAATATCTACTCCTATTTTGTAGGTTGCCTTTTAGTTTTGTTGATTGTTACCTTTGCTGTGCAAACGCTTTTTATCCAGATAAAGTCCCAATGGTTCATTTTCACTTTTGTTTCCCTTGCTTCTAGAGACATGTCTAGCAAGAAGTTGCTGTGGCTGAGGTCAAAGAGGTTGCTGCCTGTGTTCTCTTCTAGGATTTTGATGGATTTTCTCCTATTTTCTGATTAATTATGTGGTATAATATTTAACCTGGTGTTCCTAGAACCAGAGAATGTGCTATTCTGGGGAAATTATTTTTCTATGTAAGTTTTAAATTTTTAGGGTGAAAGTACCAATGCTCCTGAAAATTTTTATTAAATGATTCATACGTGATCCTTTCTTCCTACACAGAATACCTAAAAGGCAATTTTTGTCCTTTTCCATTACTACCATCATTGAATATTCATTATCTCCCTCATTTTAGGCCCCACACGGAAGCACCAAGAACAGATGGTATAGAACACCTGAATTAATACTGACCACAGGCAGATACATATGTAAATTCAATTGCAAAAACCTTTACTGTGAGAGTTACTAGAGATATGGAGATGATACTGACATGATTACTGTCTCCTAGACACTCTCACAGAAAAATATGTAAGCAAACAAATTATAATAAGGAATGATAGATACAAAAACAGAAATATGAACCACAGGCACACACTATATGGAGGGAGGGGTTACTGACCGTGCATTGAGGGTATCAGGGAAGGCTCTAGATGTGGGCTGAAATGTAAGCTGGGTCTTGCAGTGTGAATGTTTCTCAGGAAAAGAAAAAAAGGCATTTCAGAGCAAAGAAGTATGTGCAAAGACAAGTATGGAAGATAGTCTCTAAATATAGCTCCCAACAATTCATCCTCTTCATATATACTTATACAGGTCTCCCTGTTATCCAAGTGTAGAGCATTCCCATGAAAACTTTTGTAAACTGAAATGGCATGAGGCAAAGAAGCAATTACTATCAATGTATATGAAGAAAAATTTTGAGCATTTCCAGACTGAAAGAATAGGTTTTTCTGACACCTTGAGACACATCTTGCTAACAGATGCACTAAATAAATCATAATAAAGCAGAGATGCTCACAGACTCAGTTTAAAGCTATGGCAGCT